>NC_133759.1:103781038-104084068 GCF_036562045.2 Rhinolophus sinicus | reverse complement strand
TTTTCTACTCCATATTATACAGTTCTGATTTAAGACCCCGACCAAATGGATATTGAATTAGTAATGTTTCACGAGTATTCGCTTTTGCAAAAGCAAGATAACAAACTCCCTAGGTACATTTAAAATAAAAGAATCATAACCTTTAAGTAACACACCTAGTATTCTAAAAGAGGCACCCAATATAAATTTCATACCATGTAACTTTGTCTGATTCTAATTTGTCTTGGTGCCAACCTAACACATTTATTTCTAGCCACTCCTTTTTCTTTCTAATGGTCTCATTCAATCGCAGCTAAATTCTAAGAAAATTTTATTGATGTTAATCCTAAATGGCAATAAAATATCACAATATATTTGACAAAGAAAGCATCAAGCTATCGTTTAAAAAGCAAAAAACAAAAAAGAAACAAGAAACAAAAAAAAAACCACAAAGCTACCTGAAATAAACTAAAGGATGATCTTAACCAAATCGAACAAATATTTTTTCACACAACTTTACAACTATTATTAACAGAAAACCATAAATGAACTGGAAGTTGAGCTAAATTTCCCAGGAAAAAATAAAGCTCAGTTCAATATAGAAAGTTTTTTTCTAGACTTTTCAAATAAGAAACACTTCAACGTTACTAATACAAACTATAAATCCAAAGGAGGTAAGAATATTCTTGGGACTTGTTACAGAGAAGGATTTGGAAAGAGTTACTCTTCCAGGAAGAAGAAGAAATCTCACAGGTCCTATTCAGGGTCACAAGTACTATTAAGATCTGGGTGAGGGGTCCCCTACATGCCCTCAATAACCCCCATCATGCCTCAGGACCAATTCAGCTAAATATCCTGATGGTAATGTCTTTCAATTATCACAGGACAAGAGTTCGCCACATTAAGGTGATTTAACTGTGGCCTCTCAAAGATATGTGTGACTCTCCTAGTTATCGCAATATATCATGTAAAAATGCCGGGGAACGAGTGAAAAATATACTGGAAACCTCATAAATAAATAAGTGTCCAGAAAAACCCCAGAATTACTAAAAGAGTAAATCTTATGTTTTAAACCTTGAACTACAATACAATAAGGCAAAATCCATTCAAGTGTTTAAAATAATCTTTACTATTTAATGACTAGCCACATAAAAACATTCACTAATTCTGCCAATCAATCGTCAAAGAAAATGGTAAATGTAGGCATAAAAAGAGCAAATTAATTTCACATTGCCTTCAATACCAATTACTTGATTTCAATTGATTAATCACATTTCTTATGTAGAAATTGCATAAATATATCATTCAGCTCAAAGGGGTTATGTGAACATCTTTCTTTATCTTCAATAACATTTTTTAATCTCTAGTAAAAACCTACCTTTGAGGTTCTTTGAAGTTGATCACCAACATATGTTTTACGAAACTGATCCAAGAACCAGAGAATTGCGAGCTCTATTTTCTCATTAGAACACTGAGGCAATCCGGTATCCATTAAAGATATAAGCTGAAAAACTCTTTTCATGAAGGAAAGAAAAAAAGCTTCAGTAAAAATTCTTCAAAAAACAACACTAAAACATTCACTGTCAATGTAATGCAATATATATAATTACTGTAAAAAGTGACAAAATATAAAAGCTTATCAAAGTATTTTAAAAAGCATTAAAATCCTACCACTAAGAGATACTACAATTTGGTCTAATTCCTTCCAGTCTTTTGTCCTAAGACATACATACACATATACATGCATACAAGCCTACACATACACTTATTTTACAAAAAAATTATATATAAATACATGACATATATATAAATATATAATATACATAGCTGTAAGTATCTACAGTTATTATGAATATAATATACACAGGTATATCTATGCATATATAAAATTATAGCGATAAAGAATAATATTGAGCATGTAGTTTGGGGTTTTACTTTTTTCATTAAACCTTCTATTTTCATATAATCCTATATTTGGGGGTCACATGATTCAAAATTTTAAAAAAATCAAGAGGTACAACGATCAAGTTATATCACTTTTTTAATAAATAAAATTTCACCTGAAATAAATTATAAGATGACCTTAATATTTTAATACAAGTGTACAACTATTATTAACAGAAAATCATAAATAACCGAAGGTTAACTTAAATTTCCTAGAGAAAAAAAACTTAATTCAGTATCATGTAAAACTTAGTCTAGAATTTTCAAAAGAGATATCCTTTCATTATCTATTTTCATGAAAATTTTCCAGTGGATGGCAACCCAGTGCCTGGTGCTAACGCAATCAGCATGTTGTAACAATCGTTTTAAGAGATAGAAGTAGAGGTTGTAGAGGAAGCAGGACTCAAAGAAAGACAGGTATGCCTAGCCTGACCCACCCACTTCTCCAGTTATGCACACAGAACATACATACACACACTGTTGATAGTTTGCTTCCTGCCAGAGACTTTTTAAAATGCATGTACAGGCAAATACGGCTATATATTATCCTCCCAACTCTTTTAAACATATGGAGCATACTATACTTATGGTTCTAAATCCAGCTTTTTCCATTAACAATATATCTCACAGATCTTTCCATATTAGACATAAGGAGCTTCCTTATTCTCTTTTGCAGCTCTTTAACATTCCATCATATGAATGTACCATATTTTCAAACATTCCCATTCCGATGGATGCTAAAGTTGTTTATAATTTTTTGCTGTTACAAAAATGTTGAAATTAATTTTGTGCACCACATTCACACATGTACAGTTACAATATACACTTCTAAAAGTCAAATTACTAGCTTAAGAATATAAACTTTTATAATTTTGATAGTTATTACCAAATTGCCCTGCACAGAAATTGAAACAATTTTTACTTCTATCATCAGTCTGAGTGTCCAAATGCACATAGATATTTCAGGATATTAAACTTAAGGATTTATTGAAATGTGAAAAATGGCATCGCGGTGTAGTTTTAATTTTATTTCTGTCATGTATGTGAGGTTAAAAATTTTCCATGTTTTTAAGTCATATTTATGACTTAAACAGGTCCTTTTTAGTGACCTGCTCATTTGTATCCTTTGCCAATTTTTTCTATTCGGTGTCTTTTTATTGCTGAGTTCTACAAATTCTTTATATATTAGAAAACAGAGCCCTGTGATTGATCTGTAAATATTTTTCCTCATTTTTCATATGTCTCTTGACTTTGATTATTGTATTTTTTAATGCCATGTAGAAGTTTTTGTTGTTTTCCTTATGTGGAAAATTGTATCAATTTTTTCTTTTAGGGATTTTGCATAATAACAAGATCTTACCTGAATCTGATATGTTTTCATGTTTCACATTTTTACATTTACCTCTATGATAACATTTGCATTTATCTTGAACATGTCTTATGAGATATGAATCATCATTTTTTCCCAAATAGCTACCCAGCTTCTTCAAAACCATTTCCTTCTTGTATAGTTCTATCTTTTTACTTACCATTTCGAATTACCCCTTATCATATACACTAAGTTCATTTATGCATTCAGATTACTTACTGGACCTATTATTCTATTCCACTCATCTGTCTCACTAAATATATCTCAACCAATTATTTTTTCATATTATTAAATAATTTTCCAAAACGTTATTTTTAATGGTCGTATAATATTAAGGCTATGTTAACATTTAATCATCCTGTTTTTCATATAAATTCTCATATTTCAGTAAAATATAACTACAGTCCTCTTCCCTATTACCAAAGATTTCTAGAAACAAATGTCTAGGTTACAGCGTATAAACTTCTTGTAAAATCTTGGTATTTATTGCCAAAGTATTATGAAATAATATTTTGACAACTACATTTATAGTTATATCTTATATTTATACATTAAGCTACTCATTTAACAGTATCCTTCACTTACCAAATATCTTTAATACTATAAAAATTTATGAAGGAAAACTAAAGATCAAATTTAAGAATTACTGTGACCAGGTGTCACTCCCTCACCCTGAAGATGTGTTTATTATTTAATTTGGAGAGAAGAAACAAAGCTGACTTTTAAAGTCTGTATATTGGTGACTTATCAGATTGTTGGAATAATTTTTAGTTAAATTAATGGATACATAAATCAGACTTTGTCTCTGGATCCAGATGATTTTTTAAGTGACTTATAAGGCATGTCTTACTATCAAATTCTTTATTGAGTAGAACCTCTCCTTTCCTACTCTAGTTCTTCGGTGATTCTACATACTTGCTCTTGTTTACTTTTATTTCCTTTTTATGGCATTCATTCCAAAATCCGAGGAAGATACAAAACCACAAGACAGTTTGTTGGGATGCCTTTACAACTCATATTAAGCTGCCAATTTGCATTTCCTAAGAGGTAATGACATCCCCTGGAAAGTAGGAAAGAATTCCTAGGAGGGTAAATGATCCACTTATCAAAGAAGTTTTGGTAGTTGTACAAAAAGTTCAGCTGCAAGTGCCTGAAATTCAAGATAATGGCTTAAACAATATAGATGTTTATTTGTCTCTCAAGCAAAAATCCAAGGCAGCACTCCAGGACTAGTTGGTGCTCCATGGTGTATCAGGGACTCAGGTTCCTTCCATCTTGTTGTTACACTTGCCTCAATTCACACAATGACTTTATGGTCTAAGATGGCTTCTTCAGCTCCACCCATTATGTTCATGTGTGTTGCACATACCACATTCACTTACATCCAATTGCCGAACATAATCACTTAACCATACCTAGCTGCAAGAGAGTCTAGTAAATCTAGTCTTTATTCAGGTGGCCACATGCCCAGCAAAACAATCGGGTATTCTATTACCACAGAAGAAGGGAAGAAGAGATATGGGACAACTAGCAGTCTCTGCCACAGTGTTCTTCAAAGATTTGTGGCTACCTCTAACAAGTGCTTAAGATCAAAGCTTGTGTTGTATATATATATAACATTCACTTCCAGCTTCAATTTATCATCCTACATTTATGTTTCCTTAATCTTGTTAGGTAAAGAGCACGGAGGGACTAAGATGAGAAATATATCATTAAACAATTTTGATCTAAGTATAAACACACTATTACAAATAGAAAGAAATGAATTTTGGGTAATCATTTTATATTCCCCTTGGTATCCAATTAACTAAATGATTATTTAGTCAACACATATCCGAGTGCCTACTATATGGAAGACGTGTGTTAGGTATTCAGAATACAACAATGAGCAAGATACATATATTCCCGTCCACCAGAAATCTATTATTTATGCAAAGCAAAACAATAAAACAAGAAATTAGAATAAAGAATGATAAGTGCAATAATAAACACTACAAAGAGAATAGCGAGGATTCCTAATAGTCTAGGATAGAACAGGATAAAGAGAAACAGTGCTGAGAGAACGAGGATTTTACTAAAACAACAAAGAATCACTAAGTAATGCTGAGGGCTCATTTGATGTAAAAAAAAAAAAAGGTATCTTAATTGACAATGGGATCTATCTGCAGAGGTGTGCAATTTCTTTTATTATCACTTAACAAGTTAAAGAAAACTCTGAATTACTTCAGGGTTAAGGTTTTGCCAGGCAGATGAGATAATACAACCATGAACAAAGCAGTTAAAGCTTATTCCTTCCCTTATTGTGGAATAAACATATAGGTGTTAAGAGAAAATAAGTACTATAAAGAAAATAAAGTAGACTAAGAATGTTATTTTAGATAGGCAGGTCAAAGGAGGAAGAGCCATCTGAGGACACACCTGACTGAAGTGAGGGAGTGTTACATAAACATCTGAGAGAAACAGTCCTAGCAGAAAAGTTCAAAGGCCCTAAAGTGAAAACATATTGGGAATCCTCAAAAACCAGCAAAGAGGACAGTGTGGCTGAGTTGAATGAGAAAGGCTAGAAAATGAGGTCAGACAAGCAGAAGATGCTTTGAACCATGGCACAGACTTTGGAATTGGTCTCATATGGGATGGGAAGCCACCGGAAGCTTATGGGTAGAGAAGAGGAGAGTACCACGATCTGATGGGAAAGAAGTTGAAGTCATCTATATGATTGTAGGGTTTGGGAGAGAAAGCAAAACTCTGAGCTAGTTGTCAAAGTCTTCAACGAATGATGAGGATGACAGAGATGAGCACATGAGAGCAACAAGGAGAAACGGTGATGGAACTGACAGGAATGAGCTTGAATGCAGCAGCCACTCCACTAGCACTCGCAAAATGAAGAACACTGGATGACTAAGACAAAATCCCTGGGGAATCTCTCAAGAGGTTTTCATTCTGATTATGATGAATGAAACTGAAATGACTATAAAATTAAGTGATCTCCATTTAATTAGAATTGTATGGCCTGAGCACAAATATATTTACTTGCTAAGTTAAAGTGGTATATTTAAATATGTTAAAGCAACATGTTTTAATTATAATTATCACAATATTGGGAGCTTTTAAGAATATTAAACTTTTCCTGATAAACTAGCACATCGATTGTTGGCAGGAGGTTTGCGATCTTCTAATTTGGTAGTATTCTCCCAGGAGTTAGAAAGTTATCATGTAACAACACAGAAGGCAACAGTATTACGGTTCTAGTTCCTTGGAACTTCTTCATATCAAATCGATATTTTAAAGTATTACATAAAACATCATTCTTACTTAATGAAAAATCTCAGTATTTTAAAACAAATATTTATGTTTTTTTGAGACAAAGTATGGAAGCCTCACCTTGATGTGCTTGGCCCTTCTTACACACCCACTAACCCACCACCACCTCTCACCCACCCCTGCCCTCAATCACTTGCCTGGCAGCCCCAGTAAAGATTCACACAATTCCTGCAGTTATAAATCGTCACACAGGGGAGAGGAGAGGACTGCCACAGCTCCTGCCCTTGCATCCAACTCAACAGAAGCTCTGGCTTCCCCAGCAGTTTCTCAAAGAGGGAACACAACTAAGAAGTATGGAAAAGTTAAACACCCCAGGAGTAGACTTCAACCAGTAAGGAACAGGACACAAATCAGCGAACAGATAAATTGCTTGCCCATAATTGCCATCCCTCTACTACCAACAAGAACTGTCTTGAAACACAGGGGTTCCACGTGGTCTCTGGGCAAAATGCCTGTAAAAGCGGGCCAGCAGGTGTGTAACGCATTACTGCTATCCAGTGGGCTCTCACTATTCATGGTAATTATGTTCTGTAGAGTTGCCGTGAAAACTCAATTACTGAATACTGAACCCCTGCTCCTAACGGAAACATGGGATTAGGTTCCTGAGGAACTATGGTCACAATATTTTCATCAACTGATCAACACATATCCTCGTTTTATGTGTTTTCTGTTTAAAGGCACCTAATTTAATACATATTGTTGATTCATTAACATTGAAGTCACAGCCGATAGCAGTACCACCTGCCTGCATGAAGCTTACCTAAACAAACACATGCATTTTTTCTGTAAGGCACCTAAGAGCCTGTGCTTAGGCTCACTGGCCAGCACTTGGGCACTATGCTGGGGGCCATTTTAAACTGCAAAACCACCAACAGAAAGCACAAAAATGCAAAAACGATGGCACTGAATAGACAGCAAAAAGGACACATATTTAACTATAAGAACTGAAATAAGAAGGCACAGCATCTGTCAACCTCAGCTGGGAAAGTGAACATCCAGCAACTTAAACTTTTTGCCTCTATGCATATGTCCAAGAATGACTGTAACAGCATCATGAGTGTGATTTTGGAGTACAAAGAAATTTTAGCAAGTAGGCAAATTTGCAAATATGGAATCTTTGAATAATGAGGACTGACTCTACTTGTTTTCTCTTATTCTCTCATTTCCTTCTTTCTTTCTTTCTTCCCTGAAAATGCACCCTTCTTCCTACCCCTCAAAAAAGCCCAAGGCTCTGTTTTCTAGGGAGGGGATGTAGGCTGAAACATAAAACAAATCTTATTTAAAGTTAAATAGGTTTACTGCTTAAAATTAAATTTTTCTACTTGGCAAATATACACCCACATTTGTTTATTTCTTGTTACATATTTTGCAGGAAAATAGTGCCAATGGCTATTTCCCTACTTGATAATAAAAACTTTTAAAAAATCAAACGAGCTATAGCAAAAAGTATACTTAATTTCTAGTTTACTAAATATGTAATGTTATGATAAAAGATGGTACAGAGGCAAATTGCTCACTTGGTTTAAAATTAACCAAAACATTTTAAGAATGCCCCCATTCATTCGTATTTTAAATTGATTTGATATTGGAAATAACAAACCTTAGAAAAACTAAAAATATTTATGTTCCATTCAGATTCAAATTTCACTGGAAAGAGCTAGTTTAATAGTTAAAAAGGATATGGAATGAAGGGAGAATGTCTATTCAAAACGGGAACAAATTTATGAAACACTTAGGAATGAATTTAAGAATAATAATAAGGGAAAATATCACAAGGAATAACAATTTTAAGAACTTTAATAGGGTGATAGTGGTGTTAGAATAGAGTTCAAAGGTCAATGGACAAGAATAAAAGGCCCAGAAAACCACATAACAATTTTGTGTAAGCTGAAAGTGGTGTTTCAAATCAGCAGAGGGTGGGGTTGACATTAATTGGTTAACACTTTGGAAACTCTGGAAAAATTATGTAAACCAAAGTGAATGTCAGCTATATTAAATATAAAAAGCTGAATCCATAAAACTAGGAGAAAATATATGTAGATGGATATTTTTATTATTGAGGTATGGAACAACTTTTCTAAGCTTAAGCAATGGAAAAAATAGGAAGGAAAAAATTCACAGATCTGAATACATAAATATTTAAAGCCAGTACAAAACAAATTTCTAAAACAAAAATATGGAGAAAACATTTTTTTAAATGAAGAGCAAAATGTTAAGATCTTTGATATATACTGAGTTCTTATAAATTAGGAAAGATTATCACAAAAGAAAACCAGGTGAATGATAAAATCTATACACATTAAAAAAAAATCACAAAGAGAAAATACAAATGGCAAGAATAGAAATGGAAAACAATGTTTGACACCACTTGTAACCAAAGAAATACAAATTCAAATAAGACACCTGTTATGTATAAACTGGCAAGATAAGAATCCTATTATCTAGTTCAGCTGCAGGAAAAGATAATTTTCATAGTCTTTGGGTTCAAGAGAACAAACTGGTACAATTTTTCCACAAGGCCATTTGGTAATACGTATTGAAAGTCTTTAAAATGCTACGTACCATTCAACCAGCTTTTCAGCTTTTAGGAATTAACTAATGAAATTATTTTGATCTACATAAAGATATAACTAAAAGAATATTCACCTCAAGGCAGTTTCTAGTAAGAAAAAATTGAGAAACAACCTAAAATTCCAAAACCAAGGGTTTGTTTAAATTATGGTACAGCTTAGAATATTTCATGTCTAGGTGAAATGTTCACAATACTATGTTTGATTTTTTAAACAAGAAATGTTTGGATTTTTGTTTTGTTTTGTTTTAGTAATATAGTACTTACTATTTGTCAGGTATTATTCTAAGCATTTGAAAAATATTAACTCATTTAATCCGAATAATAGCCCCAAATGAATTAGGTATTGTAATTAGTATCCTGATTTAAGTTTACAAAATATTCTCGTATAATTTTTGTTTAAAAAAGTTGCAAAATATATATGTACTGTACATATACCCTCAAGCATTAATTAAAAAGATTCAAGGTCTTTACCAAAACGGCACTAGTAGTTACCTCCAAACTAATATATGACTTTTCTCTTCATTTGAATTTTTTAAGTGTTCAACAAAAACATGCAGTACTTTGTTTTAAAGAAAGATGTTATTAAAAAATAAGATATGTGGAAAATCAGCTGACTCATTATTATTCATACGTAGGAATTTTCCTCAGTTTAGAAAGAAATATGAGGTAATTACTGTTTCTTATTAAGGCTATGGTCATGAGGTGAAAAATCTAGTCAACAATCATAAACAAAGCTTGTCTTGGGTAACTATCCATTGATTTTGACCGGATGTATGTCACCCCAATTTTGTCACCATCCCAATAAACACCAATTTTGCATGCTTTGTCAGAAATAAAACAGCAAGCTAAATCTTCATCACACTACTTAAACAAATTGAAATATATTTGACTATACCACTTGTTAGAGACGACATCTACCGATCACTTAACCTCTAAGCCTTGGTTTTCTCATGAGTGAAAAGGAAAAGACTACCTTCCTCAAAAGGCCAAATAGAAAATGCTTTAGCTCATCATACCAGTTCAGTAACCAAATTTCTTAACTACTTGGTAAATTTCTGTAAATTGTGTGGCCATTACTTACCGACAGGATAATTCTCCATCCATAGCATCATGTTCATCTGTGCTGGTGTATGTTAATCTTCCTCCAACAACTGTCCCAACTAAGTATACCAGCCATGCAAGACGCCCTAATACATAAGAAAAAAGAAAAATATTTATGAAGTATTGATAGAAACAAAGCTTAGTTTTTCAGAAAGTTCCAAAATTAGAATGATGATCTATTCTTCCAAACAAATGATAAACTGTTGTGAACTCAGTTCTTGACAGAGAATGAAAAGTTCGGTTTTAAGTTTATCAAGGCAGTAAGTGTAACAGTGAAAATGACAGATTTTAGAGCCAGATAAAACTGTTTGAATCCCAGCTATACCAATTTGCTATGTGATCTTGCATAAGTTACTGACCCCTTTACATCTTAGGGTTTTCATTTGCAAAATGGAGAAAATAATATCTACCCTGAAAATTTAGGATTAAAAATTAAATGTGATACCAAAACATCAAAGGTAATGTCTGGATCCAGGCTGCTAGTCAGTAAGTACCACTAAGCTCCAATGACCAGAATCTTTTCTGAATGTTCAATGTCATGAGAGTACCAGTCAGATCATTTTTAATATGGCTCCTGCTTGGAACATAACAGATGGTAGTTAATTTATTCCCTTTGTATTTCTATGCATAATTTTTAAAAATCTGCGACTTTCACTGTGTAAATCATATTGTTTGACAACTAAATTAATTCCGTGGGCAACAGCAGCAAAGGATTAAATAATTGCACAACAGTGACACAGTGGAAACATCTATAGTTTTCACAAATCTTACTTTGGGGCAGACAACATTGACAGTTTAAAAACGGAGGTATTTATATTGAATGGTTTTTATTTAAGGCATATTTTACATCTCTAGCTTCATCGATCTATGTATCAGATTCTCCAAGATTTTTGAGACCTTTATGAATAATTAACAACATACCAATAGCTTGCTAAAAAGAAATTTCATGCTATTCTTGGGGATTGATTTTTCAAAGATGAGCAGGCTATTTCATAATACTGAAATCAATTATGTTTTGGTATTGGGAAACCTTTTCAAGTGAACTAAAGTGTTACGTGCTTTTTTTTTTTTTAACCAGGTATTGAACAGTCACAAAAGAGAGAGTGCTTTTAGAAGACTTAGCAAGGATAAATAAATGTAGAAAACAACACTTTCTGTCTTCCTGTGGATACTAGCAGTCATTACCATAGTACAAGTCATCAACTACCTCAAACTTCTGGAGACACGTCGGCCTACTGAGGTGACAAACTTTCTCTTAGAAATATAACCTGGCAAGTATCCACATCCCTTAATCTATCACAAAACAATGAATAAATCACAATTAACCAATTATGCAGCCTTGTACATGAGCAATGTGAAGCAGATTAAATAAGAGAATAAGATCACCAACAAGATAAAGTAACTCAGTTTTATGAATTATGAATGTATAGTGAAAAAGGTAACAGAAAAAAAAAAGCTCATGTAGGAAACTGAAGGTACTAGACAGTTTCCTTACATACAATCCTTTGTTCTATTGGGAACCTCAAATCCATGAATCTTTCACCTTTTTAAACAACTTTACCATACAATTCACGCACTTGGAAGATTCAATGTTTATTAAATTCACAGGGTTGTGTACCAATCACCACAATCTTATTCTAGAAGATTTTCATCCCTTCCAAAAAAATCCTACTCTGTACCCCCACCCTCCCAACCCTAAGCAACTACTGATCTACTTTACGTCTCTTTAGATTATTCCCATTCTGGGCATTTCATATAAGTGGAATCATACAATATCTGGTCTTTGTGACTGCCTTCTTTCACTTAGCATAATGTGTTCAAGAACCATTCGCGTTGTAGCATGTATTAATACTGCATTAGTTTTTATGGCCAAATAACATTCCATTGTTGAAGATACCACATTTTATTTATCCATTCATCAGCTGATGGACATTTGGGTTCTTTCCACCTTTTGACTTTATAAACAATAATTTTATGAACATTTATGTCGAGTTTTTATATGGATGTATGTTCTCATTTCTTGGGTATACCTAGAATTGATGGAGTCATAATATATATTTTTAACATTTTGAGGAACTGACGAACTGTTTTCCAAAGCAGCTACACCATTTTACATTCCCACCAACAATGTATGAAGGTCCCATTTCTACAAATCCCTGTCAACACTTGTTATTATCTGTCTTTATGTTTAATCCACCCTAGTAGGTGTGAAGTGGTATCCTGTAATTTTCACGTGCCTTTCCCCAATGACTGATGTTCAGCATCCTTTCACGTGCTTACTGGCTATTTGCATGTCTTCTCTGGAGAAATGTGTATTCAAATCCTTTGCTCATTTTTAAATTAGGTTATTTATCTTTCTTAGTATTGAGTTGCAAGAGTTCTGTTTTCTAAATGCAAGTCCCTTATCAGATATACGATTTGCAAATATTTTCTGTGGGTTCTTTTCACTTTATTGACAGTGTCCTTTTAAGCACATAAAATTTTAATTCTGATATAGTCCAAATTTCTAATTTCTCTTTTAGTGTTATATCTAAGAAACCATTGCCCAACCCAGTCATGAAGATTTACTCTTGTTGTCTTCTAAGAATTTCATAGTTTTATCTCTACATTTAGGTCTATGACTCAATTTTTATGTATGGTAGGAGATAAGGGTCCAACTTCATTCTTTGTGCATATGGATATCCAGTTGTCCCAGCACCATTTGTTGAAAGGATAATTCTTTCATCATTGAATTGTCTTGCCACCCGTCAAAAATCAGTTGATTACAAATTGGAGGGTTTATACCTGGACTCTCAATTCCATTTCATTGCTCTAATGTCGAACTTTATGCCAATACCATTTTCTTGATTACTGCTGCTTTGTACTAAAATTTGGAATCAGGAAGTATTAGTTTTTCAATATCATTTTTTTTCAAGATCATTTTGGATACTCTGGGTTTCCTGGATTTCATATGAATTTAAGGATCAGCTTGTCATTTTCTGCAAAGCCAGCTGGGATTTTGACAGGGATTGTGCTGAATCTGTAGGTCAATTTGGAGAGTATTGCCATCTTAACAATATTAAATCTTCTGATCCATGACTATGGATGTCTTTCCAGTTATTTAGATCTTTAATTTCTTTCAATAATGTTCTATAGTGTCAGTGTACAAGTTTTACACTTCTTTGTAAAAAACTTATACCTAAGTATTTTATTCTTTTTGATGTTATTGTAAATGACTTATCATCACTTCATTTTTGATTGTTCATTGCTAATATACAGACACACTGTTGATTTTTGTTTATTGATCTTATATCCTGCAGCTTTGCTGATTTCTTGTTAGTTCTAATAGTTTTTTTGAGATCCACCATTTACTTCCTCTTACACCCGTTATGTCTCGCTATCCTGCTTACTTAGCTTCAGTTCTATGTCAATTATAATCTCTGCCTTGCATATGACTTCAACTCCTCTCTTGCTCTGACATATTCATCTTCAAAACCATAATTGTTTAAATCCAATTTCCCACTTATTCTTTGCTTATACTCACATAGCTTAATATAACTGGAGAAAGATACAACTCTACTGACTATGAATTCACCTGCTCAGGAGGGCTAACATGGCTTTCCTGTCAATTTTCAATACTTAAGGGTATGGTGGCTTATCTTCAAGACACCCATCATTGACTCCTTCTTTCCATGTATGCACATGCCATCAAGAAGTGCAGTCTATGCTTCTAAGCCTTTGCAAGTCGGGGCTGAATTGTGACTGTGTTGACCAACAAAATACGGTGGAAGTGACACTATTCCAAGATGGGGCTTAGCCTTTAAGAGAACTGGCAGCTTCCTCTAGTCCCTTAGGAAACGTTCAGTCTGGAGGAGCCAGGTACCATGTAGAAGACCACACACCCTAAAACAACCATACTATTAGAGGCTCAAGCCAGCTATGTAGAGAGACGGCACGGAGAGAGGAATGCCCAGCGAGAGCCCATTCGTCAAACATTCCAGCCCAGACACTAGGTATGTGAGTAAAGAATCATTCAGGTGACACCAGCCCCAGCTGAGACTAATCAATTCCAGAGACCACTGAGAGATAATAATAAAACGCTTGTTATTTGATGAGCCACTAAGTTTAGGCACGAGATAAGTGAACCACAATCTGATCCCAAACATTTCAGATCCCTTTTTCCTGCTTCATTTTTTAATTTATTTCAGTACTATCACTAACATGATATATACGCGGTCTGACAATTAAGTTCGCAAACTTGCCACCATGCGCTTACACTGGCAGCACTGTACAAACTGCTCAGTAAGATTTCATAACCTTGGTACATCAGTGACTCACAGCTGTGTTGGTGTCGACGTGTGACAACATCTTGCTGAGTGGCGTTCATTATTGTTGTTGCATGTTTTTGTGTGCCATCACGAGAATGTCTGAGCTTGAATTAGAGCAATAAAAAAACATTAAATTCCTTGGTAAACTTGCCAAGAGTGGGAGTGAAATCAGGGACATGTTAGTCCAAGCTTATGGGGATAATGGTATGAAGAAAACGGCAGTGTACAAATAGATTAAATGTTTTTCTGAGGGGAGAGAACGCGTCACTAATGGAGAGAGGTCAAGGTGGCTAGTGTTGAGCAGAACAAAAACATTGCAAAAATTCATCAAATTCTGCGTCAAAATTGTACGCTGACTGTGAGAAGCATAGCAGACCAACTAAACATCGATAGAGAAACAGTTAAGAAAATCTTAATTGAAAGTCTTGGCATGAGGAAGGTGTGTGCAAAAATGGTCCGAAAGGGGGGCGGCCAGATGGCTCAGCTGGTTGGAGTGCGAGCTCTTAGCAACAAGTTTGCCAGTTCAATTCCTACATGGGATGGTGGGCTGCGCCCCTGCAACTAAGATTGAAAATGGTGACCGGACTTGGAGCTGAGCTGTGCCCTCCACAACTAGATTGAAGGACGACTTGACTTGGAGCTGATGGGCCCTGGAGAAACACACTGTTCCCCAATATTCCACAATTAAAAAAAAAAAAAAAAGTCCCGAAGGAGCTCACCAATGGACAAAAGCAAAGGAGAGTCGAAGTTTACCAAGGCCTTTTGGAGAGGCAAGACAATGTTTTGGGCCGTTATCACTGGTAATAAAACATGGCTGTACCAATACGACCCTGAAACAAAGTGTCACAGTGCACAATGGAAGTCAGACAACTTTCCACAACCGAAAAAGTTCCGTCAGTCCAAATCAAAAGTTGAAAACGATGTTAACCTTTTTTGATGTCAGAGGTGTTATTTATTATGAATTTGTACCAAGTGGACAAACAGTTAACCAAGTTTACTATTTGGAAGTGCTGAAAAGGCTGCGTGAAAAAGTTAGATGACCTGAACTTTTCGCCAACAATTCATGGCTCTTGCATCACGACAATGCACCAGCTCACACGGCACTGTCTGTGAGGGAGTTTTTAGCCAGTAAACAAATAACTGTATTGGAACACTCTCCCTACTCACCTGATCTGGCCCCCAATGACTTCTTTCTTTACCTGAAGATAAAGCAAATATTGAAAGGAAGACATTTTGATGACATTCAGGACCTCAAGGGTAATACGACAGCTCTGATGGCCATTCCAGAAAGAGTTCCAAAACTGCTTTGAAGGGAAGACTAGGTGCTGACGTCAGTGCATAGCTTCCCAAGGAGAGTACTTCAAAGGGGACCATAGTGATATTCAGCAATGAGGTATGTAGCACTTTTTCTAGGATGAGCTCGTGAACGTAATTGTCAGACCTCGTACAGTAGGCACTGTTCTAAACATTCAATCCACTCTATATATTCATTTAATGTCACAAATCCATACTAAAAAGTGCAGAGCTATGATTGAAATATAGGTAACAAATTTCCAAGAATCCATTCTCATACTATTATGAGATACATACAATTTCCTCTCAAGATTGATAAAAGGGAATACGCAACACGTTTGTCAATTAGCTGGACAGACCCTGATGATCCAATAATCTTGTGATCCAGCAATCTCTTAAGGCTTATTTAACACATTTTAATTCCTAACCCTGAACTGTTCTCTAGTTGTCTCCAAAATTTGACCACAGATAAGACTGCACTGGCCTTTGGGATCATTTTTAGGGCTTTTCACACTTCTTTTGATTCCCAACCACCCACTTTATAAAACCAGGTATATGTGACATATCAAATGAATGTTTGGTGAATAGTTGAATTTAAAATAAGTGAATTTCCTTTTGGGGTTTATCACTAATGTAAACATAGAAGCATATGCCTATGAGCGCTTTATAAAATAAGCCTTCTTAAAAATACACAAAGAATTCATCATGCATGTGATTTTTATATTTCTCTGTTGGAAGATCAATAGTAGAAAAATGAAGGCTATACAATTTAGCTACCAAGGGCATAGCCTGGGTTCAAATCCTGCCTCTACATTTATTATGCTATTTACATAATCTCTCTTGGCTTTAATTTCCTCATTTATAAATAGGAGGATGAAAATAACACCTAGCTCAAAGGCTTGTGAAAAGCATTAAATGGTATTCTGTAAGTAAAGTACTCATAATGCCTGCTGTAAATGCTCAGTAAGTGTTGGCTATTAGTTCTATTATTATTAACTAACTATCCCCTTGTTAGTTCTTCTACGTCATACTTACAAAACCCACAAAACGTATCAATATGTAACATTGGTATGTTCATTCTGAGTTTTATTTTAGAAGCTGCTCAAGAAAGTTAAGTCACACTATATTTAAAACTTTTTAAGTTCTTTCCTCTCTACCAAAGAGGCTTGTTGCAATCGAAGCTAGTTACAATTAGCTATATATACTTTCTTAATGCTGTTTGTAAAACAAAAACCCTAAACTGAAAAGAAAAAATTCCCAAGTAAAATACATTCTGAAAAGCATTTGCTGAGTATCTACTATGTCATGTTCTGCTGTAGGGATATAACAAAATATGTACATGTATGGGGTAGGGTGAGACCCCCCCATGCCCAAGAAATTGAACCTAGTAAGACAGATAAGGGGGGGAAATGATTTTTTCAATGCAGTACGACGAGTATCATTGTCTAATTATAGAAGACAAAATATATTAAATATAGGACATGGACTTCTCAAATTTAAATTTTTTATTCTTTAATATTTTATTCTGTGACCTTGAATTAAAACTTCTATATCAAAGAATAATATGCTAAGATAGCATGTTATCAATTGTGGGCATTGCTTTCTAAAATTATGGTAAATTTTGAATGGAAGTTTATTTAGAGAAAAACGGAATGTGTATTTATTTCTTCCTGTTTTAGAAAGCAGTGATTTCTTAACACTTAGAAACTCTTAAACAGGCATTTCTTAACCCTTAGAAACTTAACTACTGATTGAATAAATTAGGATTAGTGTTAGAAATGAACAATGAAATACAAAGGCATTATTATTATTAAGCTAGCAAATATAATTTTTCATATTTAAAAAATGAGAAGTGATACTTCTCGTACATATTAAACCCTTCCCTAAACCTCAACAATTTTAGACTGTCTATCAAAATAATAAATGCTAAGAAGTTACTTTAGTTACAGAATTATATCCACAAAGTTTAAAGAACCATATAAATCCATAAATCTGAATTATATTTAGAAATATAAATATCTGATACATAAATTACATATCTGTAAATTTAAAAAATATCTCATAAGACTAAATTTTCATTATAATTTTCCATTATTCTGAAATGTTCAGTGCACTTGTTTTAGCAGCTGTTCAAGCACAGAACATTTTTTCCTTTAACAAAATAATTATTGCTGTAATAATCTGTAATTATGGTTTATAACTGCAATAATCCCAAAGAAATCAGTCATTACCATAGATCACAAGTAATCGTTAACTACTGTTAATGACCTATTTCTTAGGGATTATTGTTTTCGTAAACCATGACCATATCACCACAAATATGGAAGAGCAAGGCAATATAATACAAATGAGATCATAATATAATAATAAACTTATTTGGTAACATTAAAAGCCATTAAGCATCTAAATTAAAGCACACATAACGAGAGCATATAATTTTCTTTGTTCAACACTAACTGAAGTGTTTAGTCTGCACAAAAGAAACTGAATACTGCTACATACAGTGGTATAAACTAGAGCCATATTAGGCATTTTTCGTAATATAAAACGATCACTTTTGAGTAGACCACAGGTGTCTTTAAAAGGCGGACAGATTCCACTGATCTTTGGACTAGAAGAAAGGAAACAAGTATTTATCAAAATTTTTCTATGTATCAGGCATTATATTAGAGGCTTTGGAATGTTGTTTTATTAAAACTACACAGTGTATCCAACTATAAAAACTTCTTGAATTTAATCAAAAATCAAGTCTGATTTATCTTACTCATAATTTACAGACCTGTTTAGTATCAGTAAATTATTACCTTTCAGTTAATTCCACTCATGTATTTTAGAACAGCTAAAATACATGTTGCAGGAAATACCTGTTTGTAGGAACATAGGTCTTTGATTTTACAACGGAATCTTGTCACATTGTATTGAAATATTTAGATCTATGAAAATATACATGATATATTTTGAAATATATGCAATGTGTATGAAGTGTAATAAAAAAACACCCGTGAGCCCCCACCCAACTTGAGAACCAAGACTTTACCAATACTGGCACTCTTACCTTCATATCCCTTTCCTAGTTTGTCCCCTCCCTTTCCCCCTACCCTACAAGTAACCATGCTCCTGCATCTTGAGCTTAATATTCTCTTGACATTTTTTTTCCGCTTTATATCTTATGCATATGCTCCTAAATAATGTATTTTTAGTCTCACTTGTTTTGGGGCTTTGCTAATTATTCCATACTATACATAGTTTCCTAAGAATTGCTTCTTTTCATGAAGTATCTCATCTCTGATGTGCATCTTTCAGTATACCTGTTCATTCCTTTTTGTCATATAGTATTCCATTGTATATATTATGATCTGTTTATCCATCTGCATGTTGATGGGCATTTGAGGTGTTTCTATTTTTTGGCTTTATGAACAATTAGGCTACGAACATTCTCATACTTGTTCTCTTGTGTAGAAGAGATTTTCTAGAGGACATACCTAAGAGTGGAAGTGCCAGGTCAGTAGGTATTTGAATGTTCCACTTTACGAGATAACACCAAATTGATTTCCACTGCATTTTCAATTGATTATACTTTATATTTCTACCAGAAGTATGTAAGAATTCCCTTCGATCTACATTCTTTTATAAGATTTCTTATTTTTGTCAGTCTACTGAGAGTAAATAATATCTCATGTGCCTTAGAAGTATGTTTGTAAAAATTTCCAAGAGTATATAGTTTGTTATCTTTGCAATTTAGTTTTAATTTAATTGCAAATTGGTAAAAAAAATGTGGACTCTATGTTACTGAGTCATTGAAATCTGTTGAGATTTGCTTTATATACGAATACTTGGTCAATTTTTTAAAAATGATTTATAATTGACATATAACATTATATTAGTTTCAGGTATATGGTACATAATACTAATATATTAGTATTCAGGTAATGATTCGATATTTGTATCACCATAGTATGTCTAGTTAACGTCCATCACCACACACTGTCACAATTTTTTTTCTTGTGGTAGGAACTGTTAAGATCTACTCTCTCAGAGACTTGCAAATATGTAATACAGTATTATCAATATTAACTATAGTCACCACGCTGTACATTATTTATTTTATAACTGAAGTTTATACTTTTGGTCACCTTTACCCATTGTGCTAGACCAAGTGGATCTACCCATGTTATACACTTTATCCCCTTTAAGGGTCCAACTTAATAAAAGAATCTCAGGTTCAGTACATCTACCTTGCTACTGGCCTAAGGGTTTGCCCCCAGTTTAATCACTGATACTGATAATTTGCCTGTGAAAGCAGCACTATCTTTTGCCCTTGTCTGCTGCTGACCATTCTGATTAAAGTTCATTTTTTGAGGGAGAAGGGAAATAGCTAGACAAGGGAGGGACAGAGGAGTGAAGAAGGAACCTCAAACGTGTCATGTGCTCCTTGACTTACGATGGGATTATGTCCCGATAAACCCACTGTATATTGAAAATAACAAAAGTCAGAAATGCATGGAATAACCCCTAACCTGACCGAACATCACAGCTTAGCCCAGCCGACCTTAAAAGTGCTTGGAACACTCACATTAGCCTACAGTTGGGCAAAGTCCTCTCACTGCCGCCGCCCAGCAGCACGAGAGAGTACTGTATGGATCACCACCCCAAGAAAAGATCAAAAATCAAAATACGAATGATGGTTTCTACCGAACGCATATCACTTTCACACCACCATAGAGTCAAACAAACTGTCAGTGAAGCCACGGAAGTCGAGGACCGTCTGTACTTATCCATTAAAAAGTTCATCCCTGAGCTGTTCTGCAGCTGAAAGGCCTTTCAGCACATCTGGCTGACCACACTGACGTGAAAGTCACTACTAATTATTTACGTTTAAAGAGCAAACACCAATTGTGATAGAAACTAAAAAAGAAAATGTGATTTTATAGTAGGTGGCTAAACATGAGCCAAATAACATACTACAATTGAATTAATGTAGAGAACAAACCTGAAAAGATACTATATAAGGCTGACACTATGTCATCGGGGGAAAAAGGAAAACCCTGCAATATGGCTGACAGGGCAACCGCACACCTACAAAAAGATATTTAACTGAAGGGACAAGAGGGACTGAAATCCACTTGTACCGTGCTTACCAAGTCTGGCGCTGCACCAGCCTTCTTCTAATTTGCACAAAGGCCCCCTTACTGGATTCCTAAGAAGGTAAAATAAATCCTCAAAGGCAAAAACTGATGTGAAGGCTGAAATTTAGAGACATAAACATAGAAACAATTAGAGAACTTGAACTTCTCCTTTGATGATGGGAGGACGAAGATCAAGCACGCCCAATGTGAGGAGTCCAGTAAAAACACTCTCACAGAAAACTGAAACACAGTGATACCTTTAGTGAAAAAGTGAACTGGAGGGAAAAAGACCTGCCCTGGACAGAGAAAAACAACAAAGAAACTTGTCGGATGTGACTTCAATGCTAGCTGGACAGGAATAAAAAACCCTCAAGTAAGACCTCACATGATTTAAGGCCTAAATATACACTACCAGTGTGATATTAAAAACCTTATTCTAAGGAAATAGTTTAAATGGTATTGAGTTGATAGTTCTCCATCCCATTTAGTTAATGGACTGAACACCTCAATTAAAAGATAGAAATAATCGCAATGGATTTTCTAAAAGGAAGAACTATACACTGTCTACAAGAAACACGCTTTAAATATAAAGATACAGACAGACTGGAAGTAAATGGATGGAGAAGGCTATTCCATGTAAACAGAAAGCATAAGAATGCACTGGCTATCGTCATATTAGATAAGATAAATTTCAAGATAAAAGGATCAATTAATAAGGAAGACAAAGCTATTATAAATATCTATATGAGTCAGTTCTCCTTCCATTTGTCTCTGGGCGTTGAACACACAATGTATTAATAATATATAGACGATGTATTATAGAAATGTACACTTGAAACCTATATAATTTTACTAATTAACGTTTCCCCAATAAATTTAATAAAGATTTAAAAAATAAATATCTATATGAAGCAAAATTCACAATTAAAAGTATTATATACAATTCCACAATCATATTTGGAGATTTCAGCACCTCTCTCTCTGTGTAAATAATAGAACTAGACCAAAACAAAACAAACAAAATTAGTAAAGACAAAGAATATCTGAACAACCCTATTAACCATTTTGACTTAATTTCTATTTACATACTGTTATACCCAATGATGGTAAAATACATATTCTTTTCTATTGCACATGGTATGTTTACTGGATAAATCATATGTTGGTTCATTAGACAACTCAATAAATTTAAAAAGACTGAAATAATGCAAAATTCTAAGGCAGAATTAAATTAGAAATCAGTAACAATAAGACAACTAGGAAAACTCCAAATATTTGGAAATATAAAGCATACTTCTAAATAATACACATATAAATTAACAATTAACAGATTAAAAAATCTTTTAAAATGATAATTAAATCAAAATTTATGAGATACAGCCAAAGCAATGTTTGAAGTAAAATTTACAGCTTTAAATATTTTTATTAGAAAAATACCAAAATCTGAAAATCAAAGATGTGGAGTCTCCATCTAAAATTAGGAAAATAAATAAATAAATAAAATCAAAAGTATACTATAGCCAAGTAGAATTTATCCTAGGAATGCAATGCTAGTTTAACATAGAAAAACCAGTCAATGTAATTCACTATATTAGCAAAATGAAGGGGAAAAAAAAGATCATTTGAATAGCTGCAAAAAAGCATTTAAAAAATATCAATGCCCCATTCATTATAAATAGCTATAAGAATAGAAGGGAACCTCCTAAAATTTATTATGGACATCTTTAAAAAATAACCTACAGATAACATCATACTCAATGGTGAAAGGGTGAATGCTTTCTATGTACAAACAAAAACAAGGCTACTTTTATTCAAAACTGTACTGGAGGTTGTACCACTGTAATAAAGGAAGAAAAAGAAATAAAAGGCATGATGACACGATAAACTATCTTTATTTGCAGATGACATGATCATATTAAATAATCCTAAAAAATCTACAAAAAGACTATTAGAATAAGTAAATTTAGCAAAGTCATAGACACAAAGACAAAAATCAATTCTAGTTTTAGAGAGTGGCAGAGAATCATCATAAAATTTAAATAGCATAAAATATATAGGAATATAGTTAAACATTTTTAATACTTGTATACTGAAAACAACAAAACATTGCAAAGAAAATAAAAGAACACCTATATAAGTAGAGCAATATACCATAAGTCAATAAACTAGAAGACTGAATATTGTTAAAATGACCCAAACTGATGTATAGATTGAGGCAATCCCAATCAAAATCTAGTGAGTTTTTTGGAAGCATTTGACAGCTCATGGTAAAATTAATACAGAAGTCAATAATAATTTTTAAAAAGCCTAGAACAGACAAAACTATTTTTAGAAAGAAGAATAAGACTGGAGGAGTTGAATGACCTGCTACCAAGAATTACAAAGCTACAGTACCCAAGAAAGTATAATATTGGCATAAGGACAGACATATAGGTCAAGGGTACAGAACAGAGATCAGTAATAGGCCCTAGCCTTTCATTGTCAATTGGTTTTGACAAAGGTGTCACAATAATTCAATGGGGAAAAAGAGTCTTTTCAGAAAATGGTGCTAAACAACTTGATAACTGTCTGGGTTGGGGAGGCGGCCTTACTCTTACCTCATACCATTCACAAAAATTAACCCAAAGTGGATCAAAGACTTAAACATAATAGCATCTAGAAGAAAACATAAAAGATCATCTTGGTGACTTGGTTTATACAAGATTTCTTCAATATAAAAATCACAAGGCATAAAGAAAACATTGAAAAGGTAGATCATCAAAATTTTAAACTTTTGCTTTTGAAATACAGTGAAGAAGACAAAACCATAGAAAGGGAGAAAAGATTTGCAAACATAAATATGTGAAAAGGGGATTATATATAGAATATAAAACACCCTTGAAATTCCAATAAGAATACGTATAAAAGAACAAACAACCCAATTTAAAAATGGGCAAAAAAATGTGAACAGACATTTCACAAAAGAAGATATAAGAATAGCCAAAATGGCACAACATATGTACAAGGTTAATTTGTATAGCATTAGTTTGAATAGCAGAAGATGGCAAATAATGCAAATGACTTTCAATAGTGGAGGGAATGATTAAATAAATTATGATACAGTCAAAAAATAAAATGTTATACATCTATAAAAAATGAGTGTTCTCTAAATATTAATTTCAAAATAACCATAAAATACATTGTTAAATGAAAAAATAAGCAAGGAATAGAACAATGAGGTGGTATACCACATTTTATGTACATAAGGGAGGAATAAGAAATTATATATGAATTCATAGGTGTATATACATTAGAAACTTAGTGAAGATATGTAAAACTAGTAAGAATTGTTACTTATTAAAGAATAGGAAGACACATTACAGGACTGGAACAACACATTTTAATTTCTTTTTTCTGGGCAATATAAATATATTGCCTTTTCAAAAAGATGAGGTGAATTAGTTAAAGTACGATATGAAAGTAACTAAGAGAATAAACACATTAACATGATATATAAAGACAAGTCACAAACTTAGAGACCATATTTACAATTCAATTAACTAAAGGATTAGTGTCAAAAATAAATAAAAATCTCAATCAGTAAGAGAAAGACCAATAATCCAAGTGGTGAGGGTGAAATGAACAAAAGTCTTAAACATATATATCACTGATGATGACACATCAAACAGTCAATAAACATGAAACAATACTAAACCTCATTAATAATCATGGGAGTAAAAAGTAAATTACTCATGAGGTATATTACCTCAACCAAACTGGCAAAAATTTAAGTCTAACATTAGGAGGTGTTGGCAAGGATCAGGGTGAGCAGAATATAAAGTGGTATGATCACTCTGTAAACTAGTTTGGCATTATCTACTGATGCTGACTATGTAATGGATATACATAACAATCTTTATAGCAGCACTCACTGTATAAGCAAAAAACGGAGAAAACACAAATACCCACTGACAAGAAAATGCATAAATAAATTGTGGTATATTCAAACAACAGAACAGTGCAGTGCAAATGAAGAAACAATAGCTATAGCATCCACACGGGTTCTCAAAAATGCAGTACTGAGAAAAAAATAATAAAGCAAGCTGTAGAAGAATAAAAACAGTTTTATTCCATTTGTATAAAGTTCAGAAATATGCAAAACCAACCATGCATTATTTTCAGAATAGATACAGATGCAGTAAAACTATGAAGAAAAGGCATCAATTGATAAACACAAAATTCAAGATTCCAAGTATTTTCTGCTGGTAGGAAATGGAATAAAGTTGGAAAGAGGAACAAAGGGAACAGCAAGATATTGATTGGTACTGACCTATTCTTTAAACCATGTGATGGTGTTTCTTACTGCTACCCACTGAGTCTCAATATATATAAATACCCTGCTGTATGTATTTGATATTTAATAATTGTCTAAACTCTGCTAAAAGAAAGCAATCATGAAAGACTAAATGCCGCAAAAAAATGTTAGTTCTCCCCAATTTAATTTATAAACAATGAAATCCTAATAAAAGAGAGAACATTTAAAGTAGAGAAGGTTAACTACTCCATTAGGTAGCCACTCAGCAGTACTGTGTAACTCAAAAAACAAAAACAAAAACCAGATAATGTATCAAAGGCATTTTAGGAAGGTATCATGTAAATGTAATCTTTTAAAGAAAGAATTTTTACAAAAGAGTTTAGATGGGAAATCATTAAAAGTAAGTTTGATTATCATCCCTTATCATTTACTTTCCAAAACAAGATAAAAAATACAAATTAAAAAAAAAGGTCTGGAACTATAATTAAAGTGTTAGAAATGTATAAAGCCAGTTCCATTCTCATAATTCATCTCATTAAAAAATATGAAAATTGTACTTATTTATTTAATTCCCTGCTACGTTCCTAAAAGGGTCTAAAGGGATATACAGAAATGAATAAATCTTTCTTTGATAAAGGATTAAAGAAAAATAATAAGGAAATTTGTAGACTGAGAAATTAAAATATAATAATAAAATAAAGCTATGTGAAGGCTAATACACAAATGCAAAACCATGATGAAGTCTTATATAATTTTTTACTGGCTGAAATTGAGCTCTGAATTTGCAGTCATCTATAACAAAGAAGGAAATATTGTCAGTTAGACCAGTTAAAATATAGTTTAAGATAACACACTCTACTCAAAGATCAGCTGTTCTTGATACTGATTCCAGAAAAAAATATTTCCTATGAATCTTATAAAGGAAAACTGAAAATTAACTATCAAGCCACCAAAATATCCAGAAGGTTAAAAAAATTAATGGCTTATTAGGGGGTGAGGAATTGGAGGAAACATATAAAAATAATTTGCATAAAATTACTAAAGTGATTAATGAAGCTATTTAAAATTTAACATAATAACATATAATTAATAGGCATATAGAATTTACTGACCTTCCTGAATTGCCTTGTCCACAGTTATCCCAGAAGGTGAATGTAGCAGCTTTTGGTAATTCTGTGCGTTTTGGTCAAACAACTGTACAAGAAGAGTGCATGTCTTTTCATATTCACATCTGCTGACAGTGCATAACTGCTCCAACTGCTGAAACACAGTAGCCGTATCATCTAGTGGATCATCTAAATTATCTCTGCAAACATATAAAAACAAGTTTGCAGACATTAGAATGCAATGTACTTTTATTCACCACAAATAAACTTTATGTTAAATAAAGATTCCATTATGGGTAAAGGAATAAAAGACAAATAGATTGGAAGGTAAGAAATAAAATGTCTGTATTTGAAGATGACATGATTATGTACATAAAAAAATACAAAAAAAACCCCACAAAAAAACTATTATTAAACAGGTGAGTTTACCAAGGTCCTAGCATACAGGGTTAATATACAAAATCCAATTGTATTACTTTACTATATACCCGCAATGAACAATTGGAAATTGAAATTTAAAAAACAGTATCTTCCAAAGGTACCAGAAAACATAAAATACTAATTAAATCTAATTAAACATATGTAAGATCTGAAGCTGAATAATACAAAAAAGTGAAGAAAGAAATCAGAAAACAGCTAAATAAATTAAAAGATAAACATGCTCATTGGCTGTAAGATTTGACATTGCTGAGATACATGTAGGTATTTACCCCCAAATTAACATATAAATTTGATGCAATCCCAGTCAAAATCCCAGCAGGATTTTGTTGTATATCCTGACAAGATGATTCTAAAATTTACATGGAAAAATAAAGCAAGTAAAAGAGCCAAAATAATTTTGAAAAAGGGAAACCAAGGTAGAAGACTGATACTACCTGATTTCAAAGCTTATTATAAGACCCAGTAATCAAGACGATATTAGCAGAAGGAGAAACACATAGAGAACAGAGTCCAGAAATAGAACCACAGGCATGTATGTGGTCAATTCATTTCTGAAAACAATGTAAAGGCAATTCAATATAGAGAGAATAGTCTTTTCTACAAATGGTGTTGGGATAATTGGCCATCTATATGCAACAAAAAAAAAAAAGAACCACCTTGAGCCTTACCTCATATCACATACAAAAATTAACTCAAAATGAATCATAGATCTAAATGTGAATTCTAAAAGTATAAAACTTCTAGAAGAAAAAATAAAGGCTAAATTGGATTTCATCAAACTTTAAAACTATTTCTCTTTCAAAGACTGGGAAATGAAACAGCAAGCTATAGACTGGGAGAAAATATTTGTAAAACACATATGATAAAAAGATGTGACCAGAATAAACAGACCTCTCAAATCTCAATACAAGAAAATAAACAATCCAATAAAAAAAATGGGCAACAGATTTGACAGGTACTTTGCCAAAGAATACATACAAATGGTAAATAAGCACATAAAAAGATGCTCAACATTATTAGTCATTAAGGGAATGCAAATTAAAACCACAATGAGGTACCCCTAACACACCTATTAGAGTGACTAAAATTAAAAAAAAAAAGATAATATCAAGTGCTGGTGAGGACACAGAGCAAGAGGATCTTTCATACATTGCTGGTGGGAACACAAACTGGTAACAGCTGCTTTGGAAAATAGTTTGGCAGTTTCTTATAAAGTAAAACATACACTTAACATGCAACCCAGGAGTCTCACACGTAGGTATTTACCCAAGAAAAATAAAAACTATGTTCATACAAAAATCTGTACAGGAAGTTTACAGTGGTTTTATTCATAATTGACAAAAATGAGAACAACCCAAATGTCCATTCACAGGTGAATAAACAAATTGTGATATATCCATAAAATGAAATGCTATTAAGCAATAAAAAGGAAAACTACTGATACAACATGGAAGAATCTAAATGCATTACACTAAGTGAAAGAAGGTGGACTAAAAGGCTATGTATACTGTCTGACTTCATTTATACAACATTCTGGAAAAGGCAAAGACTATAGGGAAATGAAAACAGATCAGTAATTGCCAGAAGGAAAGGGTGGGGAAAGGACTCACGGTAACGGAACCCAAAGAACTTTCTGGAGGTGATGAGACTATTCTATATCTTGGTTCTGATGGTAGTTATACAACTGTATATCCTTGTCAGAACTCATAAAACTGTACACTAAAAAGGGTGACTTTTACAGTAGGTAAATTATACCTCAATTTTTTAAAATTCCAAGATGCAAAAGATGAAAATACAACAGAAAGATTTAGTTTTCAATACCTCACAACTATGGCAACAGATTCCAACCGAGAAGTGATAAAGGCCTTCGTGATTTCTGGTGCATAAGTGTCTAATAAGTGGGGTTCAGTTGATTTCACAAAAGGAACTGACGCTACCATCCTTTGCCACAGAGTTAATAAATAATGAACACTGTTGGGAGCAAACTCCCAGTGCTACAAAGAAATAAAGCAAATGTTATTTAAAATGACATATCTTCCTAGAATAAGAATTACAGAGGCAAAATTACAAAAAACATAGATTTTAAAATTAGCTTTTACTCTGATTATATAACCAATGAACACTTAACATAGCAAATTTTGTAAATGCAAAAAAGTACAAAGAAACCAATAATCTCTCATTATTCTACCACCCAGGAATGATCACTATTAAAATGTTAGTGTACTTCCTTCTAATCTTCCCGTGAATAGTTTTTCACAGAGTGGATATCAGGTGGAAAATATGGTTTTAAAACCTTCCTCCAAATTTTTAAAAAGAATTTTCCCAAAAACGAGTCTGTAAAAGCTTTCTTTCATTTCTTCACATAGATTCTACTACAGCTACTTAAATCATCCTTCAATTATTAGATATTTAGATGGCCTCTAAATTTTCATTATAAAAAATGTTACAACGAACTTTTTTTTACCAAAAATCTTGCAATGAACATTTTTAGCAAAGCACTGTAATAGATGTTTTAACAAAGCCCCTCCAAACCTTACCAATAAACTGTTTTAAAATTATCTAGTTTAATACCAATTACATATTTCTATTTACCTGTAGGCTAGTAATGGTAAAATTAGCAATCAATCTGATAACTTCAGGATACTCCTTCACCATAACTAATTCTCCCAGCTGGTAATTTGTCTTCAAACGAGCCAAAAATCGACAAAATTCATGATAATTACCTGGATCAGACAAACCCTAAAATATGAGACCAAAAAAAAAAAAAAAGACTTTTAAAAATACTTAAAAACAAATAAAATGAACAATTATACCATCAATAAAATTCCAAATGTATTTTTTTAAGTCTCCCAGTCAACTGGGTAGATATTAATGAAAGAAAACAATTCCTGCTGGATTTAATGTTGTCATCAATGATTAATAATAAGGAATGCAAGATAGAAGCTTTGGAGAAAGCATTACACCACGATGACTAAATTATAATGTTTAAGAAGCCATTATATTACACACAAAAATATGTGCCAACACATGTGTGCACATGCGTGCGCATGAGCGCTTAAACAAAAATCAATAGGAGACTTGAAAAATATTTAAGATAAAAATAAGAATGGGCTCTTGAAACATGAAAAAGAGCAATACCAACTGGACTTAAGATAAATAGCATGTGTGCACACACAAATAATGGAAATTTCCTTTAACTCAACCAATTTTTATTGAGTACCTACAGGCATTGTGCCCTCAAACAACTTCCTGTCACTAAATGGAGAGTCATTCAAATAAATTAATGCAATGTAGAGCAGAAAGTTTAACAAAAATACAAGATACAGAGGTAACTTTTGGGCCAGAACAGGCTAGAAGCAAAGACCAAGAAAGGTGCCCCCAGTTGTAAGGGAGCTCTGAAAACAGGGCACAAGTGTTATTATCTTTATAGATTGAGCACTTTGCACAGTAGCTGGCATGAAAACAGAATTCTTAAAGTATCTATTTAATATTGAAAGAGTTTCTAAGAAATTTCATTCAAATGAGCTCCATGAAAGAATATAAAATAGTGTCTAATTATTAAGGACAATTCACAGAAAGATATTTTGTACTCAGGTCTTTTAATACATGTTTGCAATGTAAAATAATATTCAAACTAACTTTTACAGCCATGAATCATCAATATGCAGATGTTGCAAAATCAATTAAGAGAATGATCTGGTATTAGCATATTACCTTCCACATGTTGATTGATAATGATTAAAACAACTAAAATGTTTAATGTATATTGGTAAAATCCCGTTTTATCAGCAAAAGATGTAAATTTTACAGTTATGCTAACATTAAAAAGGTAAAGCAAATGCCCAATATATAAAATACTCCTGAGAATAACCTGCAAAAACAACTGTTCTTTAAAAACACATTTTATTTATGTACAGATATTACATTTCCCCCCCAAATTAGTAATAACCAAGAGACTTATATAAACCTCCTTAAATCATTTAATCTTTTATTTATTATTAAAAATATTTATCATCCCTCACCAATAAACTTAGTCAGAAATTTTCTTGAATAATTTTATGTATATAATTTAACCCTTTAAAATCTGTACTTTCATCACAGATCTTTTAAACTAAAAGCAAAATTAAAAGTGAAACAAAAGATTTTATCTAGCCACACAAAATCACTAATTAATAATGGCTATATGATTCTCTGAAATGAATATTGCTATTGAAGCTTTGCAGTTAGTGTAGAGTAGATTTTAAAATCTACAAACTCTTATTTGTCCACAAGAGGGCAAAAGGACGTTATTTCATAATTTAAAGCCACTTATTCTAATGTTAACATTCAGATTTATACTGTCTTCCAGTTTAGGAGGTAGATATAACTCTGAATTAATCACTTCAGTAATTTAAGAAGTGCAAGCAAACAAATGTATTACAATGGTAAAAAGAGAAGCATGTAAAACATGTAACTTCTATTCACCTAAAAGAATGGAAAAAATAAGAGGAGGAATATAGAGGTCTGCCAGGAAAATATCCATTTTTAAAAACTGTCCATTTCTACTACAAATGAGATCTAAGGAAGATGAGTATGATACTTCACATTTTCTTCCAGAATCATAATAAAGTCGTGAGTTTATTATGCATCCTTCAGCAGAGAAACTGTATTTCCATATGCTAAGCATTAATTAAATTACTTCATAAATACCTGAGGGTTTTCAAGTATTCTTTTTACTCCCTTAATTAAATTACCAAGGTACTTGGCACGTTCAGGACTGCTAAATAAGGACCTTCTTGTAGAAGCAAACTGAACTAAACATGAAAGTGCCTAAAAAAGGGAACAACAAAATTCATTTCAATTTTTAAAGTTAACTATCGCCCCATGTAAGAAACACTAGTCTTTATATATAAAATATTCTTTCAATTTTTGTGATTAAAGAAAGCATTTAGAATTAAGAAATAGCGAAAGCTAAACATTTAACTACCAATCACCACTACCAGCCACAACCCTTCAACCTCACCACAGACATTCCTATTTGTGTATTCTCCTCTAATATTTTTTCATATATTAAGTATGCCAGCACAGAGCCTGGACATGGATACACTCAAAAGGGTTCCAACTGCTCCTAATGACCAGTTCTGTTTGCAACCCATGAACCAGATGTTCTACCAAAAAGAAAATACGGTTTTGTGGTAAAGTATGTTTGGGAAATACTGCACATTATGCACTGTGGTGTCCTTTAAGTAGGGAAAAACTCCTGTAGCCTTAATTAATCTAGCATGTCCCAAATTTATTTTGTGATAGAAGATTTTACCATTCATTAGTACCTTGTGGAACAATTTGGAAAATGCTGCTGGAAGAGTCAGATACCCTATAAAAATTCCTACAGAGTATCTTTGGCTTAGTTATCTTCCTAAAGTCAATATTTTACCAGACAATTTTACTAGACGGGTTCTTAATTCTACCACTGGTACCCATTGAAGTCTGTTTGTTCATTAAGTGAGAGGCCCAAAACTGGCAATTTTCAGGCCAAACTGACCCACATATGTTTCGTTTTGGTCCACATACACTGGCTTGCCACTTTTTAAAAAAAATTAGAATTTGCTGTGAATATTTAAATATTTTAATTTCACACAAAAGATTTGGCTCTCTTGGCAAGCGTGACAATAAGGACAAAAATCAGAAGATGGCTTTTTAAGATGTTCATCAGTTTGCCATAGTCTTTATTGTTAAAACAAACAAACAAAAAATCTTCCTTAGGCAATTCTGATATGTACATTTGGAAATCACTAGTATATTAAAAAATTGCCAGTATTTGCGGGTCAAAAACACCAGAGTTTGAATTTCAGCTCCAATATTTAGTGTGCTGCCCTAGACAAAGTCACTTAAGCCAGTCTGGATCTGTTTCTTCGTCTATATAGTGAGGGTAATAATTCTTACTTTGCAGGGCCACTTTGAGGATAAAGTGAGATAAGCACCATGCAATGGGGTATGCCCAATAAATGTTACTTTCTCTTAAAGTAGCTCTTTCCACTTTATTTTTAAAGAACCAGTAGCTTGTTTGTTTTATCCTAAAACATAATTGTACATGAAACCATGGTTTTTAAACAACTGAAAACAAGACTATTGTGGTTCAAATATAGAAGGCTGAAGCTCTCTGGCACCACCTGGAAACACAAGTGTCCTGTGAAACCCAGTTTAAAAACCTCCATCTTAAAATCCTAGATTCAAGAGCATAGATTTTTTTAAAAAGTATTTTTGTGATCCTGTTTCTCCCTTCTAGGCGATAACTCATCAAAACAAACGTACCACTGATATGTACTTTAAATCTGGAACACCATTTTTCATGAAATGGCAACATTAGAATTCCCAACTTTACTTCTACAAGCTTAGATGTTAAACTAACAACTTTTTCTTTTTCTTTTTTATTCAATCTTGCCTGGTATCTGTTTTACATTCCACAAAGATGGGGTTCATAGTCTCAAAGTTCTAAATAACCAGCGTCTCAATAATTTTTTAACCACATAATGGAATTTGATTCAAAAATAAATGAACTGGAGTGATGAGCACAAAATGAAATGAGCAGATCCCCTCTGTTTCTCATTCAGAGATATCTGATGGGGGCTGCACCACATGCCTGAGACATGGAGACAGGCAGGGTTGAGAAAGGGCGAGAGAGAGAGAAGTGAAGGCAACAGATGGGGTGACCGACTACTAGATTGAGGCCCAGAAGAAGGGGTGAGGACTGAGTAGGGAGGAAGATATAGTTAGAGGTTGACAGGTTGTCTTGGCTCCGGGCAGGAGCTAAATCAACAGTTATTGGTTCTGGGTTCACCCATGCAATGGAATGCACTGCTGACTGTAAATAGAATCTGACAAATAGCTTAAACAATACAAATCCCAGAAGATGTAAGAAGTTCCTGTGTGAGGTAAACCCAATCAAGAATATAAATAGAATTTTTAAAAGTAAATCTATACTACCCTTAGAGAAAAATCACAGGTACTTTTAATGAAATAATAAATGATTTTTACTTACTAACTGAGATAGCAGTGGTGGAAGTGAATGATACAAATTGAAGAAAAGATCCAATGTTGCTGGTTCCAAGAAAACTGGAAAAAAAAATTTTTTTCTAATGCCATTACTTTCAATTCCGTGACCTTAACACAGTAAGACATTATCAAACAAACAAGAACTCCAAGACCTTTGCATGTGGCCACTCTTCCCAGTTAGGCTTTTTTTTTTAATTCCTATCTTCCTTTGAAAGATGAATTAATATAGAGATAGAAATTAACTATATAAGATGTTGCTTATTTCTATGTAGCATCTACAGTTCTTACTGGGAGAATCTTTGTAACATTGTCCTTTCTTTGAAAGTAATACAAACATTTAAAAATTCAAATAGTATCAAAAGTAACTAAGTATATAATAAAAAACAGCTGTACCCTACTATGTTTCAACTACCTTTCAACTTTTAGATATATGTTTCCAAATAACATACTATATTACTATTTCTTTGTTTTACTTGAGATAACGAATTCTGTAACGAATTCCTGTTACAGAACATGAAGTGTTAGCTGTCTAATCACTAACCCCACCACTCCCACCACGATCCAACCTTTCTTAAAAATCCATCCACTATAACAATTGGAGAGTAAATCAATTCTAAGTGTTTACATTTATCATTACTGTGTAAGTCATGGTAACAGCTGAGCCAAGAAGTATACTATGATTATATCACATTTCTAACACTCTCTGGATTTAATCATAGCATCTTTTCTGTGCTTAGTTGTTTATCTGTCACTAATTCTTTCCAAACGCTCTGACAGATTTACAAAATCTTTTTCATGCCATTTTCCACGTGCTCAGTATCATCAAATAACTTATCATTTCCATTTTCCTATCCCTACCTCCCAGAGCCTTCAACTTGGACAGGTTATTCCTAAATTTGTTCTGTAATTATCTCCTTTTTGTGTATTGTCATCCTGGGTTGAAGCTCTGTTTTTCCAAACCCCGTATCTTCTACTTTCTTAGCTTGTATCTCAAGTAGCTTCCTGAGAGCAAGCACATAACGGATACATTTCAGGAGGCTCTGCATGTCTGACAATGTCTTTATTCTATCTTACACTTGATAATTTCAGTCTAGTTTGAAAATAATTTTCCCTCAGAAGTCTGAGGTTATTACTCTATTGTCTTCTAGCTTCCGGTGCTGCTGTTGAGAAGTTTAATACCATTCTTGATCCCAATCCTTTGTAGGTGACTTAGTTTTTCTTTCTGGTAGATTTTAGGTTCTCCTCTTTATCCTTGTTATGCTGAAAGGTCATGATCATGAACCTTAGTGTATATATTTTTTTCCTTCATTATGTTGGGCACTTGATGGGACCTTTCAATCTGAAAATTTATGTCTCAGTGCTATGAACATTTCTGGTATTATTTGTTTGCAAATTTCCGTCCGTTTTTCTGTCCTCTTAAACTCCTAACAGTCAGATGCCAGACCTCCCTAGTTTCATGCTCTAATTAATGTTCTTGTATTTTTATATCCTATCAAATCTCTCCTTTTTTTTTTTTCTGCTCTTCTTTCTGGGATATTTCTTTAACTTTATCTTCCAACTCTTTCACTGAGTGTTTTATTTTGGCAACCATCTTTTATATTTGGAACATTCTCTGAACATTTCTTTTTAAAACAATATCCTATTCTTGTTTCAGGGATGCATTACCTTTTTTAATCGCTCTCAGGATACTAATTACACCTCTATAAAGTTTACTTCTACACCTCACTTCATCTCCATCTCTACTAACTCTCCTACCCTTTTAAAAAAGTTTTTGAGATAATTAGATTTATATGTAGTTGCAAGAAGTAATACAGAAAGACCCCAGGCACCCTTTACCCAGTTTCCACCAATGGTAAGTTCTAAGAAAACTACAACACAGTATCACATCAGGAAGCTATACTGACACAAGCCACCAATCTTATTCAATTTCCCAATTTTACATGCACTCGTGTGTGTGTGTGTGTGTGTGTGTGTGTGTGTGTGTATGTGTGTGTGCTTAGTCTGTGTAATTCTTATTAGATGTATTGGTTCATGTATTCATAACCACAGTCGTGATATGAAGTCCCTTTTGTTTGTTTTAGTCTCTAATTTCCATATTTAAAGTTTTCACAAAATCTATCGTGTTTCTCTACTGTATCTGATATTCCTGAATGCAAACACTCTCCAGTTTAATTTCTCACAGCCCTGGTCTTAGGAAGCCAGAGGGAGCGTGCAACAGAAAAGAGAGGTGCACGGCGGGTGGAGGAGATCCTGGGAAGTCTGTGCAGAACTTATTACCAATCCCTGTCAGCCCCCTTCCCTACTTCTGACCTCAGGAATACCCTAGAGCCATCATCTTTCCGGGATATGTGAGAGCAAATCAGCTTGCTTTTTGTGGTGTCCCTCACTATAAGAAAGTAAGCTGCAATTCTGCTCTGCTAAGTCAGTTACTCTATTTCATTCTTCATAACTACGAAAAATATGATGTCTCTTGCCAGGTTTTGTACCCTCTCCCACTGTTTATCTGAAAGTTTCAAAACAGAACTCCTCATTTTCCCTCCCCAACTTGTTTTGCCCCTGACTCTAGAGCTGTCTTTTCCTTGTTCCAAAATCAAAATATGGACGTTACTCTGATAGGACTGGGGAAAACATTTCGATACTGGGTATTGGCAGCTATCCTGGGTTACAAATCCTTTGGACCCGTGTGACTGCCTAGCACAAAACAGAGATAACTGTCCATAGGCGACTACATCGCTGTATTCCGTGCCTTTCATGCCGACCATCCCTCACACAGAACTTTCTTCTTACTTGTCCTCCAGGTTGTGGGGATCTGCACTGTGCACAGATCATCGGCAGACTCATCGGCTGAACTGCCAATGAAGTCGAAGTTAAGGCAGTTGAGGACCAGTTTCAAGACCTGCATTACTAGATTTTGTTGACTTTGATCCTGAAGATTTAAAGGTTTGGCCAACACCTGAAAAAAGTTCAAAGTTAAATGAAACACTGTGAAATGTCAATAAACACATTTTCACTTCACTGATTTAAATCTCTTCAATGCCAAAGTAAAATTAGCAACAACAACAAAAAATGTTTATAAAGTTATCTGGTGTAATAGAAAAAAATTGTAAAATTACTATCAACAAAAATCTACAACAGACTATTTTCAAATTTAATTTTGTAAAAAATGGGAATAAAAACTTTTACACTTACCTATAAATTGTAGGTTACTTTCTAAAGTTTTAAGTGGTAACTTTAGGACAATACTTTAAACAGCACAAAGTACAAATGTAAGTGATTCACTAGCTCAAAGGTTTCTTGGAAGAAGCTGAAAATATCATGTTCTTCAAGAAAAAGTGGGTAACTTCATGCATAAAGGATCCCTATTCCGCTAACAAAGGTTCTCAGAGCTGTATGAACGTGGGACGACATTCACAAGCTTGCCCTCCATAATCTTGATCCTCCCACCTCTCCCCCCCCCCCCCGAAAATGGCCATTCTGACACAACCAGAATAAACTGTATCTGCTAGAAATACATCATGAAATATTTTTTGGGGGAGGAATGATATAAAGTTTGGGATTCTGCTTCAAGAATAACTCAAGAAGAAATAAAGTGGTAAGGTGAAGGATAGAGATGAAACAAGACTGGCCATGAGTTGTTACTGGCTGATGGGTCCAAGGGTGTTCATTATACAAAGTATATTGATATACTTTTGTACATGTTAAAATTTTCCAAACTAAAAGAAATTTTTTTAAATAATAGAGGGTCTTTCAGTCTGGCCTAATGTGAAAAATATCATATTACTATATGATAGAATTGAAATAAATAAAAATAGTGACTAGTGAAACATACTTTGGGAAATGCTGTATCACACCAATTAACAAGCTTGAGCAGCATGATAGAGTCCCTACATTACATAAGAACATAATATAATTATAATTGTAAATCGTACTATCCCTATCCCTAATGATCAACAGAGCACGAAGTAGCAAATGAGGAAATAGTCTTTTGCAAAGAAACTATTAAAGTCAATCATCTTGGCTGAATTATGAATAAATATTGATAGCTGATGAATTAGGAAAATGTACTGTATTTTATTGTTCATCTACACCCCATTAAAATATGGGCAAGGCAATAAAGAAACTAAATCTTAATTAGCTTCTGCAATAAATCTACAGCAGAAAGACAATGAAACTACTACTTAAAGACAAGTTACTAAATTCCTTTTGGATTTTACTTTATTATATCCTTAGTGGATTTTTTGGAACCTCTTACAAATTTGTGCAAATCTACAGTACTTAAGCTTGTCCACTACAACGCTTCAAAAAGCGGAGGAATGGAGGGAAGGGGATTCATTTGAAATTCTTTTAAAACTTAAAATTTCCTAAATATTGATTTAGTAAATAACTTACCTCTTTTAGAAGAGAGCATGCTAGCATTAAAATGTCTTTGAGAGAAGTGTCACGAAATGAGGTAGCTATTTTCCTGTGTTTTGCAGAAGGTCTAGAATAATCAACCTAAAAAGATCAAGATGAATTTATTAACCAGACTTATCAAACAGCACAGCAAAATCTGACTAAGTAAGAAAAGGGATAGAAATAATCATTAAAGAACCATAAAGTATAGAGCTAAAAGGACTTTAAAAATCTACTGGGACAACTGATTTGCTTAAGGTTACTCAAACAGTTAATGGTATAGCCATGGTTAAAACACAAGTTTCTGGATTGTTTCAACTCTGTGTTCTTTCTAGGAACTATTCTGATCCCCAAACTAAAACTCAGAATTGGCTGTACTTTCAGAGGCAATATAAATACATATTATAAAATAAAAGGTAGATACTAAGACTATCAATTCCTGATCTATGCACCGTATTTCACATTAGGCAACTAACAACTTCCCTGGCCTCTGGATTCCTCCTGTAAAATGAGAAATCTCTAACATAATCTTCAAATTCTAACTTTCTGTGAATCAGCAAACTGAATCAGTTACACAAAATTTCTTCTATATGAAAGTGATATTTCTATATACACCAGCTATGTCACTGGTTTCATATATCCTTGGTATTCTAAAAAGAAACCGAGGCAGAAATTATAAGTAATCAGAAATATGACATTACATAAGCAATAGTATGTTCCCTCTGAATTTTTATTAGTTAATGACAAATAATCTTTAAGAATAAATTTACCAAGGCTAGTTCTTGAGCCTCTAAAATATAACATGGTCAAAACTACACTATTAATACCATTCATATTCTCACTTATCAATAGGACAGCAAACACAGCTGAAGTGTGATACCCAATCATTGACACCCATGGACTACAGTTCCTATAGCATTCCTTTTGCTATTTGGAAGATAGTAAAGCATTTTCCCTACTACTGTTTACAGATTTGAAAAAAGTAGTGAGCTCGAAATTGATTATTTTACACTTCCTAGGCTCCATCATACAATTTAGACTATACTTAAGTGCCACTTACTTATAGAATCATGAAACAGAACAGAAATTCAAAGTGATTATAGAAACCAGTTACTGGAATCTGTATCCAATATATAAGATTTGAATTAGCATTTCCAGCGTTCCTCCCTTCTTTCAAATCAAACTTCTGTTTGTCTCTCCTATAATACTTCCCTCAATATGTAAAAAAAAATTTCTCCTTAATACAAATAGTATACAGCACTATAATAGCAATTTATGAAATACTCTTCACATTATTTCACTGAATCCTCCAAATTAACCTGTGAAATATATATTATCCTCTCTTTACATATGAAAAAATTAAAGTTTGTAGACACACTATCTTAGACCAACCTCTCATTACATTATCTGGAACATGGAGGAGAACCTTGGGTTTATTGAGCATTTGTACATAGTAGGCCGTGTGCTAACAGCTTACCTCATCTTAGTAAGTTTCATGGAAGGTTTCATTCTCACTTTACACACAGTGATATATAAGTTTAAAGATGTTAGGAAGTGTGCACCAAGTAGTAAGCAACAGAGCTAAAATGCTAACCCAGGTCTTATTTCAGAGTTATCTTCAAAACCGACATGTGTATTTCACTTGGGTTACTCACTTAGAGACCCAATTTTCTGAGAAGAGGAACTGCACGTTTTCTACTGAACACCTATGCCTCTACCGTGCAGGCAAAACAGATTTTACTTCTTGATGATTATATATTTAATATATTCCAGGAGCAGTAGACGTGGCTTCTAAAAAAAGCAGGATAACATATAATACTCTCAAATTTTAGGAAACCTCAAGTTTAGATCTTTTTCTTAAAAGATCTTCCTGTAATTGATGCTACACGAATTTACCTGGATCATATATGACAACTATAGTATTCGATTTTCTTCATGCATTTAGATCTCCCTACTGCCTGGCTCATAAATACTTAAGAAATTCTACTTGAATTATAAATGCCATAAAATTAGGCTGAGTGAAATATCTCCAGAAGCCATACATTTTTTGCCATACAAACCCAAAATCACACTTCAGACCTTGAAGCTTTTTTCAAAAGGCACTTAGTTCTACAGAAGATAAGCCTGGAACATCTTGTGCCAGAAAGTAAGAAAATGTTCAAAGAATGGTAAGTAAGTATCAAATGGACACAGAAGTTAGCTTAAAAGGGCTCCTAACTGGCCAAATCTGGGAAAATTTGAGCATCAAAATATAATGTCAGCCACAAACCGTAACCTATTAAATAAAATAGGAAACCAGGAATGTAGCGTCCTGCGCAACACGGGCAGTGAGGGTAGGAGAAGGGGCGGCTTTGGGATAAGTTTTTAAGAAAGAAACATACAGAGACTTAATGCATAAATCTCAGAAGGCCAGGGGGCTCAGTTCTGAAAGACTGGAGCCCAGAACAAAGCCGACTGGAGGTTTTTATTGGGAAGTATACAAGGGAGTAGCAGTGTTTTTGGCACGGTCTGTGAGACTCACTTATCACGTTACAGAAACAACCCAAACCAATTATGTTGATCTTCAAACAGCCGAAGCAGAAAGTCCTTGAGGTGAGGTATGGAACTCTTTTAAGGGACATATATAACATGCTGAAATTGTTTCACAGAGCTGAGCAGAGAGAGCTTACTCTTATCACTCTCAAGACTTTTCTCCCAATTAGGTGAGACAGGAAAGCCAGAGTCAGCAGCCGCTTTGCTCAGGCAGGGGGAAGGGGAGACAAGGCCCCTTCCCAAATCTTTCTAAGGCAGCTCATGGGGGTCTCCATGGGGTTCCACCTGGCTTGAGTTGCCCCCCCTCCCCGTGGGAGATCTTACTCGTCATTGGCCACAAACTCTCTTTTGGAGACTAAATAGAGAGAAACACACAGTCCCAGAGATGCACCATCTCACAGACTCTTCTTGCCTTAAGGAAAGACACGGGAGGGTAGGGGGGGGCAGTCTGCTAGGCTGCTGTGTGACAACACAGGAATCCATACTGATATAAATAAATAAATGAAGAAACTGAAAAATTTGATGAGGAATGAGATAGTTCAGAGTCTTAAAGTACCTCCCCAGAAAATACTTATTATTTACAAAGGGGAAAGAATAAATCTACAGTTGGAGAAACCTGGTAGAGACAATCTTAAGTGAACAAAGTGAACATCATTAATAATGCAACAAATCAAATCATGTGCTTCCTGATAGGAGGCAACGAGAAGACCAGTTATCACTCCCATGATATTTCTAACAAATACGCATAATCTGAATCTAATAATGAAGAAACATCAGATAATCCCAAATTGAGGGACATTTTACAAAACAACTGGCCTGTAATCTTCTCAAGTGTCAAGGTCTTAAAAGTGATGGAGAGATTGTAGAATTTTTCCAGATTGATGAAGACTAATAAAACATACCAAATAAATGAGATGCACTATTCTAAACTCATTGCTTTCTGAAACAAATGGTGAAACTTGAATAGAGAATGAGGATAAGCGTAATACGCCATTTAATTTTTTTATTTTAATAGTTGTATTGTGGTTATATAGGCAAATGTCCTTGCATGTAAGAAACACACTAAAGTATTCTAGGATCATGTCAGCAAGTTAGTATCAAATGGTTGAAAAAAGAACTGTATATTGTAGTCCAATTTTCTACAAGTTCAAGATAGGTAATTAAAAGTAAAAACAATTTGGTTGCTCTCTGAATCACACTTTTATTATAACTCCATATTACCTAGTCTTATCTCAGTAACAATCTACAGACAGCAAACCCTTATGCTATGAAGCAGGAAATGAAAAAAAAATTAGTTTTAAGATTAGCAAAAAGCTGATGGTTGTACAAGCTGGATAATGGATACATGGGTTACTGTACCATTCTCTTCAATATTTTCTAATTCCCGACTGAACACAAGTAGGAAATAGTTATTTGGGGTGACTTTTTTGTTTTCTTTTTACACACAGGAACTGTACTATCATTCCAAAGGAAGCTGGCAAGTGGTCCTGGGTACGCAAGCTCTCCCTACGTGTGTATGTGTATACATACACATATATGTATGCACACACACAGACCACTGAAGATGGCAGTTTTTAAATATAGACACTACATTCCCCTTTATTATACCACATAGAACCCAACCTCTGCTTTTGTTTTGCTTAGAACCACATTCAGTACAAACGTGAATAGGAGCAGGTGATGATGCGCTCAGCTGCTGAGCTCATAAAGGCACCGTCGGGGGGAGGCATAGCTTCTGAAAACTCCCCTTGTACGCGGTGAAATTCATGCTAGCAAGTGGCAAAGTGCCAAGGGGCCCGATCTTTGGTGAGTCCTGCTGTGTACCCACTGTTGAGAATCAATTCACCAAACTGTTCCTCCTCTATTTGTAAGCAAATAAAGGTTTGTTTCTCTTCAGCATATAATTTATTTCTTATGGTTAGTGTATTACTATATGCACAGAAGATAAAAGGACAATTATCCATTTGCCAAGGAGCCAGGACCATGTCTAATTCCCTGTGGTCTGTAGTACTTTATGCTATTGCTGTTATTTTCAATAACAATGAAAGAGTTGCAACACTAGACAAAAAAAAAAAAAGATGAATACACAGAGTTTATGCCACTTAAAAAAGATTTTACATCAAAGAAACAGCATTACTTAGCAAATTCATGTCACCATTAGATGAAAAGGCTTACCAGGTTCATTTCCTGAGTCAATTCTGAAAGGATGATTACTCCTATTATGCAGTGTTCCACAGTACCCTTTGGAGAAAATAACCAGGTTTAGTTTCTGTGGAGACATGTGATTGGTTCTTAATGTGTAAACCAGGTAACATTTACAAGTAATACTGAAACATCACATTTTCTTACTAATATAGCTTTTAAAACGTGTAGAAAAATCACTATCAGGTCCACAAATAAAAATAATTTCAAGTCCATTTTTTGAAGGATAAATGTAGGCATACAGGTATACGATGTGGGATAACAGCTCACCTGTCTTAGAACTGCATGACACCCCTCAAAATGTTTGCTGCACCTAGGACTTCTAATAAACTAAACCACAAAATATATAAGAGTTCGGTTCAATACTTTCCGTAAGACCATGAATATGAATTAGTAAAAAATACTTTTTAGCTTTATAAATTTGCTTGAAGGCTACTAAAATAGCTGTATTCAATAAATAATTAATAAATAGCTTAGGAACTAAGTTAAACTCCTTTATCTAATATCAGATAAGATCTCTCAGGCCCTTTTAATATTATTTAATAGTGCATGTGTATGCATTTATTATGTTTCCATAATAAAGGCATCTAAAGTGCACTGGGGTAAATACATGACTATCAATATGTTATACAGTTTCATAGCCTCTATACTGGTTTTAATTTAATTAGCTTCCAATTTAATCTCAAAAACTTCCTTCAAATCAAAATTCAGATTTTATGTGCATATTACTAACAAATTACCTCACTGCAAAATCAGACTGGAAGTACGAAAATAATAAACGTAACTTCCGATTATAGTGTAATCATAAAAATCAGCATTAATACAGATGACACTTTTCAAGTTTTAATTTTATGTTGGTCATTTCCTAACTATCACAGAATTTCACTGGGTTACCAAGTGTAAATAAATCCAAATTATCTCAGAATAAAAATATAAGCAAAAGAAGCATCCCCTAATTCCTGCATTTTCATTCTTTGTGGCCTGTCAGGACAGTTGGCACTGCTTGCACAGAGTTACAGGTTTCCTATGACGGCACCATCCATCCTCCGTGTCTACCAGGCCAAGGCTCCTCAAGGCGGTTACCTGAGCAGCTGCTGGTCCTTGACTCTGCCGACAGGCTGCAAACTCAGTTCTAATCCAAGAATGGTTTGGTGCCGGTCCACGACGAGATAAATGTTTGCGCACCAGAATATAAAACAGCTAAGTCACGAAGGACACAGTTAAATTCAGCCGGCATTTTTCTTTTCCATAGCAAATCTTTACGGATAAAGGAAGCACCAAATGTGTTTATATTCTGACATAAACTCCTTATTTCACTGTGGACCAGCAATTGGAATAGCACTGCCCTAGACAATGGTAGGTTCTCCTGAGTATGTATGTGGAAAGGAGGCACATAAATGTCTGGAGTGTGGCAGCAATAAGGCTGCAATAACATAGAAAAGAAAATGTACAAAACTTCAGGCTATTAAAGATTTAACAAACTTGAAATAATTTTTAGTACAAACTTCACAGAAGCTGCTAATACCCAAAGGAACGATACAGTACTATTTTAGAGTATTAGCACATTAAAGTCTATTGTCTTTCTCATGAATCAAGGTTAGGTTATGTCATATACCCAGAAAACAAGTGCTTTTTTTGTGATGCTATAATAAACATTGAAGATAAAACATTTTCTGTTTCTTCTGGTCTTCTAAAACTGACAAAAGTACACTAGGGCCCAACTTAAGCTCAACTTACCTGCCACTGAAAAAGAAGCTTGAAAATATTAGCCAGCAACAATGATTTAATTCCATTGAGTCTTCAACCTTGACTCAAAAAAACAAAACTTTGAAGCCTATTCCTGTCTATGCTAATGATTCTTGATGAGCTGTGTGCAATTTGAGTAAATTATGAGAGGAGTGCTGTTGTGTTTGCTATAATTACAAGTACAAAGGTAACTGAGAAACTCATCTGTCTCTGAATAAACTATCCCTCTGCCGCAGGGCAGATCTTCTCAGGGCTACAAACACACTCATTCCCGCTAAGTTTTCGATGACCAAATACAGTAAGGCCTCCCTTAACAATCTCAGCAGGTTCTGCGACTTTAGGAGAAATGACTTATATCAAAATCAATTTTACCATATACTCATTGGTATGAACAAGAGTTACATTCCTACAGCAGCCCATTACCATTATAACAAAACACTGTTACTTAAGAAACTGCTGTATTTGTTAACCACGGTTTTACAATATGAATCAAAGAGAAGCAGCATAGACTAGTATTTCATTTTCTGAGGTCTCCAATGTTCCACTATATGATTGAGTTATATCTTACACAGGGATTAAATTTTTAAGTTACAGTATAAGAAAATCTCAGAAAGTCTAAATTGCCTCTAATTGCCAATAAACCAGACCTACCAAACCATCTCTCAATTAATCCAAACTGCCAGTTTTTCCTTGAGAACTGGAACAGATCACTGCTACTTCAGCAAAGCACCAGCTAAAGTATGTTTCTTGCAAGTCGGGGTGATGTTTGTATGAAAAAATATGTATCTTTAAACATCTGAATCATACTGATCAGAGCATGGTGGTCACCCGAAGAGGCACACAGGAACAGGAAATGGCAGATGGAAGTTTCCCATATCCCCCTTAAGGACACATAATACTGCGTGGACTGGCAGGTGGATGCATGGCACAAATTCAATTAGTGTCCTCTTGCTGTTTTTCTCTGTTTTGCAGTCCAAATACTTGAATTTATGTAAGTTAAACGAGTATATACTGTAACTTGAGGTTGAAAACATTCTTTAGAAACTAACAGTCAATGTGGTATAATATAAAACTTAAGTGTATATATATATATATATATATATATATATATATACACACACACACACACACACACACACACACACCTTAAGTTAAAAAATTTGTTGAAATGCTTGCTAGCTCTATGCTTTACTAGGTCACTGTGCAACTTCATGAAAATTACTTAACGTTACTATGCCTCAGTTTTCTCATTTACAAAATGAAATCCACTTCGCAGAGATCTAATGAGCTTTGGATAATACTACGTGAAAACATTACATAAATATTTTGTATATATACAGTACATAGACACACGTTAGAAATGACAGAAAACATATTTTTGAAATCAGAACACATAATTTGCATTCCTCTAGTCTGGAAGTTATATAATGACATGATCCTCATTTAATGGCAATAAAAAATAAAGGACCCAGAGGATTAATAATAAATCATAAATAATATGGTACTGGTAGCCACAAAACAAACAGCTCTAAGAAAAGCAGTTTTCTAAACCCAAAAAAGCAACTAGTAGTATTCCAATAATGTAATGGTGCCTTCTTACCTGAAGAAACTTCTTCACATCAGCAATAATTTCTCTGAAGACAAACTGGTCTTTCTGAACCTCAAACCACCCCAACTTAGTGATTTTAGCAATGACTTGAATTAGAGCTTGGATGACAAAAGGAGCCAGCTTGGGTTGTGAGGCCACATAATTAAGAATGTAGTTCCCTGTAAGAAAACATTCTGCGATCATTTGAACTTTCCAGTTAACATGTGAATCATGTGAAGAAAAACAGGGGGTGATGACACATTCTTTGATTTTAAAAAGTTAACCCCTTTCTTTAAGATGTGTACTTACTTATATAGTCAGTTTTGCTATAAGACATATTTGAAAAAGCAAATCTGTTCCAACTTAATCGATCAATTTGGGGCTGATTTGAGTATAACGCAAATGTCACTTTTGTTTTTGCATGATTTCTTGTAGGAAAAAAATGCTAAGAGAATACAGAAAATGGCAACCAGGCCAGTGACCCCAGCCACACACCAAGTGCACACGCCTCAAACATCTCAAGCTCTCAGTTCGCCTCCTGTGTCGTCAGCCTCCCCCGTGTGTATCTGGCGGTGTCATTTCTCATCCTATTTCAGGTCACCTTCCTTCTACCACCTCATAATAACCACACATGCTACCGTTCTGAAGTCACTTCTACAGGCAAACTTCAGGTCTTATTCAAGATAAAATGCCATATTTATTCTACTATTTATGAATTTCTTAACCATTTAACGTCTAAAATTCTTACTACACCTTTCGTTAGATTTCTATCTTTTTTTTAATGTGTCACTGACAGTGTTTGAATTTTATTTCCATAAATCCCATTTCTCTCATAAATCCTGTGGTTTTATACGTAACACTGAATAGCACATTCACTTTTAGGGATGCATATGTCATGTTATAGCAAAACTAACTGTACACTATCCTGTTGAAGTGGCATTAAAAATACAAATAGTGCAGTATGATAAAAGTAAGTATATAAGCAAAAGAAAGTACAAATAGGACGAGTAAAGTAAAGCTTGGAATAAAGTAAACAAACCAAAATCATTCAAAGTGGGAAGCAAGTTCAATTATGAGCTTCCCAGTGGACTACGTAATTGAGGTCAGGTGACAATTATGCCACAAAGTTTATCAGAAAAATACAAGAATAACTTTTTTTAAAAGGAAAAGATTCCATTTCTACTCTGGTCCTTTGCAAAGGCCAGCATGTCATGTGGAAAATGAGTAAAGAAAAGATAAACACCTCAATATTTAACCAAAAATAGCTTTAATGGAAACAAGTTCAAAATCCAAGAACACTTTCAACAGTTAGTGAGATTCTTCACATGAAAAAAAATAGTTCTTATGACTTGCATCTTTCAACCATAGTTTATATTAATATTAAAATTATATAGTTATACAAATAAAATAAAATACGTTTTTTTTTTAAAGCACAGATTTTCCTCGCATTAAGATAAATCTGAAAGAGGTTACGCCTATGGATTATAGCAATATGGTTCTCCTAAGCTTCATTACATGTAATCTTGTATTTTAATAACAAAACTTAAGATGATTCTGCTTCCCAAACATAAAAGAAAATCTAGTTTATTTACTTCAATAATTTTTATTTTTAATATTTTGAATTTTTTAACCTGGAGGGGATGCAGGGAATCCATATGTGGGTAGTGGTAACCACTAGGAGGAGGATCTCAAAATAATAAAACCACCAAACAGAAGACCAAATCAAGTTTCACATTTAAGTTTGCCAGTAAGCACACCTTCCCAGAAGACCTGAACAAAGGTACTGGCTAATAAGTTTATTATCGAAGACAGAGAAAAGTTTAATAGATTATATTTCTGTCATTTTAGTTGAATGTTTTACATAAAATATTCTCATGTTATCTTTTGCATGACTTAAATATTGTTCCAGTTTAGTAAGCACCAATGATAATGATCAAGAAAAACAACAGCAATCTCATCATCACCAGCCCCACACAAAGGGAAGAGCCACAGCAAGAAGAAAACAAAATGTTCAGAAAGACACATGGGAGAATGAAATAAATCAGCTGGAAAACTCGCAGACAAAAGTTAATAGAAAGATGGAAAGCTATATACTAGAGGCTTTTTGAGTGTTAATGCCTGTATGACAGTAACAACAAAATTTAGCATTTATGAAGCATGTTAGAAATTAAAAGTGCTTCCCAGCAAATACCTATGCGGCTGCAAGTATGCTGGCACTAAAATGTCTTTGAGAGAGGTGTCACGAAATAGGTGTGCAAGGGTGGTTCAACATTTGAAAATCCATTAATGTAATCCATCACATCAATAGGCTAAAGAAGAAAAATCACATGGTCATTAGATGTGACAAAAGCACTTAAAAAAAATATCCAACACCCCTTCATGATAAAAACTCTCAGCAAACTAGGAAAACAAGGGAACTTCTTCAACCTGATAAAGAACATCTACGAAAAACCAAGGAAAAACTAAATAAATAGGGAAATATTCCACGTTCCTAGATAGAAAGTCTCAATATTATCAAGATGTCAGTTCTTCCCAAATTGATCTACAGATTCAATGTAATCCTAATTAAAATCCCAGCAAGTCACTTTGTGGATATTAACAGATTCTAAAGTTTACATACAGAGGCAAAAGACCCAGAATAGCCAAAAGAACACTGAAGGAGAAAAACAAAGTTGGAGGTCAGACACTACCCAACTTCAAGACTTATTAGAAAGCTACAGGAATCAAAGCAGTGTGGTACTGGTGAAAGAACAGATCAGTAGTACATAATAGAGCCCAGAAATCGACCCACATAAATAGAATCAACTGATCTTTGACAGAGGAACAAAGGCAATAAAACAGAATAAAGACAGTCTTTTAAACAAATGGTGCCAGAACAAATGGACACCCACATGCAAAAAAACGAATCTAGACACAAGCCTTACACTCTTCACAAAAATAACCTCAAAATGGATCCCAGATCTAAAAATAAAATGCAAAACTCCTAGGAGATAACATAGGGAAAAAACCTAGATGACCTGGGTTTGGCAATGACTTTTTACACACAAAGGCATGATCGGATAAGCTGGACTTCATTAAAATGAAAAACTTCTGCTCTTTAAGAGACATCAAGAGAATGAGAAGACAAGCCACAGACTGGAGAATATCTTTGCAAAAGGCTTATCTGATAAAGAACTGTTATCTAAAATATACAAAAACCCTTAAAACTCAACAATAAGAAAATTAACAACCTGATTTAAAAATTGGCAAAAGACCTAAACAGACACCTCATCAAAGAAAATGTATAGATGGCAGATAAGCATGTGAAAAGATGTCGAACACCATATGTCATTAGGGAACTGTAAATTAAAAGAACAATAAGATACTACCTACTGCCACACACCTATTAAAATGGCCAAAATCCAAAACACTGAAAACACCAAATGCTGGCAAGGATGTGGAGCAATGGAAACTCTCATTCATTGCTGGTGAGAATGCAAAATGGTACAGCCACTCTGGAAGACAGTATGGCAATTTATCACAAATGTAAACATACTCTTACCACGTGATCCACAATCACTCTCCTTGATATTTACCCAAATGAGTTGGGAACATGTCCACACAAGAACTTGCTTTATTGCAGTTTTACCGATTATTGACAAAACTTAAAAGCAATGAAGATATTCTTCAGCAGGTGAATGGATAAACTGTGCTATATTCAAACAGTGGCATATCACTCAGTGCTAAAAAAAATAAAATTAGCTGCCAAGCCATGAAAAGACATGAAGGAACCTTAAATGTGTATTACTAAGTAAAAGAAGCCAATCTGAAAAGGTTCCACATTGTACAATTCCAACTACATGACATTCTGGAAAAGGGAAAAATGTGGACACAGTAAAAAGATCAGTGGTTGCTGGGGTTAGAGGGGAGCAAGGGGTGAATGAGTAGAACGCAGAGGATTTTTAGGGCAGTGAAACTGTTCTGTATAATATTATAATATGGATATATGACATTATACATTTATCCAAACCCACAGAATACACAATACCAAGGAACCTTAACATAAACTATGGACTTTGGGTAATAATGATGTGTCAATATAGGTTTGTCAACCATAAAAACTGCAGCACTCTGGTGCAGAATGCTAATAATGGGGGAGGCTAGATATACGTGTCGGGGCAAGAGGTCTATGGGAACCCTGTATTTTTTGCTCAGTTTGCTGTGAACCTAAAACTGCTCTAAAAAGTTACTCTGTATAAAAGTTAGTCAAATAAACAAAATCACAGTGTCTTATGATTTAGGTTTAAAATGTTTGAATACTTATTTTTGAAACTGTAACTGTCTCCTTTGTTTTCTTAAACACACAAGTCCACGAGTGCATAGATAAAGCCTCCTCTAGGAGTGATTCTGACTGCGGGTGCTGAGGGAAACGTCAGTCAAACATATGAGGCAAATGACACATCACTGTGTGAGCTGACCATTCAAACACTGAGCTGAAAGACCCATCACACACATTTTAATTTTTCTGATACACAAATATGAATCATGTGAACTTTGAGACTGGAAAGCAGAAATTAGTCAATAGTCTCTTTCTAATACAAAAAAAGGTAACAAAAAAACAAATCCCATACCTTAACTATCAGAGCTCTGTTCATATGAAAAGCAAACTTTCACACACTCACACACACAAACTTAAACTGCATTACTTCTGAAAAATATATTGCTACTTTGTAGAATCAGCTTTCCAACCACACGTGGTTTCAGCACGCTTCACCCATACACACAGTATCTTCCTAATACGTAGGAATCTGCTGATTTTACATGCAGCTCGGATAATTTTGTTACAGCAGCCTGAGAAATACTGGAGAATTGACTTTTTTACTCTCATATATGAACTTGAGACAATGGCAAAGAGCCTGGACTCCAAAGACTGTGTGGGTTTAAATCACAGCTCCACTTCCCAGCTGGGTGATCTTGGGCATGTTACAGAGCCTATCAGATCTAATTTCCTCCTGTATAAAAGGAGGATAACGATAGTGTCTACCTTATACGTTCGGCGGATAAAATGAGAAAGTACAAATCTTAGTTAATAGTACACACAATAAAATGCTATCTAAACAAGTGCTTTTTGGTGACACACTGCTGTAGAACACATCACTGTTCATCCCTAGGTGGGTAAAGGAGATATGACCACGCATCTTTAAAAATGACAGAATCAAGTCACTTGCATGCCTATTAACAGTTTAGCATATTGGAAAGGGAAAATTTGTTTTTAAAATACAATTTGATAAAAGCATAATAAATCACTTACTGATATCTATCCTCTGTTCAACTGGCAAAGGACTGACTCGGCTAACAAGTTTTGAAAGACATGTTGCTGCAAGGAGCTGAGCATAGGATGTCTGCAAAGAATAATAAGTTTTATTTATTATCATCACAAATGAATTTAAAGTAATTAAAACACTATGATAGGAACTTTTCCTAAGCAATAAAGGGAACTTTACTGGTTTTCCAAACTGGTAAATTTATAATGGATAAAAATCACACACACACACACACACTCCCTCATAACAGTTCAACAGTCAAGGAAAGTGTAGGCAGCCTCTTCAAACAATAGCAAGCAATCGAGAGAAAAAAGATTATGAGCAAGTTCAAATAAACACTCTTACCATGTCTACACAGTCCTGCACGTTCTGGCCTCTGACTATCTCTTCACATTCCTCTGCTTCCACTCTTCTCTGTCCTCTGACCACAACGGCCTTCTCTCAGTTCCTGTCACTGTCTTTCCCACGGACCTCCCCACTCCTTCAGATCCATGTTTGACTGTGTTTTCTCTGGCTACCAGTTGTCTTAATAGTGTATTCAATCCTTCAAAATTCAGTTTACTATTCACTACACCCTCAGCAATTTCTTGTAAAGATACTCCTTTCTTTTTTTCTCTAGACCAGAGGTCAGCAAACTAAGACCCATGGACCAAATCCTGCCTGTTTCTGAAAGGCCATGCGCTATGAAAGATGTTGACTGTTTTAAACATTGGGGAAAAAGATCAAAACAATACTTCATGACATGTGAAAAATATATGAAATCCAAATTTCAGTGTCCATAAATAAAGTTTGTGAGAACAGAGTCATACTCACTCATTTACATATTGTCTAGGGCTGCTTTCACGTTATGACAGTGGAGTTGAATAGTTCAGACGGACGTATATGGCTCAATGCCTCCTACCGCTGCTCAGCACCGTGATGCAGTTATCAGCCCACAGTGCCAAGAGCGCCATGGGGATCACCATGACATAACATGAACCTTTTCTTATTCCCAGTGCGTACCCATCGTGTCAAAATAAGAAAAGATAAAAGTGGACTTCAAAGTCTCACTTTTATGGTACAGTGGAATATGGATTATTTTGTTACTGAATTAGATAGCAAAGCAATGTGCTTTTTATGCAATGACATTATAGCTGCCCTAAAAGAATACAATATAATATTGCTGACAATATCAGACTAAGCACTCATGTCAATCAATATTCCTAATTCACAGGAAATTAACAATCAGAAAAAGTAGAAAATTTAAAACAGTTATCTTATCACAGAAGAATTTCTTCACAAAAATAGAAAATAAAATAAACTGCAATCAAAGTTAATTTTCGAAGTGGCTTGTTTTGTTAGCCAAGCAAGGAAAGCCACTTACCAATGGATAGTTCATTAAATCACCACTGTTTTATTGTCATAGCCGAAGTTATATGTGCAGGAAAAATAAACTTCAGATGACTGGCCTTCCTGTGGGAACACTGCTCAAATAACTGAAGACATCTGAGCAACATCAAAAGTGGATTTTAAACAAGGCAACTGATTTGAGGTTCTTCCTAGTTCTTGATAAGTTGACAGACGTTACTAATACTGTTCACACTGTTACTGACACTATCTGTTTATTCCAGAAATCAGTGCTAAGTCTGAAGAGACTAAAGAGTTAACTACTATGAAGAGTCTGTGTGAAATTACAGGCCAGAATATTTTTAAAGAAGTTGAGAAAACATTAATTCTGTACAACCTCAAGTAGTATCTGCTAAGGTGTGTCACAAGTGGTGGTAAATATATGCGGAGTAGAAAAGGGCTGTCATAAATATTTGAATCTATCAATGTGGATGAATCGGTGGTGTTAAGCGTGGACTTCAACTCACTTTCACGAGTTTATCTCCAGATCTGTAAATGTCTGTCAGAAATAGAAGCGGAAAACGCTGATTTGCCCTACCACACAGTTAGTTCAATAGCTTACCAGTGGTAAAGTTTCACTGCAATTTTTTTTTAGCTCAGGGCTGAGACTGAAATTTTTATGAATGAGAAGAACCATTCTAAACCACTATTGTTGAATACTAAATGGCTTTGGGAATTGGCTTTTGCTGCAAACTTGATAATGTCTCTTAATGAATTCAACCTAAAGATATAAAATTGCCTAAAAGGCAAACAGTGCTCAGTACTTACAAAAGTTATAATGCAGTAAAGTCATTTCAATAACAACTGACACTTTTTGAATCACAAGTAGTACCAAGATGCTTTATACACTTCCACATCGCCAAAAGTTAAAACAAGTAGCAAGATCTCTATCCCTGAGTATATTTTCTGAGCTCAAACTACAGTTCCAGCATCATTTTTCAGACTTTGATGCAGTGCAAAAGAAATTCCTATATTTTAAAATCCATTTAATTGAGCAATTGAGGAGCTTCCACCTAACCTTCAATTGGAAGTGATTAATCTGCAATGTATTGACATTCTAAAAGGCAAATATCAAGAAAAGTTTTAATAGAATTCTATAAATGCCTTCTAAGTGATGAATATGCTTAATTAAAATCATATGCTCAAGTACTGATCTATTTGGCAGTACCCATCTGTGTGAAAAGACGTTTTCCCAAGATGAAATATGTAAAATCTCATTACAGATCAGTATTATCATATGAATATTTGCAATCAATATTGAACCCAATTAAGCAAAATGTTATTCCCCCCAAATAATTCCATTGTTTTCATTACTAGACCTGTGTTAAAAAACAAAAACAAAACAACTGTACTCAATTTTTATATTTCAAATTTCATCAATAAAACTGTGGAAATTTGTTTTTGTCTCTTCTTATAGATGTACTTACAAAATATCCTTGATTTTGCCTCTGGGCGCACAAAGTCTAAAATATTTACAATCTAGCACTTTATAGAAAAAGTTTGCCAACCTCTGGTCTAGACCATACAGTCTCTTATTGGATGGCTTACTATATCATTTCAGAGTTCTTCATTTGTGCATCTATATCTCCCCAACTAAAGTATGATTACTTTAATGCACCAACGTAAGAAAGGAGGTAGCACAGCATCTGGTTTTACATTTAAGCATGTGCTAAATAACTGCTGGAAGAATAGCCATTCATGAGAATCTAGAAGGGAGGCAGGCACAAGGGAGTCAGCATTCCTCTGAATCATTCCTTCATGTTTCACAGTTGATTACAACCTGCCTCTCCAACCTTAGATTTTTTTTTTTAAGCTGTCAGTCAACTTTCTAAAAATATAAATTTTGCCCACTGATATGATACACAAAGAGGGGCCAAGAAGAATCAAGCAACACTTTCACTTCATGCCTATTTTCACCTCCTGGGCACTTCTCTAAGTTTGTTTTCCAATTCTTTCTCTGATTAATCTCTTTGACAGTGAAGAAAACGACAGTAAAAAGACATGTGGTAATACCTGTCAGTCATCGTTGCTAACCTACATGAGTTCATTAAGAATGAGATTTATGTACTGATCGTTCATGGGGAATCGCTGTGATCAAATACTTACTGTTCCTTGTTCTAGCAGAAGTTGACACTTGCTGAGACATTCTGGGCTGTCAATAAGTTCCAGGAGGGCTTTCTCAGCCTCGATTCTTTGTGTAAGATCAGTCCCTATGTAGAGATGAGTACATAACACTTCCAGTTCAGCCAAACTCTTGAGAAGAAAAAAAAATTACCATTTTTACTCGAGTGGAAAAAAATAAGGTAAATATATTAATCACAGGAAACGGGATACAAATATCATGCCTGGATTCATTAATTCAATAAATGCTTATTGAGCTATCACTATTTAAGAGGGGTCACAGTGGTGAACAAAACAGGCCTTCCTCCTACCTCCAAGTTATTTCATCATAAATTGATGGTTCTGTGATGGAAAAGTAAGAGTATAGAAAGAGGAAGACTTGCCTAATCCAAGGAGTTAGAAAAGGCTTCCCTGAAGGAATAACATTTATGCTGACCTGAAAGGTGAGCCAGATGAAGAAAGACTAGACGGCAGTCCAGGCCAAGAAATAGCATTTACCAGGGCCCAGAGCAGAGCTTAATCATTTCAAGGCATTAAAAAGTCAGTGTGATTGGACAGCAAGGAGGAGACACCAACGAAGCTACAGAGACGGAGGGGGAGTGGTTATCAGGCATAAGCTGCAGGAACTATGCCAATTTACATTCTTTCTCAAATTCTAAGAACTGCAATGGTTCCATCTATAAGAAAGAAAATTATAAATATATGCTGATTTGGGACTTCTGAACTAATGACTCATAGTGCTGCTGGCAAATGAACTCTGTCATGATTTTCAGGAACTATGACTTGCCCCATGCTATTGCTAGCAGTGTAGTAACTAGTTATCATGTCGCTGGCTCCTATTTTATGGGCACAAAGAAGAATTCATTCTGTTTATAAATATAATCTCAACTGAAGATACAGGCCACATGAATACAATCTGAAAACAAAAAATTAAAAATGAGTTCAGCACTCCTCCGGCCAAAAACATTTTTTTTGTTCAAGGCATCTTACTAAAACAAACTACTTCGTTTTGAACTTGAATTAGAGAATTATTTTTTAGAGGGAAAAAAAAAAAAAAAGGCACAGAGATCAATGTCAGTTGGGCATATGAAGGTACTGGGGTATTCGTAAAGAAATGTTATTTTTCATCCTTTCTGGCCTGAATTTTTATGTGGCAGCCTTACAACTACACTAGTCCAAACATTCTCTCAAATGCATCTATACCTTTGCTTAATAGGAATACACAAGAAACAATGAAATGAGACCTCCTCTAGCTCCCTTTATTCTTCTCACTTCTCTCTCCTTAGCTCCTTTATGGCATTTTCCACGTCCCTATCCAGAATTAAATATCCTCCCTACCACACACCCCGGAATTGGCCCAACAAGTCCTCCAAGTACTACTATATACTATTCATAATATTAAAATACATAGAAAATCTCATGAAAATATATGAATTCCCGTATTTTCTCCAAGGGTAAGAAATATAAAAATGAGAAGAGCTACCTTTTTCCCTCTCCTAAATCACGATAGAGCTCAGAAGTCTTCTTTCACCCAATAAATTTGAAGGGCTGAATTTTAGAACTGATAATACCCAAAATAAGTTAATGATAAACTGATTCTGCTGCATTCAGCTAGATCTAAGAGTCTGTGAAGAAGTAGACTTTGAGTACAAAAAGAACTAGGCCAGAAATAGTAATAAGACCTAACTGTTTAAAAATAAAAGGCAGCAAAAAAGTGAGATTAATAATAGTGTCTATCTCATAGGTTTGGAAGATTAAACGAGTCAGGGCCACATAACTTCTGGCACACAGTGTACACTATAAAGGCTAGTTGTTTATTATTAATTAATATTACCTAATAATATCATAATGAATGGAATTATATCCCCCTAAAAAATATGTCCAAGTCCTAACACCCAGTACCTCTGAATGTGACATTATTTGGAACTTGGGTCTTTGCAAATCCTTAAATGAAAGATCTCAGGATAAGATCATCCTGGATTCAGGATGGGCCCTAAATCCAATGAGGCATAAGAGAAAGGAGACGGACGTTTGAGATGCAGATGTATACAAAGGAGGAGGCAGAGACTGGAGTGATGTATTAATATCTACAAGCCAGGGAACACAAGGATTGCAGCAGCCATCCGAAACTAGGAGAAAGGCACGGAAAACTTTCTCCCTCAAGGCCTCCAGAAGGAACCAACCCTGTTGGCACATTAGTTTCAGATTTCTGGCCTCCATAAGTGTTAAGAGAATAAATTCTGTTGTTTTAACCCACTCAATTTGTGGATTTGTTACAAAAGCCTTAGGAAACAAATACAAATAATACTATTAATTAATCGATGGTACCTAAGTAAATCTATTTGGAAAAATTCTGGAAAATTATTTTGTCTGCTTTTCCTTGACACAGAACAAGTCTGGAGTACATTTGAATAGTATCTGTTTAAATCTAAAATGTTACCAATTACCCTTTTTCCCCCTAAGGTATTTCAAATTATTAACAACTGAAAGGCAGTACAAGATAAACAGGGAAAGGTTTTTGAACTTTCTCTTCCAAAAGATTGAAACAAAGAGGTAAAAATCAAGTCATTCTTTCATTGTAATTATTACAATTAAACAGATGCCTGGCACATTAAATCTTTTTAGAGAAAAGGATACATACACAAAGATCCTTACCCTGGTGGAAAAGCATTATCTAAACATTTAAAACAGTTAAACTCACAATGTGGTGATTACTGACTGACCAAGTAATCTTCTGATTAGCATTTGACTCTCCCAAGAATCTGTCTATAAAGAGAGACTTTATTTTTTTCACAGTGAATTGATAAATTCGCACCTTAGTTTTATACACTGATGGAAGAGAATACGGTTAACGTGAGAATGCCTCAGAGAAATGGCTCCCTTCTTGATTTGTTGACAAATCAGGCTTGAGTTATTAAAGCTTCTGCATGGCTTATTAACAACCTCAGAAGCCCATAAAAATAATAGGTTAGAACAAGTAGAATTGGACATCACCTAACTCTTATTGGGTATCTATCAAATAAAAATGACTTCCACAACCTCGGAGACAATGACATAATCCTGCTTACAGTTTAAAGAAAGAGCTTCCAAGTTATTCTGTCCTTATTTCTGGCCTTTCCAATTGACATACAATTAACCTGTAAATGATGTGACTTCTTTCTGTACAGTAATTCCCACACATATACCTGTATCTATCAACAGGTAAATGATGAGTAAAAGAGGCCAGGCAAAAAGACTTACGTTGTATGGGTCTACAGTGACAGAGAGCAGCTCAGTGGTTTCTGGCTGGGGAGGGAGGAGAGCTGGGGAACAGGATGGGGAAGCAGCAAGGAGGGATTACAAAGGAGCAGAAGGGAACTTTGGGGGATGGATATGTTCATTATCTTGATTTCAGTGATGGTTTCACAGGAATATACATATGTCACAACTTACCCAACTGCACAGTTTAAAGATGTACAGTTTATTATTTGTCAATTATACTTCAATAAAGCTAAAAAAAATGAAGGTTTTTGTTCTAGGGGGAAAATGTCCCCTTTTCATAAAAAACAAATCAATGAACCACAATAATCCCACCTCAATTCAACTTAAAATTCTTTTCAATTACTTCTCTATATCTTTCCTGCCGTTTGGAATGAAGCTTCTTAATTATCATTAATAGAAAAATGCCTTTATCTTGAAGTTGTTCATTTCCCCCAAACTTTTGCTTCTTCCTCCCTTTACCACCTTTTCCTGAGCATACCCGAAGGCTTATTCCTAGGTCTTTGGGAACGCTTCCTTCTACGATGAATCGGATAGTATCTTAGTACTTCAGAGTTTACAAAAGTATTTCCATCTTTTATTTTTAAACCAATTTTGAAAAGTAGACTCCTGTAAAGTATTTTTAGCACAGCCTTCCCTTGTACATGAACCCTGTTTTACAGACAAACGGGCTGAGAGATCAAACATACTCGTACAAATAAGTTGCTCAAGATCAGACAGAGTAAATGGTCAATTCTGAGCGAAACACAAGTCTATAGGCCCCACGTCCATGGTGTCCCCTCGCCACCCTGCCATCCTACCACCCCTTCCTTCAGTTATCACCTACCTGCAGGTGATGCTCTAGTGCGGACTTTCCTCTGGGAAATGCAGGAAGAGGTTGAAAACAACCCCCAACTGTCAGAAAATGAGTCAAACTTATTTCCCACGGATTTCCACCTCAAATGTCCCTTTGTTTTCTTTTGGTGCTTTCAGAGGTCTAGATCAGTATCTAGATTGACAATCTGGATGTTCTCTTTGGCTCTCCTTCTCCTTAGTCCTTCCTGTACAATTAAAGAGTTTGACCTGCACAAAGAAAAGTCTGGTCTTTGCCCTCAGATTTTGGGAGATAATCCATGTCATACCTGATAGGAGTGTTTTTATTCAGGTTGGGGGTGAAGGGATACCCCCATTGTTGGGGGCTGGCCACACCTGAAAGACCAACCATATGTTTTAGGGTGGAGAGTCTGGATCACAGAGTTATCAGTTGACCGAAAGAGATCAATCACATGTGCAATCAATCAATCTATAACAACTCCAGAACTCAAAGCTAGGGGGAGCGTCCCTGATTTGCAATACTCAGTACATATTGTCACACATATACACTGGGAGAGTAACGTGTCCTGAAGACAATAAAAGCTTTGTTTTGGAACCCTCCGACTCTGCCCTATGCCTCTCTTAATCAATTTTAAGCTGTGTACTTTCCTGGTGATAAATCGCAAGCACGAGCATGACCGCATTCAGTGAGTTCTGTGAGTCCTGACAAACTATCAAACCTGAGGGTGGTTTTGGGAAACTTCAAACATGCAACCGATGTCAGAAAGCGAGAGCAGTTTTGCAAACTGTGCCCTCAGGCCTCGAGTTTGGTTAATTCCAGGTACATACCTAATATGTCATAAAGTCCTATCAATTCTTTTTTAAGTAAAGACTCAGACTTAACACCTGTACATGATATTCACAGACTGTACAGCAATAGAACAATCTTTTCTAAGTGTGGTCTCTAGTGCCCTGGGTTCTTCCTTGGCTTCTTTGGGAATCAGAGTAGAGGCTTTGGACTCTGCCACTTACTTATTAAGTAACCTCAAGCAAACTATTTAACCTTTCTAAAACTCACTGCTGAAATTGAAAAATATGATTTTGAAATAATACCCACTTTCCAAAATAATTAAGACTAAGATAGAAAATATGAGTGAAAGCTTAAACCGGTGCCCGGTACACAGCAGATCCACAATAAACTGTAAATGATCTCTGCTACTGATAATTATAAAACACCATACTGGTCTTCTCTCTATAGTTTCTCCCATTCAAGTCCATACTGCCAGGATGATCATTCCTAAACCCCTTTGTCATCATGTCACCATCACATTCAAATATAACAGTTCACAATCACATCCAGATCAGGTAGCCTGGCTGGGTACAGGTAGTAAGAAGCATGGCTATCGTCCGCGGTTTTGGAACAACCTGTGAGCAAAACAGATCAACCAACTAGGTCCCCTAAATTTTGCCTAATGTTATCTAGCTTCTCATCAAGGTCCCTGTGTTCTATCTTAAGTGCCTACATCTAACTTGTTCCCAACTCTAACTTTCCTCACTCTGTCCCTTACCCCCAATCTGGACTGTCTCCTCTCAGATAACCCAGATCCATTACTCGCTTTGGGACACAGTACCTGAACTCACAGCTTCCTGACCAAATGCAGTGCCTTAAATGGGTTATAGGTATGCCTGAGATATTGATCCCCCTGCCCTCAGGGCAGCCAGGCTTTAGACTGTGGGCAGTTTGTCTATGAGCTATGCAATTACCATTTTTTCTGCATGTCATGATGTGAAAAGGATTGTGGAGAAGTGCCCTAGCCTCACCTTATACAGACCCACTTCCTTACTCATCACCGTAATGGCATAATTTTTGACTAGTTACACTGTTGAACAGGTGACAGCATGATATGGGTATGAAAGAACATGAAATTATGAGTTATTAGACCCACTCTAACCCTACAGCCTTGGGCAAGTCACAATTGTGCTAAGACTCAGTGTCTTCAGGAATAAAATGCATACAAATATAAACACTTCTCAAGTTAGTTGTGGGGCTAAAAATCTACGATGAGCATACGAAAATTCAAAACATTGGGTACCAGTTATTATTCTTAATAAATGCTCTTTAACTGGGTAACAATACGAGCCTATAGGCTGAGAAGAATTCAAACTGCAAAGTTTTGGAGCTTTTCTCTGGTACCCAAAACTATCTGATCTTTTATTTGTCCAACTCCACTTTTAAGCTGTCCACGGTTACTGTGAAATCCATTACTAGGAAACCAACATGGGTAGTTTTGGCATCTGCACCTAAGTTTTCCAACACTCTACCTAAGTATGAAGAAGTCTTCCAGGACTGGGTGATTTATTATGCATCATCTTTACAAGTCTGAAAATATTCCAAATTTCCACCATAGTTTCTAATTTACCCTCAAGATTTACATCGGAACGATGGACATCTGATTACCTATTTACAATCCCCAGGTCCTCCCTGCGAGATTCTTCCTGTGAACATTTCCCAGAGGGCATATTTACTAAAGTGATAATAAATAACATTATTTTGACCTGGAGACCCTTCAAATGGCAAGGAGTTAGAAGATAATGTGTGGGGCTCGCCACCTCCTAATCTATAACATCCTGAAGCTGTCAATTACCTGACTGGAGAGTGGCTGCTTGGAAAGAAAAACCCTTTGAAATAATCAATAAGGAATGAGTCTGACCACGGGGTGCCCAAAGAAACGCACAAAGGGAACGTGTCACTTAGATACACTGTCACCAAATCCTGAAATTTCCCGGGTCATCTCCTGACATCCACTGCATCCCCGCTCCCTTCCCTTTTACATGAACCCTGTGCTCCAGCCAGACAGAACTGCCTGCAGTGTGCCGTGTTCCTCCCCAGTTCTTTGCCTCGGCTCACACTGTGCTTCTGCCTTTACACCCTTCCCTTCCTCTTCACCCAGGCAACTCCTACAATTCTTTCAAGACCCACTGGAGTCCAAGTTCCCTGAGAGTAAAGTTCTGCTAGAGCTGTATCTTCAATGCCCAGCAAACTAGGGACTCAAAAAAATAAGTGGACGGATGGGAGCTCAAAGCATCTCGTCTGAGAAGCATAACAGCTCTGCCTCACTGCTTACACTTACACACACACTCACACACACTCACGGTGGGCTGCCCCTTTTCAATATTCCCATGATATCCGGTGATTAACTCTATCATTTCTCACATGTACTCTAAATATCTTGAATTCAGTGAGGGCAGGGATGGTTAAATGATGGAATCCTTTATCCCGGAACTTTGCACAGTGCTTGAGACAAGGGGGGGGGGGGGCTCCATAAATGTTTGTTGAATGAATGAGTGGATGCACATGCCGGTGCAGCCCGAGAACACGGGCGCCTTCCTCCTGCAGCATCCTCAGCATCTCCACGCTCCGCGCGCGCGCCCTGCCCCGCGTCCCTCCTCCAATGAGGCTGCGGCGGAGCCCTGCTTCGCAACTCCCTACAGACACGGCCCCGGCCCGCTCGGGCCAATTCAAGTCCAACTGCTACCGCCGCGGCTTCGGCGGACCCAGGGCCCCTCTCGAGCTCAGTCCCAACTGTGTGTGGGCTGGCGACGCGGCGGGAAGGCTGGTGTGACCGGGTCGAGCTCCCACCTGCCTGGGAGCCACCAAAACCGCCCTTCGCGCCGGTCCTCAGCTTTCGCACCTCCCACGAGGGGCGAGCTTCGAGCCTGGCCTCTGCCCCTCCACCCGCCGCCCCAGGCTCGGGTCCCCCTCCCTCGGGCCCGGGCCCGGGGTGTGCAGCCCAGGCCAGTGCCCGAGTCCCCGGGGCGCTCGTCAGCGGCCCCGCGGCCTCCACCGCCGTCTTCGGCCCTCAGGCTCCAGATCCCGGCGTCCCACCGGGTTCCCGGGACGGCGAAGCGAGGACCCGCGGCGCAGAGCGCACTGACCTGGAAGTGCAGCGCCATCTTCCCGGGAGGCGGCGCCGGCCGGCGGTCCCGAGAGCTGGAGGGGAGGGAGGGGAAGCGGGCGCCGCGGAAGCCCCAGCCGCCCGCGGGGTCCCTGCGCCGCTCGCTCGCTCGCTCTTCGCCCGGACCCCGCGGCCTCGCGTTCGAAGCGCTGGACGGGGCGGGGCCTGGCGTGCGGGGCGGGGCGATGGAGACGGAGCGCGCTGGGCGGACCCGAGAGGGGCGGGGCCTGGGGGCCAGGAATCCCAACTGCCCTCTGCACTCGTTTCAACCGCTGTTACCTCAGGTGAATCGTGACCTCAGACGTCAGTTCTGTGACACAACCACCACAACCAAACTGTCAGCCACGATCCCGGGCTCTTACATCTCCCACAGACGCGTGACCCCTAACCCCTGCAGCACAGTTGTTGCCCATTGGCTTCCGACTTCCACGGCTCCACAAGTTTTCATGTCCTCCAACGCCCACTCGCCATAACACAATCAGCCGTAACCCTGGACTCCTACGTGCCAACTGCTGTCTTTGACCTGTGACTCTCAGAGCCCAACTTCATTTTTTTTGAAAACTTATTTTTGCTTAAAATTAAACTGACAATGTCGACATGGTGTTAAGCTGTAAAATTCTAGCTCACCTCTTCTCGTCTATATTTCATTTAATGTGAACTTATATTTTAAACCAAATTATTTCATTGGAATGAGAATTTATTTGAGTTGAAGTGTGGGTTAAAGTCACTCCTTTCTGATGTTCTTCTTTTTCTTCTTGAAGTTTGACATCCAGTTGGGGTCATTGTACTTGAGTGTGAAAAATTCCTTTAATACTTCAGGTCTGCTAGTGACACATTTGCTCAGTTTTTATTAACATACAAATGTCTTTATTTTACCTACATTTCTAAAGGATAGTTTTGCTGGGTATAGAATGCCATTTTGGCTTTTTAATTTTTTTCCCAGCATTTAAAAAATGTCTTTCCCCTGATTTCTGGTTGCCATTGTTTCTGTTTAGAACTTGGCCATTAGTCTGATTGTTGCTCCTTCGAAGATATTATGTCTTCTTTTCCCACCCTGAATACTTTACAATTTTTCTTTTTTTGATCTTTAGCAGTTTGTGAAGTAGCAATTGTGTGTTTGTGTGTGTGTGTGTGTGTGTGTGTGTGTGCATGCGTATGTTATCCTACCTGGGATTGATAAGGCCTCTTAAATATGAAAACTTGTTGTTTTTTTTAACCGGTATTTGAAAATTCTGTCAGTATTTCTTTAAATATTGCTTCTGTCCCCTTGTCTCTCTCTTCTACTTCTGGGACTCTAATTCCATGTGTGTTAGACCTTTTTGGGTATTCCATGTATCTTACACTCTTGTATATTTTTTGTCTTTTTATCTCATGTGCTTTAATCTGAATGTTTCTTACTGACTTGTTTCTCATTCAGCAGAATCTGTTCTGCTGTGTCTGAGCTGCTATCCAACTCCTCTACCGAATTCTTAATTTTAGTTATAATATTTTTAGTTCCAGAATTTTCATTTGACTCCTCCCCTTCTATTCTTTAAGTAGATTCCAAGGCTCTGGTGAAATTCTTTGTTTTCTTCGTTTTAATCATATTTTTTAAAGCTGCTACTACATATCTCCAAAATTTGAATCACCTGTGGGTTCTCCTGGTTTGTGTTATTTAATCCTCTTTTATTAAGTGTGCTCATAATTTCTTATTGAATGTCAGACAGTGTGGAAGAAAAAATGTTGATGTTCTGGATGATACCAGCTTTCTCCAAAGAGGGTTAGGTTTTCTAATTGTTGTAGGCACATAGAATACCAGTTGATCACCTTAATCCTTTTGAGGCTTGGTTTTAGACTTTTAAATTCAGGCTTGTTTCAATTTTGCCCTACTTCCTAAGTAAAGGTCCTCACTGAATTTACAATTAAAAGCCTAGGATGTTTACCAAGATTCCTCCACCTGTGGGGCTTGAACGCTAACCCTCATCTCACCAACACTGTACAGCTGCTAAAATCTCTGTTTAGCACTTTCGGTGCTGCTGTTCTCCTGAGTTTCTTAGTCTTTCTTTGTGCACATACATCTGATGATTTGTGCATGTACATCAGTTGACTGATGATTTGCGGGAAATCTGTACACAGATATATTTTGTCTCACATCTGTGTAGCCTCCTCCTCTTTAAAATTTTGTCCCTTAAATCCCAGCTGCTTTTACTCCCAAACTCCCATTTCTTCTAGCCAACTGAGATTGCTGCTGTCTATTTAGCTACGTTAACCCTTGTGTTAATTGGAAAATGTTCTAGGAGTTGGGGGAAAGCTGAGGTGAATATGAATCTCACCCTTAGTCTGTTCATGGTCTTAGGGACTAAAGCCAATAAAGTCCTGCTTTTATTGGTTGTTCTCTAGTGCCTTCAAGCAGTTTTTAAATATATATATTTGTTGTGTGTGTATGTGTGTATAGTTTATAATGTATGTTAAATTATTGTTAAGTATTTATTTATGGGTGTTATATAGGTAATAGTTTATATATAATATATATACACACACACATATAAATACACACAAACACACACACACACACACACACAGAGGTGCCAAAAAATGTATACACATTTCAAGAAAGGAAAAAACTATATTAAAATTGTAATACTCAATATTTACCAATAACAAAAGATGAATGCAAGTCTTGTGTATACATTTTTTGGCACCCCAAAGATATATATCCTGTTTTTATAGTTTTTTCAGTGGGAAGTCTGATCCAACATAAACTACTTCATTATGATCAGACTGTTTATAGCTTCCATTCTTGATTTTCATAGTTCATCCGCAGCCCATTCCCACAGCTCAATTCCTAAACTTGAAAGTATTTAATATCCTCATCCTGCCATTTTTAACTCCTGTATCCCAAAGTTTTTGATTCCTGTATTATAACTTCTATTTCCATGTCCGAACAGTTTTGCTGTCCAATCTCATTTGTGATTCCCACTTCCCAACATTTCTGACTCCCACATCCCAAGGACCAATATTGATTTCTGACCTCCCTATTGTATCAGCCACACAATACCCAGTTATTTTAACTGCCTATTGCCTTTGCCTAATTTCTAGACCCTAACCACATTTTAAGGCTATTGCTTTAAAGTAGCGTTTGTATGAATTTGAATTTTAGGTCATTACGGGAGGAAAAATTAATTGAGATTTGATCATTTGACTTTTTTTCCCACTCCACAGTATCTGTGGCAAAAATGCAAGTTGTGATAAGAACAACAACTGACTATTCTGTGGATTCACCAGGTAATTCTGGAAATGAGAAGCCAATTATTTTTTCCCTTTAAATTTGAGTGACCACTTAAAATTTCTGTTTTCAATTAACTCTCCCTTCTATAATTTTCTATTAACAAAATATACATTCAATTCCATATCTTTTTTGTCAATTATTATGATTTAAGATAAAATTGTTTCATTACAGCTATTAAAATTAGCACAGAAGATATTCCAAGGTGTCAAATAATTCATTTCTATCACAAAACTCAATTAAAGGAGGGACATTTAGAGCCCTTAGGAATTACAAAATTATCTTCCTTTATGCTAGCTAGTCTTCTGAAAAAAGACAGACGGAACTTTGATCTTTCAATCTTTTCGGGGGATTCAATTAACGTTTGGAATTCTGGTACGTTAGGAAATTCACCTAACATCTCTGAGTTTTTATTTGTTATTTCTAAGATCAGGATAACAGTAAGTCTATAATTCAAAAGTTTTATAAGAAGTAACATTTGAGATTAGACAGTAGAGCATAGTGGTTAAGTAAACAGACACTGAAGCCAAACATCTTGGCTTTGGATACCAGCTGCATCACTGGCTGGTGAGCTTGGTGAGGTTACGAGTACTTAACGTCTCGGTGTCTTCATTTCCTCATCTGTAAAATGTAGACTAATGGTACCTATCTCACAGGTTGCTGTCACAATTGAATGAGTTAGTATTTATGAAGTACTTAATACCTGGCAAATAGTGAGTGCTACATAAGTACTAATTATCAAATAAATTCATATCATTCTCTGAACATCATATTGAAAATGATATTTTTAATGCAATGGAATTACCATTTTCATCAGAGTAAATTATTCTACACTTTTTCAGTTTGTAAATTTGCAGTCAAGCTGGGTATTTCCTCATTGTTCCTCCCACCCCTCCTGTCTTCTCTATCCTGGAGAATCTTGAAAGCCTGTGATAGTAATGGCATTTCTGTTTCATGTTTTTATAAATTGTGGGACTGAAAGCTCAAAATATCCAACTAAAATTTTCACTTTATCAGTACTTCAAGTGTATCAATCCTATGATCAATCATTTACTTTAGTAGCACATATAAAAAATATATATAGGAAACATTAGTATACATTTTCCTTAACTTATTTTACAAATGTAATTTTATTAAAAACAGTTGGTAAGATTGCTTAATATCTCAGTAAGTTTGGGGAGTCCAGCAAAGGGCAAGTAGGTAAGAGAAACAGGAGAAGAATGCATATAAAAAATTCAGATTTACATAAAACCCCTCCAAAACACAAGTTACATAAAATATTTCATGTTAGTGGATTTCAATTATATTTTTATTTTGTCAAGTCATTAACCTTAAATTCAATTTATTTAAATATCCACTGTGAAACCAGAGTAATAAAAAAATTTCTCCTCACTGGTGATATGGATATGAGTTATTTTACAATCTTGGTAATTACATATATCCTAAAAACTATACATACTTTTTCTTTATATGATTTTATATTTTTAACATACTAGCAATAATAAAGGCATACTGTTATGTATTAATAATGCCACTATTTTGATAAATAAAAATTAAGTATATTGCCTTATATTGTTTACATATTAGTTCCTCCACATAATAATAAGTAGTTTAAGGTATTGTTTATATAAGCAAGATAGCAATATGTTTCCTTAAAGTTACCACTAGGCAGGATCATGATAAAATGTCATCGGACATACAACACTATTGGATAAATAAAGCAGTATAACCTTTCTTAAAAGCAGTTTTGCAATATATATCAAGAACCTTGAAAATGTTTATTCATCTTCATCCAACTTCTAGAAAGTGATTCTAAGCAAGTAACCTAAATTGCAAGAAAAAAAGTTTTATATGTGAAGATATTTATTACAGCATGATTTATAAGAGGGAAAAGCTGAAAATATTAAGTAAATTGTGGTACAGCATATGGCAGAATCCTATAGGAATTATGGAGGGTTTCGTAAAAATGTGGAAAATGCTATGTTATAAGATTTCTATGCTATGTAAAAGGCAGAATGAAGCAATATGTCATTACAACCAAATGAAAAAAAGCATAGAAAAGAATGGAAGAGAATACAGAAAATGTTAACAGTGCTGTCTTATAAATGGTAGCATTAACAGATGATTTTCTTTCTTCTTCATAATGTTTCTGTAGTTTCAAGATTTTCTAAAATGTACATTACTCATTTCTCTAATCAGAGAAAAACTTATGGTGTAATGAAAAATCAGACCTAAGAAGATTACTGTTAATGCTCATTAAAGTGTATGTTAAAGAAGTATTTATTTTAAAAGTGCTGGTGGGAGATGTGTATATATATGGGGGAAAGGCCAATTAGAAAAGGTGTACTTGACCAGACAGGCACTATTGCCACAATTCTTTTTGGAATAAGGCAAAGTGTGTGTGAATGTGTGTATGGTGTGTATGTAATGTTTTTTAAAAATGTAGTGTTAAATTGAAATGGAAAGTATAAGATATATAAATTATAGAAGAATAGGACATATGCACGTAGCTACCTACCAAATAGACAAGTGTGCATTTCAAGCACTTCTAAAAGATTTCTATAAAATAGAGTTAGGCCTTATCAATGAGAATAATACTGTTTATTTTTAGAGTAAAATTAATTTGGACTAAAATATAAAATTAGGTCTCTCATATATTAATATTACTTTAACCAGGCAAAGCTATGCCATTTCTTAGAACCTAAGTCTTTTCCTTAAGGGTCAACGTTTTCCTTTTGCTAAGAGTTATGTTTTAAATTTACTGTAAGGATACCCAGCTGACCAGGGAAGTCTCTTATTACAAGGAAAAATGAAAGAGCCTAAGAATAGCTCAAGGAAAACCAAGTCGTCAACTTTGTTCTTTTTCCTTTCTTCTTCTTTCTCCCATCTCTCCTGTCCCAACACACATCGATGCCAACACCAAGATTAGATTATGTCATACTGAGGAGCTTTGGAGAGATCGATCCATACTGACACCCACATTAAGTCCTTTTCATTGCAGTGACTTATTGTAAAAGAGTGTTTCTATCATTTTCTCCGGATTATAGAAGAAATCATGATTTTTGTATACAATTTAATGGTACAGAATTGTATAAAATCAAAAGTTGCTGAGAATGGCAGCCCCTCAACAATAATCCATCTTAATACAGCAGCACGTGTCCTTCCACGCCCTGTCTCTGCACGTACGTATGTTGGCAAAAGCTTTTTTCTTTCATACAAATGAGATTATTTTACAATATTGCTTTATACCTTGTTTTTTGTCTGATTCCCCCCCCCCCACTATTATAAATCACATGGTAACAGTGTTAAGTGAACTATCAGTAACTAGGAATGGCAGAAAAGATATAACTTTGCCCTCAGGGCATATTAAAAACAACAAAGAAAATAAATAAAAAAATAATAAAATAAAACCTGCTCCAAAAAAGCTTCCTAGGTCGACTTATATATAAGTTGACCATATAGTTTATTGTTCACCCAGGACACTTTTGAGAGTAAAAGAGGGAGCTACTAATGCATACTCTGTGCTAGTCCTAAGGCCATCTAGCAAGGTCCACGCCAGCTGTGGCAAAAGAAAGTTAGGAGAGCCAGGCAGCATAAAGAGAACTGCTGTGTGCGAGGGCTGGTTGGCAAGGGTATCATAGCCTGAATGGGGTGACAGTGGTCCTGGGGGGTGCTGGAGACTAAGCAGAAAAGAGAGCATCCATGCAGAGTTTGGCCTATTGTGGAGTTTTTGGAGCCCAATTGGTGTGAAGAGGGTATCCATGCATTGAGGTCAGGTGGGGGTAGAGGGCAGTGCAGGATTTTGGAGCTCAGTAGACCTGAGAAAAGCATCCATTCAAGGGTGAGGAAAGGGCTAGCCAGGCAGGGGGAGTCAGAGTCTGTGTAGGGTGTGGAGGATGTTCATATGGAGGGGTGTCAGAGCCCAAGAAGGGGAAGAGGATAGCCATGATGGGAGGAGTTGGCAATGGAGTTGGAAAACTGGTTACATATTGGGGATTTGATGAATTAAGTAAATCTATTAACAATAATGGAAGCCAGCTTTCTCACTGTGGGTAAAGGGAGTTACAAATATGGAAAGGGAGAAAACTAGAATGAATGCTATGATATTGGATTAGAATTAGAAATACCAGTGAAAATCATGGCTTTGAATATACGGAGACATAGAAATACATTGTATGTATGTGTACCTACATATATGCCCTACTGAGAGTACCTGAGATCAGCGACACCCCAATAGCAGTGAGCACACCTAACATCCAGACCTTGGCTTCTAAATACTGCTTTCTACTTATAGGAACTAGGACTCCCTGGAGAGATAGCTGATTCTAAGTAGCGCATGTAAGTACAAGATAAGTCTGGAACATCTTGGGGTGCCAGAAAGTAAGGGAATCCTCAAAGAATGAAGGGAACATGTCAAAAGGACACAGCAGCCAGCTTGAAGGGGCTCCTACTTGCCAAATCTAGGAAAATGTGGGTATAAAAATAAATAATGATAGTAATAGATTGTAACTCATTGACTAAAATAGGAAATCTCAATAATATACTAATATTAGTCCATACTAATATAAGTAAATTAATGCATTGTAAGTTTGATGGAGAACCAAATATATACAGTCTCAGAGTAGTTCCTCACAAAATACTAACTAATTACAAGGCAAGAAGGAGTAGCTTTTCAGTCTAGAAGTCTGTCATCTGCCGCCTTAATTGAGTGACTCATGTGGGATGGCCTTTGTAACAGGACAAATGTAAATCATGCCATTTGAAGGAACGCAACAAGAACACAGCACCATCTGTGTGATAGTCTCACAAACGATGCATATCCTGAATCTAATGATGAGGAAACATCAGACAAACTTAGACTGAGACACAGTCTACAAAATATCTGACCTGTAAGCTTCACAAGTGCCAAGGTGATGACTTTCAAGTCAAGGAAAAACTGAGGAACTGTATCCGACTAAGGAAACTGAAGCAGCATGATAGTTACATGCAATGCAAGATTCTGAACTGGCTCATTTTGCGGTAAATGACATTTGGGGGATACTTGGCAAAACTTGAATGAGATCTGAGGATTAGAAGTATTGATGTCATGTATTGATGTTAATTTCCTGATTTCATGGTTTTATTGTAGTTATATAAGAGAATGCACTTGTTTGTAGGAAATACACACTGATATATTTGGGGATAAAATAATTGTGCTTCTTACAATTGATGTATATCTTAGATCTGAAGAAATTCAGTCAATGACAATTTTTATGATCCTTGAAACCACATTACTTAAACAGTCTATCTACACAGACAATAATCTGAAAAATATTCCAAGACTCTTAAGACTGGTTTTTGTAATGGCAGAATTCATTTTAAGAAAATATAACCTCTGTGAAATTGTCTCTATGTAGAAGGAATACAATGTCTGCATTGTTAGGAATGTACTTGGATTGCCATTTTACATAGAAAAAAAATGATGATACGTTCTAGGCACACAGCAGTAACACTTGCCTTTAAAATTGGGTACAGTTGGGTCCTGCAGTTGGTCATTTCACCAGGGTGTGAAGACGATCCTGTGACTTGTGGTCTTTGTACCACGCTTTGGGAAACACTGCATCACCCCTTTTATCTTTTTTTCTCTATCACCACATGCAGACCTCTAAGTCATATTGAATGAGATCATATACATGAAATGGTTTTGTAAATCTTCTAATACCTTGAATATGTTAAGGTATTATTATATTGCCTGAAATGGTTACAATGGAAACACGTTAATATTTCAAACTTGCATTATAAAATGTGATCGTGAACGGAGAATTCATTAATATCATCAACAAAAATATATTGACTGTGTGTGCTGTGCAAATAATTCACATACCTGCAATGAAATATGTCTGTCATCACCAGGGAGGCATATTTTGTCTGCTTTTTCCTTCCTCTCTGGATGTGATATTGGATAGGCTGAACCTCCACAACCAAAAGTGACATCATTTTGAGTGAAGTTCTCTCTATTTTGAGGAGGCAAAGAAATAACAGGAGCTGCAAGAAAAAAAATTTAAGCAAGAAATTTGTGTCAATAACTGCTCTCGTGTTTAAAGATTTTGGAAATAATTTGTGCATGTGTAAATTAAATTGACCCAAATAATTAAGGGCTTTTAAAAATACTCACATAGAGTAGACTTTGAGCCAAAATTTCCACAAAAATGTGTGGTATTTAAGCAGCATGGCAACAGGAATCTCAATGAGAAACGTGGCATTATAAACTTTTTCAGAGGTACCTGTCATTTAATTGAATATGGACTAAAATAGTAAAAATTCTAAAACCCTTGGTAAAAATGAAAGTTGTAAAGATGTTGTACTAAGTTGTGTGAGGGATATTGAGGAAGGGAAAAAATAGGAAATAATGGAGGATAAATTAACCACATATCTGGTAAGAGTCTTATATCTAGAATACATAAAGAACTATTATAATCCAATGATAAAAGACAAATAACCCAATTGAAAATGGACAAAAGATCTGAGTAGGCATTCTTCCAAAGAAGGTATACACCCCCGACCTTACCCTCAGGTAACCACAATGATTCCACTTATATGAAATGTATAGAATAGGAAAGTCTGCAGAGACAGAAAGTAGGTTAGTGATTGTCTAGGGCTGGACAGGATGGGGGAGGGTTGGAGGGTGATGACTAAGGGGTGTGGATTTTCTTTTTTGGGGTGATGGAAATATAAAATTGATCATGGTGCATAAATTTAATTGTGATGCATGCAGAGCTCTGTGAATATACTAATATGCATCGTACACTTTAAGCGGGGGACTTGTACAGCATGTGAATTCTATCTCAGTAAAGCTGTTAATAAAGGACCATATCAAAAATACAAAAGCTGTTTTTATACAATAATACATAGAGATAAAAAATAGTTATTATTCTGGGATCTCATTTTCACCAGGTGGATGGGAGAAAGAGTATTTTTAACAGTTATGTACCAAGCTTTGGGCAATTCTTATTTAATACTACGAGCTGGTAAGGTAGATATTTTTTATTTTACAGGTGACTTGAAAGAAGTTAAGAACCTCGCCCAAGGTCAGTCACATCGTTAAATGGCAGAACCCAGATTTAAACAAGGTTTATCTGTCCACAAAGTAAATATGTGTTTTTCCCATTATAAAATAACTTTATAAGTTTATTTCAATAATGGAGCTAAATCTAAAACAGACCCTTTATTCAGAAATGAAAAACAACAACTGAGGAATATGGTAAATTGTTTTGGTGTTATTTTATTTTTTAAAATCACATAAAAATATCTTAAACTTCTATGAGTTGCCTCAGAGGACATTTTTATGCACTTGGAGGATAAAAGTCAAAATATGCATACGCATATGCATATATTCAATTAATATTTAATTATGTATACTAAAAATTCTTTCTGAAAAATAATGCAATATCGCTGTTGCATAGTTTGGTTTTATTTTAAGTGATACAACATCTTGGAAATTGACTTTGTTATTGCCCAGGGTAAAAAAACTAAGCTATCTATAATCTAGCTATATGAATTTTCTTGCCTACTTATTTAACTGTTTATTTGTTTCAGTCTATATTGCAATTGATACAAGCTGACATTGCATAATTATTTAATGGCTGATATGGTCCTATAAAGGCAGATAGCTTTTTTAACTTTTATATTCCATAGCTTCTATTTCTTAATATTAAGTATTTTTTCATTAGTGGTAATCTCAGGAAATCAGAATGGGCCATCAGTCAATTTAACATTAAAGTGATTTTTCTTTTCTGTCCTAGGAAAGCAGGAATGTTGATGCCAAGGGCACCAAATAAAAAACCAGAAATCACATAAATCCCCCTTTTCAAGGGCAAAACTACTCTATGTGGCCTTTGGAAGTATTAGGTTGTGAACATCCAATCAAAAATAAATGGGATAAGAAATAAAACAAAAAGTGTACTGGTGTTAAATTGTTGCTTCTCAACATTAGGGAGTACATTTTATATCAAGAAACTCATAAAGAATAGATGACTTAGCTTAGCTCTCCTAAGCACCAAAATTTTTGTCCTAGCTTGTGATGAAAGCTTCCCCATATTTGGTAACACTCTTTTTTGTTTTTCCTCTTTTGGGAGTACTTTTTTTATTGCTAACAATAGTAACCTTTTCTTGGGCTTGAATTAATCAAACCTATTTAGTTTTAATCCTGAATTGTCTACAAATCAATTGCTCTATGCTTGGCTAAAGGAAACTCTGATATGACTTCATTTTCCAGCTAATGTCACATGTTAATCAGCAAAGCTGGCCCTTTACTTCTTTGTGTATTTTACAAACTTAATATAGTCAAAATAACCTATACTAATATCACTCATGATAAATATACCTGTCTTACCTGCAAAAGGTCTCACAGTCTTTCCATAGCCCTAGCGTGATCAAAGTTCAAACTCAATTTATCATATTATCTGCCCAAACCCCAAAGAAAATCTAACCCAATGGACTGTTAAACCACATTAGGTGTGTATTATTTAGCTCAAGAACATTAAGTCAGAGTTCAGTAAAATGCAGCCTTGAAAATATTTTAAAGGATTTTAGCTTGTTGCTACTAAATATGTGTATTAGTATGTTGAAATAACTGCAAATTGTTTCTAATGAATGTAGGAAAACCATAATTATGTTGGCAAATAGCTCATTTTGCAAAGCACGTGAATTCAAACCATTACAGGAAGGTATTAACATAAATTAACAAAGTAATGGTTAACCATGTTTTCATAAATGGGGTGAATTTGTAAAGGCTTGTCATAAGATTCTGAAAGAATCCTACTCTCCGAATTCATTTTCTTATACTTTAATATCACATAGTGCTATTATCCATGTAGAAATTAAAGCTATGGAGACGGTAACCAAACAAAGAATGGTAAGATTTTGTCCTCCCAGATTGTTGACGTCACTGGTCCTTTTAGAGTCATCTCAGCCCTAGGAACTCACAAATTACACTGAGAAGTTGCCAATCAGTGATTACAAATGATTTAGAAGATTTCTGAAAACTAGCTTTTGATGGCCTAAAAGTGATACTAGAAGGACCTAACCTAATTTTCAAAATAAAAAAAATAAAGTGGACGCTGGGAAACTGAGTCTTATGAATACTCATTAATAATAAATATGATATTAGGATTACTAGATTTTGAGTGTTGCTGCGGTTCTGTTACTTTGGAGAAAATGACTATTGTTTCTCATTTACAACAGAACATATTCACAATAAAAAGTTAGAGTTGATTGAAGATATTATTTTGAACACATAGGTCTTAGGCAAAAATATTCTCTTTGCTAAACTATGTAATTCTCAAGGGTTTTGAGATTCAGCACATCCGGTAGTACCGCAGTGCTCTGTATTTGCAGTTCTGACATTGTATTAGAATGGGTTGACATTATTACGATGGGGACATTGCTGGTTAAGTCTTATTTCATTCTGGGAATTTACTTCTTGAGATCTCAAATTTTTACTTATCAGAACCAATGTAGTAGGGAAAATTGCACCTATGGACTTTTGAAAACGAAGTGGAATGATCATATTCTGAAATATATGTGTTTATAGTGTGAGCCTGTGATAACACACAGTGGATTCTAGGTATTGAGGTAACTGTTGAACTTGACCTATTTCATTAATGGCTATCTCCAGAACTATATTTTGAGGTGTTTGATGAGCAATTTAGAGCTCTGGAGAGCATACATGAGGACATTTCAAAATCTGTAAGAAATTGGAATGGCTACATTTTAAAGAACGAGTTATATTAATATGGGTCTATAAAACTATCTCTGTGAAAGTTGCTGTTGTAATTGCTTTATTTTTCTTCATCTTTCTCAATGAGTATAGTAGTTTTATATTTACATTGGCTTCTTTATCCTTTCAAGGAGAATGCAGCCTTATAAGAACTTTATTTTGTCTTGTTATAGCTCTTAAGTGCACCAGAATAGATGCCAATGATTTCCCATTGACATAGAAAGTCTTTTCTACTTATTTATCAAGTAATGTAGATTTACAATCTATTTACATGTGGCTCTTTCAAATGATAGAAGTTTTGACTCTCACACCAAAACAAAATTTCATCCAACTGATTATGGGTCATGCCCATGCTTTTAAAAATGTGTTGAGTCCAGCAGAGATACCATATTTATCAAGGTATTGCCTTTTATTGCTTCTTATTTTTAATTCCATCTAGATGTCACTGAATTACAATTTAGTTGATTTCGCATGATAACTATAGAAGAAAATAAGGAAAATTCTGTTATTGTTGTAAAATGTATAAACACAGAAACATTGACTATTGTGAAGTCACATAGTTGAACTCTTTTACAGTTAATTTTTTGACTCTTGTATGATTTTATGTATAGTGCATTAAATCAAACCCTGGACAACTGATTTTTCATACCTGAGTTATTTAGGTCTGCTGGGGATCAAATAACCCAGAATTAAGTCAGATTATGACCACAAATAGATATCAGGTTCTCACATCATTTCAACACACGTAGTCTTTGAAAAACAATACTCAGAGGCATATCCTTTATTTTTAAAAAATTCCGCTGACTGGTATGCAGATTTTGTATTACCTGATTCTCGTGGTTTTTGTGTTCCTTGCTAATACTGGCACTCTTCTGAGAGCTTAAGTCCTTGAGCTGGCAGACGTCCTCATAGGTCTTTCCTTCGGGCCCACAGACACTTTCCGGGTTCACATCGATGCTTCCTGGCTCAGGAATTTCTCCATCCATCAGCATCCTGGATGCATGACACGTGGTGCCCACACTGACCATGGCAATGACTCTCTTCTGTCCAAATCTCAGAGCTGACCTTCCTCATTTCCACATTCTAAGCAGCAGCCACATTGATCTGACAGTCCCAGACAGGCAGTTTGCAGGCTGGGAGCAGAGTTCTCCACCACATTTTCCTCAGTCATCATCTCTCCGGAATGTCAGCCAGCTCTCACGATGCAAAGTGGGGAGACTTTGCAGAGCAAGTAGCAGGGCTACAAACACCACTGTGCTCACCGGAGGCTTCATTCAAAGGCAAGGAACATAAGCCTTGAGCATTTGGTTTTAATCCAAAAAGAAAAGAAGTCCTTATTTCTTTTTCTTTCCTCTCCCTTCCAAAAAAAAAAAAAAAATAGAAAATCACAAATCTGCCACAGATGGTTTCAAGCCAATATTGATATCAGATTCCAAGTCTAGAGAAGATAAATAGGGTATTTAAAAATCCACAAATGCTCTTCTGGGATGCAGTTTTTATAAGGACAGCTTTTGGGTTTAAAACAAACTACACTCTTGGCAATGGAAGTGTAGTTTTTGCCTCCTGTTATATCTGGAAGCCAAATCCCGAGACAGTTATTGTATGTGAATAAAACTGTTTTATATCACCTAATAGTGAAGTCCAAGAAGTATTAATGAAGAAAAATTACATAAAGTATAAAGTTTATTATCATGCGTGATTTTTAAAAATTTAAGGGAAGTGTGCATTTTTTATTTTTTCTCTCTCCTTCCTTTCTCCCTCCTTCCCTGCCTTCTTGTCTTCCTTCTGTTGTAGTCATAAGAGTTAGACTAACATGTTCAATACACCCAAGCTACTGTTTTATGAAATACTAGAGAATATCGATGGCCCAACCTAATTGCCCTCTATTTATCTGAGGATCAAGTGAGCGTCTACAAGTAAAGCATTATTTAACACCCTATGGTTGTAAAATAACTGCTAACAAGAATAAAGCATGGGACTTCTGGTTAAACATGATAAATGACTTCTCACATACAGTCCTGTTCCCTGCTCAAATCCCACTAATATGATAGTGAAGGAATTTGGAAAACACATACCAACCAACAAGGGGCAAAGAGAACAGGAGTGGGCTCCACAGCAAATGGGGAAATCAACACAATGTTGGAAGCTGAAAGCAAATGAACAGATGGTAACTGATTTAGCACAGCAGGGAGAGTAGAAACCTAGATACCTGTAGTGAGAGAGGTGACAAGAAGCCAGCCATGCTGCACTACAGAACTTCAGAATGTCAGGATATGAAAGCAGTAGGACCCTCTGGAGACAAAGTTGTGAGTGGGTCTGAAAACAGGGTGTTTTGAGAGTTAGCATATAGACATCCCTGGGGCACAAGGATGGTTCAACATCCGCAAATCCATCAATGTGATACATCACATAAACAAAATAAAGGACAAAAATCATATATCAATTGATGCAGAAAAAGCATTTGACAAGATACAACATCCATTTATGATTAAAACACTTAATAAAATAGGTACAGAAGGAAAATACCTTAACATAATAAAGGCCATATATGACAAGCCCTCTGCTAATCTCATAATTAATGGAGAAAAACTGAAGCCCTTTGTTCTATGTTCAGGAACACGACAGGGCTGACCCCTATCACCTCTGCTTTTCAACATAGTGTTGGAAGTCCTTGCCAGAGCAATCAGGCAAGAGAAAGAAATAGAAGGCATCCAAATTGGGAATGAAGAAGTTAAATTATCACTCTTTGTAGATGACATGATGCTATATGTAGAAAACCCTAAAGACTCCACCAAAAACAATTAGAAACAATCAAAGAATACAGTAAAGTTGCTGGCTACAAAATCAACATACAAAAGTCCATTGCGTTCCTATATACTAACAATGAAATCTCAGAAAAACAAATACAAAAAACAATTCCTTTTGCAATTGCAGCAAAAAGAATAAACTACCTAGGAATAAACTTAACCAAGGATGTGAAGGACCTATATGCTGAAAACTATAAGACATTTTTTAAAGAAATTGAAGAAGACACAAAGAAATGGAAAGACATTCTGTGCTCATGGATTGGAAGAATCAACATAGTTAAAATGGCCATATTACCCAAAGCAATATACAGATTTAATGCAATCCCCATCAAAATCCCAATGGCATTTTTTAAAGAAATACAACAAAAAATCATCAGATTTGTTTGGAACCACAAAAGACCCCAAATAGCCAAAGCAATCTTAAGAAAAAAGAACAATACTGGAGGTATCACACTCCCTGACCTTAGCTTGTACTACAGGGCTACAATAATCAAAACAGCATGGTATTGGCAGAAAAACAGACACATAGACCAATGGAATAGAATTGAGAACCCAGAAATAAAACCACATAAATATGGACAGATAATTTTTGACAAAGAAGCTAAAAACATACAATGGAGGAAAGACAGCCTCTTCAATAAATGGTGCTGGGAGAATTGGATAGCCACGTGCAAAAGAATGAAACTGGACTGCTATCTGTCACCATGTACCAAACTTAATTCAAAATGGATCAAAGATTTAAGCATAAGACCTGACACAATAAACTGCATAGAAGAAAACATAGGTACTAAACTTATGGACCTTGGGTTCAAAGAGCATTTGATGAATTTGACTCCAAAGGCAGTGGAAGTAAAGCTAAAATAAACGAATGGGACTATATGAAACTTAAAAGCTTCTGCACAGCAAAAGAAACCATCGACAAAATAAAGAGGCAACCAACTGAATGGGAGAAGATTTTTGCAAACAGTGCCTCCAATAAGGGGCTAATATCCAAAATATACAAGGAACTCATGAAACTCAACAACAAAAACACAAACAACCCAATTGAAAAATGGGCAGAGGACCTGGAGAGACATTTCTCCAAAGAGGACATACAAATGGCAAATAGACATGAAAAAATGCTCAACATCACTAATCATCAGAGAAATGCAAATAAAAACCACAATGAGATATCACCTCACCCCAGTCAGAATGGCTATCATCAACAAGACAAATAGTAACAAGTGTTGGAGAGGCTGTGGAGAAAAAGGAACCCTCATACACTGTTGGTGGGAATGCAGACTGGTGCAGCCGTTATGGAAGGCAGTGTGGAGGTTCCTCAAAAAATTACAAAGAGAATTACCATATGACCCAGCAATCCCTCTCCTGGGCATCTACCGAAAAAATCTGAGAACATTTATCCATAAAGACACGTGTGCTCCAATGTTTATTGCAACTTTGTTTACGGTGCCCAAGAGATGGAAACAACCAAAATGTCTTTCGATAGATGAATGGATAAAGAAGTTGTGGTATATATACACAATGGAATACTATTCGGCGGTAAGAAAAGATGATATAGGAACATTTGTGACAACTTGGATGGATCTTGAGAGTATAATGCTAAGTGAAATAAGCCAGACAGAAAAAGCAGAGAACCATATGATTTCACTGATATGTGGTATATAAACCAAAACCAACAAAAGAACAAAACAAACAAATGAGAAACAAAAACTCATAAACACAGACAATAGTTTAGTGGTTACCAGAGGGTAAGGGGGGTGGGGGGTGGGAGATGAGGGTAAGGGGGATCAAATATATGGTGATGGAAGGAGAACTGACTCTGGGTGGTGAACACACAATGGGATTTATAGATGATGTAATACAGAATTTTATCCTTGAAACCTATGTAACTTTACTAACAATTGTCACCCCATTAAACTTTTTTTAAAAAAAGAGAGAGTTAGCATATAGAACAGTAAGATTCATTCCCCAATAGCTGGTTAAAATAAAAACATCTGGGCATTTAATGTCTTGCAAGGTTTGCTCAGCTATAGTCAGGGATATGATGCTGGACCAGGAGAGTTAGCGAAAGTCAGCTTAGTGAACAGCAAAAACTCATGCCTATTTTCCTTGTGGGCTCCCAGGATGCTGGGAGCCAGGTGTACACCTTCCAAGGAAGCAACAGGAGGATCCTTTATGGGGAAACTGACCTCCCTGGAAGACATAGCCTTTGGATAGTGACGTTGGGTATCAACCCATGAAAAAGTTGACCCACAACCTCACCACCCTTTTGTCACTCTCTCCAAAAGCTTACCAGTTGGATGTTCTGTCCATGCACAGAGCTTCCTATGCCATATTTAAGAGTGCCTCAAAGTGGTCCAGGTGAGAGGAAAGTCTCTAATATGAAATGTGAGAGCCAAATAAACAAATAGAAAAATACTACTTAGAGGAAATAGAAAATTTAGGAAGCAGAAGCAAGCCTTTTTTTTTTTTTTAAAGCAAAACAACCTATAATTAGAAAACTATAGGTTTCTTTAAAAAAGTGTTTTAAAATAAGTTTATATTCTTAGATAGAGAAAAGAAAATGTTTACATCCCTGGAACAAGCATAGGATGCCATAATAAAGAAATATTCAGAGAATAAGAAATAGACCTTGGAAATGAAAAAATAAAATTTAACCACAAATTAAAAACCCATTAGTTGGAAGGAAAGTTGAAGAATAACCCAAAATATAAACTAAAAAGGCAAAAAGATAGGCAAGAAAAGATGAGATAGAGGATACACCTTTTCTAGAGGTCCAACATGTAATTATTAGGAGTTACAGAAATAGAAAACAGAGAAATTATCAAAGGGAAGGAAATTTATCAAAGAAAACATACAGAAAAACTTTCCAGAACTGAAGGATATGCATCTGTAGCTGGAAGGGCCTACTAAGAGCCCAACGCACTGAATAAAGCAGACTTGGAGAGTGATCAGTGTGGATTGGTAGTTTAGGGCTGTACAATGAATGTTGGGGGGAAACAAAACAAAACATAACATGCACATACAGAAAACCAATAAATCACTTGATGCATTTGACTGCACTGAGAATTTTATGGCTCTGGCAGAGAGTTAGGGATGAAATACTAAAGAAATGGAATGGTAATGCAATTATTCATTCCAGGAAAAACTGTCGTACAAGAAAAGAAAAATTAACAAGGTATACTATTACTGTTGTGCAGCTGTGAATAATATTTGTATGTCCAAATCAATGCAAACATTGACTATTGATATAGCAAATAATTCTTATGTTGTTACAAGTATATTAGGAGGAGGGAAGAGGGGAGTTGTGGGGTGGTGTGGTGGTTGAGAGTTAAATCCTCATCTTTCATAGTAGTATATCAATTATATGTCAAAAATCAAGAAATAGTAATTAAGCCTACTTTAAAAGAAATATAGAGGTAAATAGCAGAGAAAGCAGTCAAAAGAGGTTTCCTCTGGGGAATGGGAATGAGAGATGGGGAAAGGTAGGGCAAGGGACTTCTGCTATTTGTTCTAAGTCGTATGGAACTCTTTTTTTAAAAAAAGATTTTTATTAAAAATATAGTTAGCATATAATATTATATTAGTTTCAGAGGCACACCATAGTTATTCAACACTTATATATCTAAAGGAGTAATCACCATATAAGGTCCATCTGACACCGTACTATGCTATCACAATATTATAGACTATATTCCCTATGCTGTACATTACATCTGCATGACTGATTTGTTTTATACCTGGAAATTTGGACCATTTATTCCCCTTCAACTCTTCCCCCCTTTTACATTTTTCAATTACAATTCACATTCAGTATTATTTTATATTAATTTCAGGTGTACAGCATAGTGATTAGACATTTACATAATTTAAGAAGTGATCCCCCTGACTAGTCTAGTACCCACCTAGCACTGTACGTAGTTATTACCATATCGTTGACTATATTCCCTGTGGTTTACTTTATATCCCCATGGCTATTTTGTAACTACCAATTTATACTTCTTAATCCCTTCACCATTTTCACCCTGCTTTCCCTCCCTTCTATCACCCCAATAAATCTAGTACCCATCTGACACTATACATAGTTATTACTATATTATTGACTATATTCCTTATGCTACACCCTACATCCCCAATTTGTACTTCATAATCCCTTCCCCTTTTTCACTGACTCCCAACCCCTTTCCCATCTATCAACCATCAATATGTTCTCTGTATCTATGCGTTTGTTTCTGTTTTGTTTATTTTATTCTTTAGATTCCACATATAAGTGAAAGCACATTGCATCTGTCTTTCTCTGTCTGATATACTCCACTCAGCTCAACACCCTCCAGGACCACCCCTGCCACAGCACATGGCAAGAACCCATTCCCTTCCATGGCCAAGCAACATTCCATTGCATATATGTACCACCTCCTCTTTATCCATTCTTCCATTGACAGACACTCAGGCTGTCTCCACATCTTGGCCGTTGTAAATAATGCTGCAGTGAACAGGTCCTTGGATGCACAGGTCCCCTTGAAGTCGTATTTTCAGTTTCTTTGGATAAATATCAGAGGAGGGATTATTGGATCCTTCATTTTTCTCTTGTTACAGCCTTTGTTTTAAAGTCTATTTTGTCTGATACAAGTATTGTTACCCCCAGCTTTTTTTTTGTTTTCCATTTTCATAAGATATCTTTTTCCATCCCTTTACTTTCTGTCTGTGTGTGTCTTTCAATCTGAAGTGATTCTCTTGCAGGCAGCATATGTAAGGGTTTTGTCTTCTTATCCATTCCCTTCCTACTCATATGTCTTGAGTGGAGCATTTAATCCATTTACATTGAAAGTAATAGTTGATAGATATGTAGCTATTGCCATTTTATTATTCATAATTTTGATCTCTTTTTTTTTCCATCTTTAAGTAGTCCCTCTAACATTCCTAGTAATACAGGTTTGGTGGTGATGAGCTCCTTTAGCTTTTTCTTGTCTGGGAAGCTCTTCATCTGCCCTTCAATTTTAAATGATAGCCTTGCTGGGTAGAGTAGTCTTGGTTGTAGGTCCTTGCTTTTTATTACATTGAATATTTGCTGCCAATCCCTCTGTCCTGCAAAGTTGCTGTTGAGAAATCAGCTGACAACCTCCAGCCCTTGCCTCAAAATGACACACGTCAATCTGCTGCCCATATGCCTCTGATGTCCCCCCATCCTGAGTCACTGTCCCTCCACTGGAGCCCCCTGGTAAGTATCTGAGAGTGAGAAAGTCAGCGCGTGGACTGTTTAAGAGGATGTTTGGGTTTCCTGCAGTCTTCTGTCCCATCCAGACGGTCAGAATCCCCACTGTTTTTTACAGCTAGATGTTGTGTGTGCTCTCTTCCTGGCACCAGTACTCTGGCTGGGGGTTGGGGTCCTTCGGTCCTCTGGGGGGAAACTCCACAACTGAGATATTCCTCCTGATTCTTAACTGCAACATAGAGGAGGTTTGGGGCCTGCTCGTTTTGCATCTCCACCCCTCCTACCAGCCTCAATGTGACTTTTTCTTCATATCCTTGGTTATAAAACTTCTGTTCAGCCAGACTTCAGATGATTCTCCAGGTTGATTGTTCTATAATTACTTGTAATTTTAATGTGTTCACAGAAGGAAGGGGGCATCGTGTTTATCGATTCTGCTATCTTGGATTGCTCCCTTTTTAATATTATATGTACGTATTACTTGCTAAACATAAATTTTAAATTAAAAGTAATAGTAACAGAACACAGTCAGATAATCACTTATGGTTTTTTTAAATCTTGGGTCTGCCTATGACCAGCTTGTGACTTTGGGCAAGGAACTACACCAACTTGATCTTAAAATTTTCTTAAAATTGGAAAACTATTTGCATAGTTGTGATGAGGATAAATTGAGATACATATGTAAAGCTTCTAGGGGGTAGAGAAGACACTTAGTAAATAGCAGCTTTTTTCCCATTAGTTTATGGCAATCAATAATTATAGTAAAAGTAAGTCCTATAATTAACCTATTCTGGCACAGTAATCTTTGGCCAACTATCACTCTGGGCAGAATATTATATTGGCTTGCTTTAGACTTTTGCTAAGTGGCCTGGCTGTTGCCTGAGAAACAGTGATTTTAAACTAGATATATGGATTTCTATCTAAGTATGATAGATGAAGTGAGAGAACAGCTGGAAAAAAGGGGGAGCCCAAGGAATAGGTGGGGGGAAACAAATTGATTTTGGTTTTCTTCAATGGGCTGGTGTCGTTTTCCTTAAATTTATCATCATGTCTTGTTTGATCACTTGAAATCTAGGTGTTAAATCCCAACTGTAGGCTTAACAAAAGCAGCAGGTTTTTAGAGGAATTTGAAAGATTTGGGAGATAGGACAGGAGGAGATAGTGTCTGATGCCAGTTGCCATCCTGGAGAAGGACAGTTATTGCAGAACAGGGAACATTGAGAGGTACCTAAACAGCTAAGTAGGATTAGAGGATTGGTTGCATATGAGTGTGGAGGGAACACACATGAGGTATTCTTTGTGTTCTCAGTCTTGGCTAGTCAGTTTCCTTTGAAACTTCACACCCGCAACCTTAACACAAATAACTAGCTCATGATATGGCTATTTATACCCCACACACACACTTTGAAAAATGAAAAAATTTAAGCAAAAAGGTTAAAAATTTGCCCAAGATTGAATATTTAGCAGAGCTAGGGTTTGTACCCAGGTGACTTTCATGCCAAAGTCCACCTACTTTTTTCATTCTATCATCCTCCAGACATGAACTTATTTTATGAAATAAGTACAAGGAAACCCATTGTAAGGCATAAAGTATCTCAAGACGTTTGAGATATTATTTAACATTTGAAAGGCATAAGATACCCCAAAGTCAGAGAAGCAGTTATACTCATGTCACACTCAATGTCTTTTAGTTTGTGGAGAGGTTGAAAAAAACCAGAAGGGAATATGGACCAAAATGAAAATGAAGTAGAAACAGATGAAAGGTTGTGAGTTTTAGTATTTCAAGAGAAAAAGTATAATATTAATAAAATTATTTCTGAGTAGTAGAAATTGTTCAGTTTAAACATTTGTTTCTGCCATGAAATGTATATAATATGAATTTTCTGGGTATAAAATTAAAGAGGGATAACCTCAAGGCTAGCCTACAAAAAGTTTAGGTTCTTGTTACTCAAAGTGTGTCCCGGGACCAGCAGCTCATGTGCCTCACCTGGGAGTTTGTTGGAAATGCAGAATCTAGGCCCCACCTGACTCAGGCCGGGCATTTTAACATGATGCCCCGGTGGAGAGTGTGTGCGCTGGTCTCTGAGGCATTGCTTTAGGCCAAAAGCTAGAGGTTGTGGATGAAGAGAAAAGGGCATATATTTAGGTACGGGGTTTTGCGCATTACATATTTTTTTTATGAGAAAAATGAATTTAATGAGTATCCTGAGTATTTTCTATGACTAATCAAACAATGAACAAATTGTTCCAATTGCCACCGAAGTGACTAGACTGGAGCTGGGAGTGAGACTGTGAGGGAATATGTCTTGTAAACAAAGTTCATTAAACAAAGAAACAAAAAGTTTGGGTATTAAAAGGGATCAGAACATTTAATTCAGGCTACATTTTAATTAGCTGAGGAGGACTTAAGCAAATTCTTGAAAATTCAGCTTAAAAATGTCCCTCTAATAAGGTCATATATTATGAATAAAACAAAAGCAAAACTTTGTGGATTGCTCACTTGCCAAAGCAATTCAGTATTTTATAAAGAAGTTGGTTTATTCCTTTAGCGTGCTGAGGAGGAAGGAAAGGGTCTGGGCGCCTTGTGAAGAACCTGGCAGTGGGGCAAGAAGTGGTACACTTAGGCCTTCTGAGTCCTGCTAAGGACTAGATTGCATTTCCTGCAGCCTCTCACCACCATTTATGACCTTTGCATTCTCCACGGAAGTTATTGGTGGGAGCTTGAGGCAGGGAGACAAATTGTAAAGGAAATTACAATCTCTCAGGGAGTGAATTAAGAATTTACACTCTTTCAATCAATTCATCAACAGGTAGTTAGTAAGCATAAACTTTGTGAACAGCTTTGTGCAGGATATCAAAGTGTAAGCCATAGTTCTTTTCTTCCAGAATATTTAAATCTCCATGCCAGAAACAGCGGAGTAATTAATGGAAGCGTGGGCGATGCATGTTTGCGGAGGAGGGGGCACTGTAATAATACACAGCCTGTATTTAGGACCTGACCGTGGACAAAGCACATTTAGAGTCAGAAGTAATCAGTTTTTACATTTTTAGAGCTATGGAAACAGACTGGGAGAGGTTTAATGACTCACCTAAGGTCATCCCCACTGGTAAAGTGGCAGAGCTGGAAATAAAATCCAGATCTTCCATTGCTTAATTCCACGTGGAAGAATAATGCAGATGTTGATGGTGGTGATGGTGATGATGATGGTAGTGGTGGTGGTCATGGTGGACGTCATAAAGAAGGATAAAAATGGAGAAAAGCAGTGCTAGGGACTCTCTTCCTTAAACAAAGGACGTCCCTGTTACTCCTTCCACCACTCTTGTTTGTTCTGGCTGAAGGAGAAAAATGAGTGGCTTCAAGGGACTGAAACTGAGGACAAAAAGAGGGACTCAGGCATCTCAATGTGATCTTAACACATATGGGGTTTCCCAGAGCTCCATGAAGTGGATGTAAGTGAATAATCCTCGTTGTAACCCACAACCGAGGTTAAAAAAAAATCAGGAGCTTCACTAAATGCATCTGGCAAGCGTTTCGTCTTCCCTTAAATAAAATAAATTCCCTTAATAAAGCCAATGGAGGCAGGGTTGGTGGCGGGGTGGGGGGTGGAGAGGGTGTGTATGATTTATTAGGGAGCAAGGAGAAGGCCTTGATGGCTCTGAACTATCTATTTAGAACTGCTGGCTCGAAAACTAAGTTGTACATTGGTTTCTCTTTTTATGCCAATCTTACATTTTAAAAAAAATATAACTTTTATGAATATCATCATTAGTGCTATAAGCACAGGGAAGTATAAGTTAATTCTACAGTAAAGTGATTATTAAATCCATTAGTCATGTACAGGGAATCCATAATTAACTTATTCTCCAGCATCAAGTAAATGATTCTACTGTGTGCTTTAAGAAAGCAATTGTTCACTAATATGCAAAATACAGCAGAACTATTAGATCATAAAGCTATGCAATCTTATAATTAAATTATAAATTTTACATATTTTAATAATGTGCTTTATATCCTTTAATTGTTTTCTACGCAAGATTAAAAGGAGGTGCCATGGTTTTTCTCAGACACATTATATCTTGACCTGAACTGTGCAATACTTAATAATAATTGATGAGTATCTACCGAGGATGACAGCAGTCTTTCAGCGGCATCAGATACATCTTTGGGTTATTGCCGAGGACGAAAATGAAGATATGCATTAGTCTTAAGTGGAGTTGCAGCTATACCCTTGGGCTTTCTATTGTTTTCCCCCCTTTTCCTGTTATAACAACCACAGGCATCCATGTTCTCTCTTCCCAGGCCACGGGAATGGGCTGGCCCCCATTCCCACTGCCTTGGCTGTGCATGTGGGTAAAAGGAACACGCAAATTAAATTCTCTGCAGGGGACTTAGGCGCCTACATGAGCAATCTATTGTTGTTATTGTGTTTTGGATTAAATAATGATGCCATTCTTTTCTGTGTGCGCAATTAAATGTGTTTGAAAGAACTGGGAAATACCATGGATCTGTGCCACGGGGGTTGCCTCTGTAACCTTCTGTTTTTCCAAATCCTGATTGCTGCCCTGGGAACTGTAGTGTTGGTTTCCTTTATTCTCCCTCAGAGGGAGCCAACCTTTCTCTCAGACGGTTATTCCAGCCCGCTTTCCAGTTTTCAGAAGTAACATCACATTGAAGTTGCCTTCCGCATAAGCAGTTCAATCATTCCTTCCTTCAGCAAACACTGAGCTAAGTGTTTACCACATGCCTGGCCCTGAGATCAACACTGGGGATGCAAAGATTAAAAAAGATGAGGTTTCTTGATGTAGGTGTGTGAAGCAGGTGTATCACTAGGGTTTGCGCAGGGTGCTAAGTGTATCAGTATGCTAGGACCACCATAACAAAGTGCCACAGACTGAGTGGCTTAAACAACAAAACGTTTTTTTCTCATGGTTCTGGAGGCTGGAAGTCCAAGATCAAGGTGACTACAGGGTCGATTTCTTCTGAGACCACTCTCCTTGGCTTGTTGACGGCCGCCTTCTCACTCTGTCTTCACATATTCTTTCCTCTGTGTATGTGTCTGTGTCCTAACCTCTTCTTAGAAGGACATTCGTCATATTGGATTAGGGCCCACCTCGAATGACCTCATTTTAACTTAATCGCCTTTTTAAAGACCCGTGTCTCCAAACACCATCCCCTTCTGAGGTGCTGGGGGTGAAGACTTCAACATATGAATTTTGAGGGCACAGAGTTCACCTCGAATACTAAGAGATCACCAAGGGGTAGCAACCAAGCCCAGCCTAGGGTGGGGAAGGCTTCTTGAGGGTAACTCTGGTCTGAGTGTTGAAAGATAAATAGGAGTTACTTAGGTGAGGTGTGGGGACAGGGGACAGGCAATCTGGGTGGATAGGACAGCATGTGATGATTAGTCTTGATTATGGCCAGAGTTGAGTGCGCAAGGGAAGGAGGAAGGGACTGCCACAGTACTGAGTCTGGAAGGTGGGCAGAGGGTCAAACTTGGAGGACCATGTGAGTCATGCTAAAGGGGGTTGGACTTTATCCTGAAGGCTGAGAGAAACCACTGAAGGCTTCTAGGCTGCGGAATGGTGGGGTCAGTTTTAGTTTTCACAAAGAAGTTGGTAAATTTAGGGGCGCAATAGAGAGGTCACGAATGTTCCAAAATATCTTCCCTGTGATTTGCCACAGCACCTGAAATTCTCAACACCAAAGACACATTCCTTTAAGTCATTATCCTATGGACACAATCCCCTTTAATTTCTTAATGGCACTAATCAGGATCTGTAATGATTTAATTTGTTTACATGTCTGTTTCTCTGACAGTCAGTTTACGGTGTATCCTCTGCACCTAGTACAGTGCCTGGCACATAGTGGGTGCTCAATACATATTTGTAGAAAGAATGAATGAGTCATCCATGAAAGAACAATACACTAAGCTGTTAAAGCCTATTAATTGACCCAGAGGCCTTGGAACTAAGACAAAGGTCAGATAAGTCTTGGTAGTGATAATCAGGGAAGTGTAGGTCAGATCTAGCAGAAGTCAGGTAGGACAGGCCAGTGGGAGGAGCTGGCACATTGGCCACTCCCTCACGGAGGGGCTGGGTCGGGGAGATGAAGACTAATTGAGGTAATGCACATGGAAGTGATTTAGGCTGGACTTGGAAACTAGATGGCTGCTGGAATCCCACCTCTGCCGCTACCTTGCCATGTGACCTTGGGTGAGGGGCTTACCCTCTCTGGATCTCCATTTCCTCATCTTGAAATGAGAATAACTATAATTCCTCTCTTTTAGGTTGTTGTGAGGATTAAATAAGTTAATACAAGAAGCTTTTATGAGAGGGTCTGGCACATCATAAGAGTTACGTCAATCTTGGCTACTATTATTATAATGTGTTTTTATTTTTTATAGAAGATCTCACATATATATTACTGAACCAACCTACTAGTGCAGAAACATATTAAGAGAAAACTCATTTTCCCCATAATTTCCCAATAAAACACCTCCAACTGTTCAGATAGTAGCGATCTTTTCAGTGCCATGGTTAAGATCCAAGCAATCCTGACACAGCAAAAATAGGTGGTGTCATCTCATGTGCAATTCCTTGTAGACCCAGCTTGGTTCTTCTCCAATGTCTTCTTTTGGAGTTGTACCTGATTTTATTACCAGTTTTCACCCGAATCCATTGGGGAATGGTCTGATTCTGCTTTTGCTTCTTGGCCAGGAACCACTTGATCCTGAAAGTCTTGTGAGAAGACATGGCGAGGAAGAGTCAGCTGCATGTCCTACGATGGTGGCGGAAAAAGAACTATAATGTGTTTTTAAATTTTAATTAAAGGAGACACAATTGGTTCCATTGACTCTGATCTCTATTCCCTTTTCTCCAGCTTCTATTCACTCTCTAAAACTTAAATTATGTTACTTCCCTACTTATAAATCTTAGGCTTAAAAAAAGGAATCTTGACTTAAGCTCAGAAAATCACACACGTAATATGTGATGGTCATGTTCCAGGCCCTGGAACAGAAGATGTGAAGAGATAAATATAGAAGTGCATTCTACTGCCCTGTTCACATTGTTCCGAGCAGTGCTTCTCAGAGCATGGTCCACAGACCTCCCAGATGCTGACCAGAACTACAGTCAACCCGATGTGACATACTCAGAGTCGAGTGAAGGCAAGAAGTCTATACCAGGGTATGGTGCAGAAAAGGAGAGATAGGAAGCGGGCCACTGGGAGCCACAGTGTTCTTTCTAAAGAATCGGTCCCATCTTTTATACCACCCGAAAGAGAGCTCCCGGGCCTCAGGGAGATCTAAGCTCTTGGCAAAAGGGAAATGCATGAAGAATTCAGACCCTACCAGGCCACCTTACTTGGACCCTCCTACACCAAACCAAACTTGGCTTCCTAGAATTGGCTGACAGAGCAAGAGCCTGTTTAATTTGTGAGTTCTGGACACAAAATCATTCTCAGTGGCAGCTCCAATATTGGCAGATGGGAGATTTAGCTCTGTCCTGTTTATATAACAGCAGTTGATAGATAGTGACTTCATAGTTGGATATTTATGAGAGGTTTCATTTCAAATAATATAGTTGTGGCCCGTGGCAATGTGAGGCTCTTACCCATTATTACTGAGAAGCTCAAGCTTTAGAATATTGTAACTATAACTGCAGGGTCTGTTTGATCTACCCGGAAGAACTGGAAAAGTTAATATTTTTCAAAGCAATGAAAGCTTTATTATAAAAAGTCTCATTAGGAAGTTATCTGTCCCTAAAACACATAGGCTATCAGAAGGTCAGGTATGAAAAAAAGCAACTTCTTATACTTTTCTTTCACCTTATAACTTTTATCACATAACAAGGTAATTAAAAAGGAAAAAAAAAAAGTCTGCTACTTTCCATTACAGCAACCGAACACCTTGCCATTCCCTCCAGCCATGTCCCAGCTCTGAGGTGAGCTGGTGACATCCATTCTTTGCTGTTTCAGGACAATGGCCTTTGCTGTGTTAGGTATTGAGGCTTCCGCTAACTTAATACTATTCACAGACCGGTAAACTATCATCAAATCATGAGTGTCTTCTGTTTCCTCAATTGTAAAAGACTACCCCCGTTTCAACATCACTTGGGTATCTCTTCCAGAGTCTGTGGGTTTTAAATCTTTGCAATATTATGGGAGACTCTTGGCAGCTGAGGAAGTTACTGGATTTGGAGAAGATGAGTGCGTAGGGTGGTATAAAGACCTTTTAAGGATAGGTGCGAGGAGTCAGCAGAGCAATACCATGTCGCTGCAGCAGCTCTTCTCAAAGGAATGCTGGATAGCACAAAGGGCCGAGTCACAGAGGCTCTCTTGATTTGGGGAAGACAGACTAAAAGCTAAAATAGGTGGGGGAAAGTTGGGCAAAAATGGAGGGTGACAGGTAACAGAGGGCTTACATTTTTTCTTTTTTGTGTTTGTAATGCAGGAAACTGAGCAGGACGCATAGTAGTTGCTCACTTTTTGAGGAGGCCAGTGAGAATTTACGCCTGCTGTTATGGGATGAATTGTGTCATCCCCCTAGCTCTACCCCAAATTCACGTGTTGAAATCCTAACCCCCCAGTACCTCAGAGTGGAACTCCAGAAGTATGAGAAAATGAATTTGGTTGTTTAAGCCACCCTGTCTGTGGCAGTTTGTTATGACAGCCCTAGCAAACCAATACAGCTGGTTACGTCATTTGAGGGGAAAAGGAAGAGAAGGACAGACTTTAATGCATAGCTGCATATCACCACGTACACTGTATTTCTTTTCAAAGAGTAAGACACTAAATGGGGAGCTCTACCTTTTCTTGGACCTGGACTCTTCTACAAGCTGTAATAGGCCGGGCTGCAGACTGCGCTCTCAGGGGCCCCAGGGGTCTATTACATTGGCCTAGGTAAGATGCCGGGCACTGAAAGTTTAAAGCTAGATCTTTTTTTCCATGCGTTTTATCTCATTAATTAGATTTTAAGAAATAGTTACTTTCTTGTTAGAGTCAATATTTCTTCAATACCTATAATATTGAAAATATTTGGCCCCAAATTCTGTTTATTGCTATTTTGCTACTAAAGAATCTAATTCAACATTTCCCAAAGTGTCTTCCATAGAATATCCATGAGACACTCTAATATATTTTACTCACAAAAAAAGATTCTATTGTCAAATAAATTTGGGAAACACTGTATATCATGCTCCCCTCTTAGACCTTCATAATGTCCATTAGCATATTAGAAGCTGTGAGAAGTCCTGCATCAACGGAAGTCCTTTAAATTTATTTAATCCAATCTCTTAGAAAATTATTTCACCAAAAAAATGCCTTTTTACCCCAAATCACATAGCCAGCCAGTGTCATTTCAAGAAATATAGTAACAGTAGGTTATATGTGCTCATGCATTGTTATATGTAGGGCATTGCTTTTAGCATTGTATATATTTTAATGCATTTTATTTTGATAACAACCCAGGGAAATAAGGACTATTCTTATTCCCAATTGACAGATGAGGCACTGTCGTGCGGGAGACCCTGCTCCCTGCGCCATTTGTCGTGCAGGGCGGCCTGCGGTGTCTCTGCTCCCGCTCCCCCCATAAGAACGCAGAATAGGGTGAGGCCAAAAAGGAACACCCATGGAGCCATAGGTAGGGGAGTCATACCACTATATTCTCGCTGGCGGCTGGGTTGGAGAAACAGGAAACAGGAGACACACCGTTCGCAACCCTCACTGCACCGCTAGCAGGCTCAGCCACCATCTTCTTGCTAGCCCCCATTTTCTGCTAGCATAACCATGGCAGTTATATTAGTGGCCAATGGCTCACTGGTTATAGCTGACGGCCAACTAGCCACAGCTGATGGCCATCCAATCACAGTTGATGGTCATTTACTACCTGAGCCAGCAGCTTTCTATGTGAGGCCGAGAGCCTGGAAACTGCTTTCTGGGGCTCTGTCCTCACGGGCACAGAGAGAGGGATTAAATTGACGAAGACCACACAGCTAGTAAATGTCATAGCTAAGACTCAAACCTAAGCATTCGGACCCTGGAGAGGGATGCTTGGGAAAACACTGCTCTAGTCTCCGGGGACAGAGTATGGTTCAATATCTCTGGACTCCATGAATATATTCATTTACTCAATGAACATTCATTGTGTGCTTTTTATGTGGGAGTTACTCTGCTAGGTACTGGATATACAGTGAATAAATGCAGACAGAGTTCTTGCCTGTACGAAGTCTCATGGTAAGACAGCTAGTAACCAATGAATGACTCAAATGGGTGTAAAATTACAGCTGTGATCACGGTTTAGGGCTTTCAATGAAAGGCATACACGGCTATGGTCTGTGACACACGGCGACCTGAGCTGTTCAGAGAAGGAGGGAAGGATTCCATAGGAAGTGAAATTGAAGCCTATAAGTAACTCCAGAGGGTCCAGCCCTGTGGGTGACGTTTGATGAAAACTCCCATAAAGATTTGTTTTAGTTTTGCTTACCTGAAACTATGGGTTTTAACCTTTAATTTGAAAGCTTGTGTGGTGCCAGCCTTTGGTCAAATTGTCACTTCTGAATCCTAAGGCACGCAGCATCGTCATGATTCTCCTTTCCTACCTCCCTGTCCAAATGTCTCCCGTTCTTCATTCATCCCCAGGTAAATGTCTTAAGGGATTATCTTTCCAAGGGGACACCCACATTTTCTCTTGGATGGAGCCATAAGCGAAAAGACTGAAGGTCTAGTAGAGAGGGTTTCCTTGGGCAGGAGACCTATGGAGAGGTCTTCCCACTTCTGCTTTGCACGTAGCCAGGTTGCTGTTTTATTTTCAGCAATTCTATTTAGAAAAAAAAAAAAAAAAGGAAAAGAAGAGGTTGAGAATGGTGGAAATGAGAGCTAAACTTTTATTATGTTAAAATAAGAAAAGATGGGATGTGCATTTTAGGGAGTGACATATTAATTAGAAATTCTAGAGACTCTAACTTCACCCTCCGTAGCAGCACTGATTTCCTACTTAAACTGTCAGGAGAAATCAAATGGGTCCTATTTTGGGCTGTCTGACTAGACTTCAGTGTTAGGTAAGCCCGAACACGAGCATCTGTTCTTGGAAGCAGAAACCCAGTGCTTGATACCCACTCTTTGTTTTTAAGGCTCTTAACTCAAGAAGCGGAGAGCCATTAGGTGCCAACCAAAACCAGTTAAACCAGAAACTGGATTTTTTTTTTTTAACCAATAATCTCTTTTAGTTTTATACATCAACCTAACGGCAAAAGTTCCAATACAAAATAGATAGTGCTTACTGAGCACGCAGCAATATGGCCGATTCAGTGTCAAGTATATCGCACACTTCATATTATTCAATCCTATGAGGGTGTTTTCCTATTTTACAGAGACGGATGTAAGGTTCAAAGAGGTTAAGTGATGTTACACAACCAGGGCTCAGACCCAAGTTGTCCTGAGGTCAGAGCTGTGGCTCCCGAGCTCTCCAGTGTTCTGCTGGGATATCTCTCAGGGTCAGTTTGCTTTTCTCATCACTTTTGTGAGCTCCCAGCTTTGGAGATGGAAATTTGAGTGGATATGTCTAAAGTAGGAAGGTGAGACATGTTTTCATTGCGTTTGCATTGTTTTATGGCTATTGTTGTCTAACTCAGATCCAGATTCTAGAGACTTCTAACTACTTGTTATAAGAGGGAGGCAGTCTGGGTCTTGAGACCAAATGATCTGAGTTTATACCTCAACTCTGCCAATTATCAACTGTATAACCTGAGCCAGGCGATCTCATTGAATCATTATTTTTCTTTTCTGCTAAATGGCTTAATAGCATCTACCTTATAGGATTATTGTCAGTTGAGAGACAGGATGTTAGAGGCTTGGTACATGATTGACACGAAATAAATTGTAGCTATTGACTAGCGTTTACACACCATGAACTCCTGTCCTTTTACGTGACTCATCAAGTCTACATGAAATACCTGGGAAGAAACAAAGTGAGAAAACCACTGATGGACTGCACTGTGTGGTTATCCTTAATATTTTCCCCCAGAAGTCTGAATCAAAGTTATTTTATGCCTATGTTCTATTTGGAAAACATTATAAAACTTTGAGCAGACAGCAGTGCTGTGATAGCACAGTGCTTATGAAACCACTGCATGCTTTTCTGATAAAGATATAACTTTATTGCCCTTAATGTACTCTCTTGGTTAATACAGCAAGCAAATGGGACATAATTTGAAATACCTTTACTACCATTTATAGTGTCAGAACATACAACTTACCTTTTAAAAATGCAAAAGATTCATTGCAATGAAAGGCATTGCTTATACACACAAATGCATTTTTAAAACAATTCACCTGTGTAGTGCCCTGAGAATTCATGATGTGAGATCTTTCACCTTTGCAGAAATGAAATCGAATTTTCTTGTTCACTGTGCTCCAAGAACAGCCAGCAAGGGCAGAGATAGTTTTGGGGGCAGGATGCCAGCTTTTGTGATCTCTGCAGGGGCTTTCAGAAGGAAGTGGTGAATAGATGGGTCTGTATGCTCGAAGATGACTTTAAAGTCCTTTCTGGGGAAGAGTGGTCTGATTGGGTAGCAAAGATTCCAGCGATACTGCTGCCTTGACCTGCTGGGGGTAGAACAGTCCTGGCACATGGAGAGAAATCTTCCAGACACAGGCCGCAGATAATGCCGTTACATGGTGATGGGGGTGTTACCCTGTGGATACTGTAATCCTGTGGATACTGTAATCCTGCCATGTCGCTGCTGCGCAGGCAGAACGTGAAGCTGACCAGACAGAATCATTTGAGGAGGTAGTGGAACCAATGATAAGAATGCTGAGCTTAGGAGACCTGGCTGCTCGTCCGGGCTGTGTCTCGTGTTTGAGCTCGGATGCATCCTGTGATGCTCTAGCCTTATGCGCTGTGATGTCATATAAGCTGGTTGGACTTCATGCTATCCCAGCTGTATCCCCGTTCTCGCTTTCTAGGGGTATGGGATATGTGCATAAGCATGCATTAAACTAATTAGGCCCTGCTTCTCTTACACATTTCAAGACACTTTCACATTTATCATCTCGTTTTTAACCCTATCACAAACCAGTGAGAGAGAAAGGGCAAATATTTTTGTTCCATTTAACTTATTAGTAACTGAGGCAAATAGAGATTAAGTTAAGAGCAGAGCCCTGGTATCTTGACTCTTTCCTGGTCTCCTGCAGTAAGTTGAACTGGATTAGTCTTTTGGGATATGTGTGAAAGGATATGCAATTGGATTCTCTATGGAAAGAGATAACTGGATAAGTTATGTTAAATTACTGCATGAGTAGGTAAAATAAAGTTCTATTTCCCTTACTGAGCATTTACCTTTGAATCCCTCTGTGAAGTGGATTAGAATGGTTTGTTAGAATTTAAGAAATACACAAACCTAGAAGAGGTACACCTCATATTCTTTTAAATGGAGCATTTCTCCTGGGACTTCTTTACATTCTGAAAATTCACTTTATTATTACATTCTGAGGTTTGTGGCTTTAAATGCCACGGCATCTGAGTCTAACTTTCATTGGTGATATTTGTGGTTATCACTTTCCACTGTCATCTGCTCCTATTTCCATTGTTTTGTTCCATAGATACGATTTGATTTATGAATGAGGGCTTTTTGATTCTTCAAGATATATTTTGGCAAACTGGTTCAATAACTTGTTATTGAAAAGCAAAATCCATCAGGGACATATTTTCCTACTTCCCCTAAAAAGAAATCTCATTGAGACCGACTGTTTATTCATCAGCCATGCTACGTTTCTGTATGTTATAAGGACATATCCACATTTTCTTTTGTTTGTTAAATATGTCCATAAAAGTATTCAACCTAAAATGCCAGGTTCAAGATTACTTCTAAATTTTGGAAATTACTCCATGAGGTAATAAACATGCTGTAACTCAGATTCTAGCTAAACTTGCAAGACCTCTGCCTTGGTACAGATGCAGAACTTAGTTGGTGGCCTAGACTAAAAGAGGCCCTAAGAATGAGAGAAGAATTCAAGTTTGGAGATGCCCTTTTGTGTCACAACTTTGATGATCTCATACTTCTCCATCGAGTCCTCTCCCTTTGTCACTCTGAGAGTTCTTAATGAAACTGTGGGGTCATGTCCCCAATCTCCTTGAGAGCTCCCTCCGAGGCATCATTCAAGTTAACTGCACCCCCGCCCATAGCAGAAGCCAAAGTCTTTGGCTGCATGTCGCTAACTGTTTTGCTTTCCTGTGAAGGTTTGTAGTTCATTTGCATAACTGTTAAAGTTTAGTGTCTCAAAAACTGGGAATTGCAATGAAAAATTGCCTCATCCCTGTATCATCCCCCCGCCTAACTCTTCAACTGCACGTTAATTATTGGGTGCCCTTTTGTTATATTGTGGCCATGTCAGAAATAGAACATGTTTTGTTCCTTCTAGGCACTAATATAGGAGGTTCAGTGAAGCAAAGGAAAACTTTGCTTTCTGCCTGCTGTATACATTACTCACATTCAATAATCATATTGAGTTGGACTCTCCTTCCATGTGATAGACACACAGTATTATTTTCCTTCCTAGAAAATACAGCTTTCATGTACCTGTTGTCTTTTTCACCAAGGCAGTTGCCATTTGTGTTCTCATCTTATTTCCCATCACAAACATCTGGAGAGCTTAAGGAAATATGGATTTTTAGTGCACAGGCCTGGGATGAGCCTCAAATCCATCATCTATAAAGCTCCACTGGTGACGCATATGCTCAGCCTGGTTTTGGAACCACTGTTCCAAAGCATGTGTGTCACAAGTCCCCAAGAACACCCACAGCTTTGGGGGTCCTCTGGGAGGACTCAGGGACTCAGCATGTAGTGGGGACTCATGGCTATGATGTATCACAGCCAAACGCTACAAAGTACAATCAGCAAAGGGAAAAGGCCCCTGGAACAGAGTCCAGAGAAAAACCAGGCACTAACTTCCAAGAGTATTCTCCTCACAGAGTCGCCGGAAGTGCTTAATTCCTCCAATATGGAATTGTGACATGTGTGGAATGTTGTCGACCAGGAAACTCATTAGAGACTCAGTTTGAGATTTTTATTGGGGGCCAGTCACACAGGCACCCTTTGCTGATAATGAATCAAGATTCTAGGCTCCCAGAAGAGAAACAAGTTTTCAGGATAAACCACATGGTTTGTACAAGCAATTTAGGCACAGTGAGCCACTCTTACCAATTAGGGAATCATGGGAACTCTCCCCAAATCCAAGTTCTCAGATGCCAGCTAAGGGTCAACCTTGCAAACAGAATTTTTAAGGATAGCAGTCTCAGGCCTATTATGTTAACTTTTTTTCTCTCTACACAGTATATTAACCAAGTTTCTCTATTGGATAGGAGGAAAAATTTCCAGATGAAAATGGAGATTCATGTGAAGTATGAAATTCTACTCCCTGAGGATTTTAATAAAAGTCATGCCTTTGTATAGGAAGCAGGGCATGAATGTGGGGTATGGACTGTCCAAGATCATTTAGCTCCTGGCTCTAGTCTGGACTTAGAGAAGAAGAGACAAGCGGCTTGTAGAAGCAGATGTGCTCAAAGGTCACGGAGATACTGGATCAACATGCATCTATTCATTCACTTTTTATGTTCTGTTGCCCTTCCCAGTTTTCCAAATGGGGTTGTTTCTTCTCTAATTTCTGGAAAGGCACAATTATAAGTAATGAGATTGGATGACCAAAGCCTATTTCACATCCAAATCACTGAAAGCTAGGAGTCATATGACTCCCCGTCCAGTCCCCAAAAACACAGCATAATTTTGGAACTCATCCTCATAGGCCATGAGGAATATTCTTAGGCATACATTCTTTGTTAGCAATACTTGGTATGACACTTTAATTTTCTGCAGCCAGAGGTGTCTCCCTGTATCCACAGCCTCCCAAGATTGCCTGGCAGAATAGAGCATTCTGTGTTCAGGCATGTGGATGGCAAAATCAAAGCAGAGAGATGATTGTGTATTCTCATGGGAAATTTCCAGATGGAGACGAGAAGTTTCTGAGTATTTCATTATTCGGCTTGCACATTTTATTCCTTCTAAACAGCTAGACTTTCTCTTAAGTTCATTTGTGTCTGTTTACTTGTATTCAGTTCACTTATTCAAGTGAATAGTGGAACAGCACGTCCCTTGTACAAAACCTTTCTTGAACCTAATAATGGCAGTCATTATCATTCAGCCTTGCTTTTCAAGGTACAAAAACTTCTTGGACCTGTTTTCCATGATTTTAATCACTTCTGCCATTTTTCTTAGACTCTTTTCACATTCCTGTACATCCTTCTTAAAAGCATTGTGGCGAAAATTGGACACAATGTTTTTCAACTCAAATACACTACAGTCTGATATATTTCTAAATTCTCTACAAAAGCAGCTTAAAATTATGTGTATTATATGTATTTTTTAATTATTCAAAAAACATGAAACATGTATTCAAATGTTCTTTCCTTTGTCTTTAAGGTCATTTCTATAACACATAAATTACATTGACTATATGTTGGAATATAATTCCCTGTCTGTTAAGGCTCAGTTTTAAAAATGTATTCTATTAAGAAGCAAGCATTTTTTGTAGGAAATGTATTATGGACTGATCAAAATTAACTGTGGGCGAGCAGCTGAGAACGGTATGTATAAGAGTCATGTCCATCATTGAAGAAGAGCCACGTCTCAATACTGGCTGTCAAACACTCCCTAACTACAGATCACCACTAAACTTGCCTGGCACTGAAAGTCCACACTGTACTGTTTCTCGTAATGATACACCCCCGAGCTGCCTACCGGTCTCCTGTACTCACTAGCTCTTTTCTGCTATGTTCATTTCTCCATTTCTCCTGTCTTTCATTTGACAAGAAACCTGTCATTGACTTGTTGTTGAATGTCTTATTACTTATATATGACTTCCTATATTGAGAATATTGATATTCTTAATATCAAGGTAATTAGGAATTGCATTTCCATGACTTAGAATATTCTCAACCCTACCTAGTGTTGCGTCTTTGGGAAGTCCCAATCTATCAAGAGGTCAGTCTTGATATTTTGACCCCAGAAGTAAATATTTTGAATAAATCCGTCCTGGGACTGATCTGGGCAGGTAGGATACCTGGGACAGGTACAGAATATTAGGAGTTTTGACTGAGAACTATGATGTTGTAGTCCACATAAAGTTCGGAGTGATACAAAATCCAAGAATTTTTTTTTTCAAAGTGTATTCTGAAATTATAAAAATCTTATTTAACCAAAACAAAAGAATTGCAAAACAATAGGTGTGGAAGGTGTGGAAGAGAATCTGACATATCTGAGAATTAGATCTTTCAGTATCACCGGGCCCAGTTGCTTAACTGCAAGGCAAGCGCAGTCGTGCAGTGATGTCAAAGGGCACTGGCTGTGTCACCGTGTTTGTCTTCCTTGGTAGGAAATGTGTGTGTGTGTGTGAATGTATATGTGTGCTGTCATGCAGGGCAGCCTGCGGGGTCTCTGCTCCCGTTCCCCACACAAGAACGCAGGACATGGTGAGGCCAAAAAGGAACACCCACGGAGCCATAGAGAGGGGAGTCATACCACTATATTCTCGCTGGCGGCTGGGTTGGAGACACAGGAAGCAGGAGCCACACGATCTGTAACCTGCCATTCACTTCTCTCTGCCAACCAAACTCACTTACCAGCTGCAATCCCCTCTTGCTAGCTCAGCCACCATCTTCTTGCTAGCCCCCATTTTCTGCTAGCGTAGCCACGGCAGTTATATTAGTGGCCAACGGCTCACTGGTTATAGCTGACGGCCAACTAGCCACAGCTGATGGCCATCCAATCACAGTTGATGGCCATTTACTACCTGAGCCAGCACCTTTTCAAGTGAGGCCAAGAGCCTGGAAACTGCACTCCTGGCTCGGTCCACACATGTACTGTCTGGAGGGGAGAGCGAACACGAGGATGGAAGTGTGTGAGCCCACTGAGTTTGTTCTATAATGTATTCCTTTTCCAAATGGAATCTTACAATACTCATTCTATAGACGACCACTTGATTTGGTGGGTAGCTAATATGCTATATTTATTTCACAGTTTCATAGATTTACAGTTTTCTTTATATAATGCTCGAAGGGGGTTTCAGAGAAGATATTTTCTTTTAAACCTATTTTTTAAAATCACAAATATACTTGAACCATACAACCACATTCCACTTCGTGTAATCCCTCCATTCCCATAAGAAACATTTTGTTGAAGGCGGAAGTGATCACACCTATAGAAACTGAATTGTGAGAAGTATCATAATGGGAAAAAGAATGAGAGCCTGTGGTACAGGGGGTGATAGAGGAAAGACGATCTTACAAAGCCCTGGTTTATTTCTGGAAGGAAGCTTAAAGACATACATTTATTAGAAAAGGAAGCGAAAGAATTAGAGACGGCAAGATTCTTTAAGTGGTTGAGGCAGAACTGGAAGCCTTTATCATGGCACCATCACACGTATCACCTCTTACGGTGCTGTTGGCCGAGCTTGGTCAAGGAGCGAGGAGAGATGCACGTTTGTGCTTCTTATTTTAGGGTGAGAGTGGCTGGACTTGGACAAGACAGTTGACCTGCAGCCTCAGTGTAGGTTCTGATTCAAGCCCCACTGTTAAGTCAGAAAGTTCGGGACAGAGGGCCAACGTTCTCCTGCACGTGCAGGATAAGCCACTCAAAGCAGTCCAGCTTGGAAGGTCAGGGACATGAGCGTGGCCAAGCTTACCAGTGCTGAGCCACTGGTTCCTGGGAAATGTAGCTCGTTATCTACTAAGCATCATTCCTGGTCATTAGAGCATAGAGAGAAAAGCTCCTCTTGGAAGGATGCAGGGGGTCTGCTGCTGGGAAAGAGTGGCAGATAGAAACGGACTCAATGCTGCAAGTCTTAGTGGCAACTGTCCATATCGAGACTCCTAGAATAAGTAAAACAAGAAAACAATCTTCCGTTTCATTCCCTGATATGGGGAAAGGGCTTCAGCACTGTTTAGGATTGGCGTGAGTGTAATACCAAAAAGATCAGGCATGTAAAATGGGGAATTAAAGCCCAGAGCCCTTCCAGTTTGGAGAATCCAAACTGAGATTATGGAGCCACTAAAATTTTCTTCACTTACGTTTGCCTTTTCAATGGTATGACTTATTGGAATTTGGGAACAGTTCTGCTGTGGTATTAAGTACTGTATGAAAACTCATCTTGGTATTGAGTTAGTACAGCGACTTCCAGTGAATGGACTTAGGCCCACATGTCATTTTAATCAAAAACAAAAATTAGAAAATGTTACTCCCTAAATAGGCAACAATGCATTTTGTAAGCACTGCAGAGATTTAATAAATAGCATGTATGATTAATTTAGAAATAACCCCTGATACGCGAGGGTTACTCAATACATGTAATGGCCTCTTTCTCTTCTTTTATACGAGGTAAATGCAGACCGGGGAGCCACTGAGCATTCAGCCAACCCTGAGTAGGTTTGTAATCAGGCTCCATGGGGATGTCTTTTGTAAAGATAAAAAAGGAATGGATTAATGTTTCTACTACAAGACTCTGTAATGCTAGGACTTCTATACGGCTTAAATAATGGTTGGGGGTCCATCCTTTGAGGAAAAACGCTACATTGTTACTTTAGTCATTTGTAACATCATTGGGTTAGGGTGCGCACTTGGGAATTTCCATCATTCCCTTGTTTTGTTGAAGACCTATGGCATGCAAACAATTCTACATACTCTTAAAAATACATGTAGTACGCCCAGTAGAATACATTGGCTAACATAAAAATCAAAGGAAATAGGAGCTTGGAATATCGATCAACATTACTGGGGTTTTGGATTGTGAAATAATCCACAATCCTGCCCATCTTATCTCGAAAGACAAACTTGAACTTGTCACTGGTTTTCATAGTCAAGTTGCTGTAGTCAACGTTATCCCCAGAAATTTCAATGGTAGCAAAGCTGATCTTCCGTTTCAAGCTGGAGATGGAGCTGTTGATGATGTTAGTTATGTTGACTTCCTCCACGTCCTTCGGCATCCCCTAGTTCATAGACAGCGCAGTTAGTTGAAAGACTTGACTCCACAAAATGAATACGTAGGTATTTATATATTCTGAGGCCCAAGTATTGAGTAAATAGGTTTAATGGAGAGACTCAGAAACTGGCCACTAAGCCAGACTTGGCAGTCCTGTTAGGCTGCTGCTAGGCACGGTCCCTAGGTCATCAGCTTGCATAATGGGAAGAACAACCATTGCACAGATTAGATAAGCAGAGCTGTGTGCTAAATGCTACTTCTCAGGCTTTGAATTTAGCTGACCTGGGTTCAAATCCCATTCTGTCTCACTGTTGTGAAATTTTAGTCACCTAATCCCTTTAAAACTTGACTTCCTTATCTGCAAAAGAGTGATGATGTTAATACCTACCTCATGAGACTGATGGGAAGATTAAATGGTATAAATGATGTAAAGCATTGAGCAGGTATGTGATGAATTCCAATGTATTCAAGGGAGGAGGGAGTAATTGACTGAAAGATAATAGAAATCAGCAGTGTCTCCAGGTCTTTGCTGCACAGATATAGTGATACTCCCTGAAATTCCAGGGAGTTGGCATTTTCCAACATGGCTGGGGTGACATAAGATGTGGGGAGCATAGTGAAGTCAGAGAGAGTGTAATTTGGATCCTTGGCCAAACCACTTACTAGATGTGGAGTTTTGGATGAGTTACCTCACCTCTCTGAGTGGCAGGATACTAAACATTAAAATCAGAATAATAATGGTACCTATTTGAGGGGATGTTGATCAGTCGTTTGCACACAGCAAGTATTCTTTTGTGAAGCTACTATTACACACATGGCAAAATAAGGTTTCTGGTGTCTTCAGTAAAGGATCTCAGAAATTCTCTAATTCCCTTTTTGCCAATGTACCAAATCCAGATTTTTTTTTTTTTTAATTTTTTTTTTTGGTAATGAACTGTTGTCCCCTTAAGGAAACCTACAGGGCATAAAATAAATGAAATCCATATTTTCTTTGGCTGGCACCTATGATCATTTGTCTTTGGTACTTGGGTGGTACAACTGTGTGAAACATTGTTCCCAGCAGTCAAACACAAGGGAAAAGGTCTTTGGGATCTTTTGATCCCTCATTTTCTCACATTAGACCCTCTGCAGTACTGGCACTTTGCTGAAGGTGGGTACCTCTTCTGTATTAGATCCCTATCTTTTTTTTTTTTTTTTTTTTTTTTTTTTTTTGCTTGTTAGCATGAACTTGCATATGCCAAAGTCTGTCAAATCGGGCTTCCAAAGAATCCCATGGGCCTACAGAGAACAATAATTATGAGCATAGCCCGCTGCCTACCCCAAGTGGGAGTAACAGAGAAGTGCTGGACTTTGGAGCCAAGCAGATTGGGGTTCAAATCCCAGCTCCACCTCTTCACTATCTGTGTCCCCTGGGAAAAGTCACTTACCCTTCCTGTACTTCAGATTCCACAACTATAAAAATGGAAATAGCCTCGCTGGGTTGTTATAAGCATTTTAAATAATATAATATTTGCAAAGGGCTTGTTCCTGTGTCTGGCACGTGTACGTGCTCAATAGATAACAATCATTGTTATTATTCTGAGAGCTGGACCCCGGTGTTTCACTGCTAAATCAGATAATGGCAGCTTTCCAGTTAGCAGAAAAATAATGCGGATCCAGAAGTTAACCATACTTTGATTTTTTTCATACCTTTTACAGTAAACCATAATTTAAGGAAACAAGAATGCGACACAAGAATTGCCTAGTAAATACATATTAATCTGAAACTTGTAAGCAGCTGATCATGTTTGGTTTGACACTGGGGTTTTCATGGATGCCTCTTCTTGTAGTTTTGACTTTGTATTGTATACAGATAACATAGTTATTTTCTGCTGGAAAATTAAGTGTATTCGTATCTCATTGTATTTGCCAAAAAGAACAGTCTTTTTCAAAAGGTGTCATGACTTCCAGAAGCTTCCCCCCGAACAAGGATGAGAATCAGTGGAGCAAAGTGAATCACGGGGCAGGGGCAGGAACCACGTCTGGGTCATCTCTGCAGACCAGCACATAGCACAGTGAGGAAATCATATACAGGACACTCACAATTCTTACCCTATCTTTGGCTGCCATCTGCTGTAAGGAGCTGTAGTGGGCAACCGCGTATTCCAGTAAGGCCCCAAACACGAAGCTAAAGCAGATCCCCAGGTACACGTCGATGGCCTTTATGAAGCAGTTGGTGTTGGGAAGAGAGGTACGGGACCCAATCATCAGTGTGGTCATTGACAATACGGTGGTAACTCCTGGGAAAACAGGTTGGCAATGCCCCCACGTCAGTGGCCAGTGACCCTTCCACCATCACCTGGTAGACTGTCTCCATCCAGGACTTGGCAAGGGGGTAACAGGCTTCAGAAATGGAACGTAGCTCATTTTGAAAAATCTGGAAGAGGGTTAATTTATCCATTTTGCATAGATATAAACGATACGGTTTTCTGAATGTTTTGCCTTCTGTCTTCTCATTCAAAGGGGGTGTTCAGCCTATAAAATAACTTCATAACCCCTCTAATCACAATTCTCCCTTATCTGTCACTGTAAAGCATAAGTTTAAAAATGCACTACTTCTAAAGTAATCTCTCTTTGTGTCTCTGTCTCTCTTTCTGTAAAAGAATCTCTTAAGAAACCAACTCCTGAGATTGCCCTTTGAATATCAATGAAAACAATGGTAGAAGGAAAGGAAAAACAGAAGGACCTGATAACCCAGTTCTTAGAAAACTCCTGTTGCTACTTACCAATGCAGGTCCTTGCAGGAACAGAATCTAGAGAGATCCAAAACGAAACCCAGGATAACACCACCAAGAAAGTAGAAGGAACATAGGTTTCCAAAATGAAATACAGGACATTCCTCCGAAGCTCAAATTGCAGGACCAATCGCGTATAATTTCCTGATAGGGTAAACGAGATAGGAAACCATGTCTGCTCAGCAGAGTGGTTTCCCTGTGGGGTGTTTAATTCAGCTATATTCACATTAAGCCATCTGCTATTCACCAACACCTAGTTAATCGTGAACTGTCTTTATAGTTTCACCGAAAGAAAATGCTCTTGTGTAGAGTGGGGTTTATAGGGGTGCTGATGACCCCACCGTGATCCTCTTCTTGTGTCTTTCTCTATCATAGTCTTCCTGCAGCATCGTAACTTCTGGTTTCCTTGCCATCAACCTCACTACTAGACTGTGAGTCTCTTGGGGCCATTTCAGTCCTGGGTGTGGAGTAGGTGAAAGTGCCAAGCCCAGACACCGTTGCCCCACCACCCTGCAAAGGGGTTCCTGGGCCCCCAAGGGATAAAGGAGAGAACAAATGATATTTCTGACTTAGAATGCAACCGGTTCTTTAGCTTTTGTACAATTTGTCCTGCGAGTTACCTGTTTCCTGTTGTGATCTGGTGACTAAGGTGAAATACTGCTGGATGGTATACTGAGCAAGCCGAAGGTTTTCCAGGCCACGCACAGAGTCGTTGCCTCTCAGCCAGCTGAACTGCACGTCGTTTCCATCATAACCCCCTGGCAAGTCAAACAGAGCACTGGTCAGTGCAACAAGGTAGCAGATTGAACTGCTCTGGAAAATGCTACACTACGGAGACAACAGGAGCTCTCTTTTGATGGCGCTGAGTCCCTGGATGAGCCCATGTAAAACTTTGCATGATTTCTCAAGTGTAAGTGCAGTGTCCGCTCAGGATGAGATGGCCTGTTCGGGCTATTTGCCTTCAGTAGAGAACTGGTTCTATGCTAAGCATTGTATAGACCTGGTAGATGGTAAGCTGCCCGCCTTATCTAAATAATTTTTGGACACATATCTGTGGCTTTCAGGTCCGTCTGACCGCTCTGACAGCGTTCTCGGGAACTTTATAATCGCTCTGTTCCTATTTCCACATTGGCATAAATGCAAAAACAAGACCTAAACACCAGCAGCTGCCACATTATTGATGTCTGTAAACATAGGCGTTTGATAAATCTCAAAGCACTTTTACTAATATAGTTGATAATAACAATAATAGCTGCCTTTTATTAAACATTTATGTCAGGTCCTTTACACATTATGGCTCCAATGTTCTCACCAACTTGCAAGGTAAACATTTCTTTTTTCTTCATTTTTTTTTACATTTTCTGAAATTGAGATAGATCTTACTGTTGAGATACACATGTAGTATATATGTATGTAATATATAGTATATAATATACACACATATATAATTTACCATTTAACCCAGCATTCACTCCTAAACACCTGCCCAGGAGAAATCAAATCATGTCCACAAAAAGACTTGTGCACAAATGTTCACAGCCGCTGTGCTTACAATAGCTAAAAGGTGAAAACCAGCCAGAGACACTGTACCGCTTGTATCTTGTGTATGGACTATCCAGGAACAAAGCAATAAAAAGGAATGAAATACTGACACATGCTCCAACATGGATAGACCTCAAAAACACTATGTTTCCGCTAAAGAAACCAGATGCAAGAGACCACATACTGTGTCGATCCCACGTATAGGAAATATCCAGAAAAGGCAAACTCACAGAAACAGAAAGTAGGTTAGCGGTTGCCTGGGGGCTGGTGGTGGCAATGGGAGCGACTGTAAACGAGCAGACGGGTCTCTTTGGGTGATGGGAATGTCCTAGCAATAAAACACGGCAACGGCTGCACAACTCAGCCCAGTTACCAAACATCTTTGACCAGTACACTTCAAATGGGTGCATTTTATGTTATGCAAATTTGCCTCAATAAGGCTGTTTAAAAAAACAACTCCTTGAGTCAGATACTATTATTTTTCCTATTTCACTGACGAGGAAGCTGAGGTCCAGAGGAGTTAGGCCTACTCACCCAAAGTTACACAGCCAGTGACGGGAAAAGCCCAGTGGTGCCGGTACCTGTGATCTTAAACGTTTTCCCAGGCTACTGGGAAGAGGATGCAGCATTGGGACTCATCCTTTGGGGAACCTCAGTTTATGGTGTCCGCTGTCCAGCAGCGGTTATCTCCCCTTTAAAGGGTGGAGAAGTCGTCATGAGCTCCTTAGAGGAGTCCCAGGTCAAAGCTATCTGTGGCCTTTCTCTTAGAAGCACCCCCACATTTACTGGAATTAGCTGTCCAAATAGGTGTTGGATGCCAAAGAAAGAAAAAGTATCTAAAAGAGTGAGTCGTACAACCTCCTGCTTGGACACTGCTTTGCGGGGTGGTGGTGTCAGTTCTTCTGTAGAAAAGGCGTTCAGGAAAAAAAACAAAACGCTTGCTGAGGTTTCTGTACCCAAATAACTGCTAATAAACATTCAGTGAAAGCTTCCTCTGCTCATTGGGGATGGTATTTGTGCAAGCAGTGTGCTGAAGTTTCCAGGAGAATCTCACCCCTGGGATTTGAGATGAGAACAGCTACACATGGAGGGCAATTACTTTTGCCATGTGGGGCTGAAAATGAGTTCTCATTTTGATAACCTCAAGTTTTATTCTGCCCCCAGCAGCTGTACTGCTTCAAGAAGGTTTTGCATGCATTTAATCAATAAGGTAATTAATCTGCCCGTCTGAGTCTTTAATTAAATGTCTGCCTCTGAAAAAATGACTGCTGCCTTATAATGGTTGTGCTTCTTAAATGGTGGTCACTTGTGTCCTCATGCGAGAAGTGCCCACTGGTCCCCAGCACTTGGCTCTACTTTTTCCTCCTTAGGTAAGCTGTGCCTTGATTCTTTAAGGATTCCTATGGGTGGCACTGTTTTCTCAGGACACCTGTCAAAGGTACCACTTCCCCAAGTTTGGTGGGCATTGCACAGTAGTTTACCAAGGAACAATCGCTATTGTTCAGTCATGCCATTTGACACATATCAACTTAGAGTAAATGCTTGTTCTTCATTATAAGCAAATCCCCAGATTGCCGTTCAGATGCCCACTTACTGGTATTACTGTGTTAAGCTTTATATATATCAAGCAATTGCTTTTAGAAGTTGGAAGCAGTTGTGGGGTAAATGTCAATGATTGCTTTGTATGTTTGCCATTTCTGATCTCTGCTGCGTTCTTTCTGGTTTCCAGGCCTTAGCAGATTCTGAGTCCAACTCCTAGTCCTATTGACTGCCATTTCCTTGGCTGTCTTGTCCACTCTTAGGTGGAAATATTTGGAGCCAATGCACAATGGTCCTCTCCAAAAAAATGAAATTTTGGAAAATTTGTCTTTGAGCGGTCTCTAAATCTCTCTGGACATACAGTCAGAAGGGCCGAATCTGTCATAATCAACATCAGGAAAAGAAAGGCCGCGAAGTCTAAGCTGCTCTTCACGTATACACAGATCTGAGTCACTCGGGAAAATCATCTCAGGGGGCTGCGGGATATATACTCACAGCTTTCCAGTTGCAGCTGGCATGTCTGTGTATCCATGGGGTATTTAGACAGGTCCATGTTACAGGCAACCGTCGTTGTGATTCTAAGAAAGGAAAAGCGTGAGGAGGATGCCTACAGAGGCTTGCCTTCCCTTATAAGGGCCCCTCCAAACAGACTTTCACGCTGCCCCCGACGGTGAACGTGTGACTGGGAGCCTGCATTCCTGAGAATTTCTGTGCTAAGCACTCCCTGTGAGATGCCATTAAAGCTGGGGTCCAGAATGGAGGAAGCTGGAATGTTGCTAATTCAGAAGCAAACTTACTATATTGCAAAACAGAATCACTCATTGGCTTCTTTGAGATGCTTTCTCATCCGGTTTTAAATCTGAATCCTCATGACAAACCGTGAGGAGGTAGAACAGAAATCACTGTCACTACGATCAGGCATCGTGGCTATTAAGGACCGACACCCAGAGACGTTCGATTAAACGTCAGTTAAGCCCTGATAGCGGAGATTTCAATTGGCAGACCTTTATCTTCCTTTTTCTTCGGTGGCACACAGTTTTATTAGGCACCTTTATTTATTAAGCTGGGTGCTTGGGGAAAGTGGAAATGATTACGGCATGGTGCCACCTATAGGAAACTCACCTCCTTTCAGGGGACAGAGACTAACGACAGCTGTTACTTACCTAGGGCTTACTGCGAGCAGTCCCTGGGCTCAGTGCTTTGTGTGCATTATGTCTTTAAATTTCTGTAACTGCTTTCTGAGGTAGGAAATATTATTATTGTCCTTTAGATCCTGAGGAAACTGAGGCTCAGCGAGTCAAAACTTGCCTAAAGTCACAGAGCAGGGTCTTATCTCCAGTCTGACTCTAGCGCCAGGCTATTACCCTCATCCATTGTACACAACAGATTGTGTTATGTGCCGTAATACAGACAGACACACGTATATGCACACACACATGCAAGTTTCATGTTGTGGGAGCGTGTGGAAAGGGGACATGAGTGTTGATTGGAGTTGGGTTGAAGGGAGAGGTCTAGTTAGGCTTCTTGGAAGAGGACTTGGGGTTGTGGCTGGTCTTTGCAAAATTCAGTGCAGCTGAAGAGCGTCAGAAGAATAATCCAGAAATTCATTTATTGGTTAGCTCAGTCTTTGTTTTATAACTTCAGCCCCTTAGTTGGGATTAAAGATTAGCCCCATGAATATTTGGTTCCGGGCTTCTCCTCAAGGCCTCTGGGAACCTTAGGTTTGCACAGCCCTTGCACAGCCCTTTCACAAGCAGCAAGGCGCCTCCCTGTGTCCGACCTCATGCAGCACCTAGGGGGCACCTTTCCTGTTCCGGCCAAGGAGTGGCTTGATGAACAGTTGGGTGCGAGGAACTTTCGGCCTCAGGGATTTGGGGAAGAGGCAAAGGGGGAGCCCTTGGCTGCAGGTGGTAGAGGCCACGGGGCACTGTGCTTTGATTCTTGTGTAAAAACGACTCAGACAAGTGAAGATGCATTCTGGAGCTACACCAACCCCACTGAGCCCATGAAAGGAAAGTTCCTTGTATGGACCTCTCTGTTTGCTCTTGCTGTCCCCCTTATGTCTTCCCTTACTAACTCAGAGACCTGTGAAAGCATCCTCTGACATCACCAAACCCTAACCTACTCTCCTCCGTGGGCCCCTATCACCCTGGACTTCCCATGGCTTCTGTCTGTGTCAGGACCTGGCTCAGAGCCGTCGCTCAGTAGATGCTTGTTAAGCCAGACTGAATGGAGAGAGGGCCCTTCTGTTGTGGGAACAAGGATCTCAGGAGGCAGGAGACGGGAAGGGTGGGGCCTCAGCAAGGTTTCTGAGTGCTGGTCAGACCTATGTAAGACGCCCTCTGCCTTGTCTTCCAGCTGTTTCCCGTCCCCCCGGGAGGCTGCAGGGGCCCAGTCACCTGAGAGCATACAGGACGGTGCCGTTGGAGAAGAGGCGGATGAGCCTGTTTCCCACCGTGACTTCATGGAGGAAGGACTTCTTGGACTCCACAATGTACGTGTCCGGCACCCAGAGGAACTCCACGAGGCGGGCATCCAGAGTGACGCTCTTGTTACCTTCAAACACCAGCCGCTGGTCCGTCCAGCGCTGTCTGAGGTAGATAGTGGCTGTGTAGTCCTGAGGGAACCCCGGGTAAAACGGGATGGGGAGAGAAAGATTCTGAAATCGGAAGGGGTCAGGCCTTCCTCCTACCTCCACTTAGGTCCAGAGTACTCACCATAGTAGACACTGGTGACAAAAGATGGGGCAGTGGCCTGTAGCCGTAAGATAACAAAGCACCTTATGTGTTCTAGGTGATGACTCCCACCACCTCAGGGGAACCCCCAAGGAGCGTGACCAGGGCCTACCGTGTCCCCCAGCACAAAGGCCCCACCAAACTGTTGAAGGTTTTGGTGAGCTAAGTGTTTAGGTTGTCTGGGATTTACCCTGAATGAGCAGTGGGCCCCCCACCGTGGACGCAAACTGCCCTTACTGTCAACTTGTCTGGAATATGTTCTCCTAAGTGAGAGGATGGTTGAAAACAATTACGTGATTGTCGGTTTTCATCAGCTTGTCTCTGGCTCTGTGAGGGACCTTGGGATATGCAGGCTTCCCCGCTGCACTTTCATTCTTTGCCCCAGTCCCTCACCAAATGTACCCACTCCACTCCCTCGTTTCCCCTCTGAATCCACTTTCCTCCTGATACTCAGAAGATCTGTTTTTACAGGAATCTTCCATTGTCTTGAGTTTTGGGATAGGTCCCCACTTTCTGCCATCTCAAGTGCAGGAGGGCTGTCAGTCTCTGTTCTGTTTTTGAGTAGCTAGAAAGTATATCCTCAGTAAACACAGGAGAGGGGCTCCTGGGGTGGGAGACGAAGGGGCCACACTTACCATGTTACTCTCTGAAATACTAGAAATACTTGCAATATCCAGAGTCAGGGCTATCTGAACTGGTTCTCCTGAGATTGAAGAAAAAAAATACAACAGAAAAACTTCCGTAGAAACACTAATAGAAGGTTTCCCAACATGACATTAGCAAATTTTTTTTTACATTAGAAAATTGCAAAAGTAACACTTGCCTATTGGAAAATTGTAAATGCTCTAGAAGTATATAAAGTACACCTTGAATTTCTGTCCTCCCCCTCTCAGGAGGAACAATTGTGGAGAGTATGCCTCCCTTTTGTATGAAAAACAGTGCACAAATATATAGTTAGCTTAACACTAATATAGAAGAGAGGCCACACTGTATTCGTTGGTGTGTATTTTAAAGGGCGTAGTGGTGCTTGCTACTTCATACCTGCAGGATTTTTCCTATGGCGCTTGCAAGGCACTAATTATTTAGGGACGTAATGGAGATTGGGAACTTGTGCACAGATATCTTTTCCCCGTCAGTGAAGTAAATTTACCACAAGATGGCATTCAAGACAGCACGTGGTTGAACTTGCTCACCTCCTGACACTTCCCTCCTCTTCCTTTACTCTTCAGGAACCCTAACCTACTTAGAATTCCAGAACCTTCCCTCCTTGGTCTGGTGTACAAACATAAGGCCTCAGTCCTGGAATTTCGGCAGACGGGCTAAACCCCCGAGAGTTCCAGTCTTAGCTCTCGAGACGAAGGCCTTGGAGCCCCCATTCTCAGAAGCCAGGCCAGGCCGGGGATGCTTCCTCCTCCTTAGATTGGAGATGTGGAAGAAAAGCCCAAGATTCAGAAAGATGTGTGATCCCAGCTCGGTGACCTGGGAAAAGTTACCAAATCTGTCATAACTGCAGTTTTCTCTCCCGTAAGTGGGGATACCACAGGATACCACAGGGTCATGGGAGGGGCAAAGAGATGAGGCGTGTGATGGCTTCTTTGCAAGGTGGTGGCAAGACGGGATGTACATAGAGTGCTTGCCCAGCTGGGCATCCAGAAGGTGCTCAAAAATAGTTATCTGTACAAGCTGCCGGCATGGTGTGTCTGTCACGGAAAAACAGGCGCTTAGGAAATGGCATTTGCCTTCCTTTCCTCCTGTCTTCCATAATCCTAGCTAATTCTGGAAAAGGCACAACTTTGCTCACCAGGTTAATAGATGCAATAGCATTCATTTGCGATAAATAGTGGGGGTGCCTCAGGGGACTGTGACAATGCATTAACCAGGAAGAGGAGAGGTGGAATTAAAAGAAGCTTAAAACCGTTGCATCAGTGGGAATCAGACAAAGTCACCTAATTAACTGAAGGAAACCAAGCCATAGAATATAGGTGGGGATTTGGAAATGGTGTTTTAGAACCAGTGCAATTAAAAAATAATCAACTTAATACTTGTTATTAATACCTTGTAGAAAAGGGGGAGATCTCTGAGGGCAGACTCTGGAAGGTGCTAAAGGAGTGTGGTGCTAGGTGGCTTTCTGCCCCTCAAGGCTGCATGGAGAAACTTGTAGTGATATTGTTTGGATCCCATGTCAGCCACTTCATAGCTATGTGACCTTGAGCAAATTGCTAAACCTCTCTGTGCTACAGTTTCTCACCTGTAAAATAGAGCTCCTAGTGCCTACCAGCAAAGGTTGGGCTGGGAAGGTTAAAGGATCTATTTTAAGTGCCTGGAACCCAGTGGGCAGTGGGTCACTGCTATTGCCCTCCCTGAGGCATGTGGAGAACGGAAAACACACAAGAGCTCCAGCCCCACTGTGTTTTTCGTTTAGTTTGTTTCTAGGTGGTCTAGTCCAGCCCTTGCCTCAGTTGGTGTTTTTATGGGCCAGAGCTTGCTCTCTTCCCTTTGAGTTATAAAAGCTGTGCCACCAGAGGGCAGCTTTCTCCTAGGAAAGAGGTCAAAGCCAGTTCCTGGGCAGTGTTCACTAGAGCTTGCTTGCAAACCTGTGCTTTGTCTACCCCAGTCTCTGAAAAATCCTATGGACATCTTGTCTCTTAAGGACCTCAGGGTTCTAGAACCTGGGTGGACAGACATCACAAAGAACAACGGCCCCTCCGTGGGGCTCCAGGCTGCCACGCGAATGTAGGCTCCTTTAGAAGGCCAAGTGCCAAAAGGCACATAAAAGGCTTTGGGGTTGTGTTTTTTGACTGAGGACCCCTTGCCCTGTTTCCACCCCAGGAGGATCTGGGCCTCACATCCTCTTGGGCCCACCCCAGGTTCAGAAAGAGCACCTTGCCGAAGGACCTACATCTTGTTGACCAGTGAGCAAGGAACAAGAAAAGGCCAGTGTCTTGGCCTATTTGGAGTTTGGGAGGCAGAGAGATTGATGGGTGGACCTAACCGGGGTGTGCACTCACGTGCTCATTGTTAGTGGTCAGGTGGGCCCGGGAAAACCAGGGGAGATTGAAGCCTCCCTAGATCCCTTAACATAAGGACCTCAAATCCTAATTGTGTGGACATGAACGTACATCTCAGATCTCTTACTACGGGGTGTAATTGACTGAGGCCCCAGCTGCTGGGCACTGAAATCTACGACCGCGTTGGTTCTGAGGCCAGTACCCACCAGTGGCTGAGCGCCATCAGGAATACAAGGCAGACCTGTCCTTGAAGGTGCAGAGATGGGAGACTCCTCTGAAGGGAACTTTGGCCCAAGGGCTCCCTGGTAGCTTTTCCAAACACACTCAGAACGGCACTGCTGTGAAGACACCTCCACCCAACCTTCCTTCCTGCCCTCTCTCCTTCCCCCGGGGTCAGGCCTGTCCTGCAGTCTGATAACTCTCTAGCTTCCCTCTTTTCCCGCCCCATATTCCCTCAGATATTGTTCAAATAAGTGTCCAACACAGATAATCCCCTGAGTGTCTGCTCCTCAGAGGATCTGGACTAACTCACTAATCCTTAATCTAACCAGATTTTATCGCCTGAAGGGAAGAGCAGGAAGGAAAATGGATGAAAATAGACTGCAACTGGTGATGTGACAGGTGGCACGCTTCATGGTTACACACTTCACCTCAGTCAGTCCTCCCTCTGAGGTGGATGACATGTCCCCATGTCACAGAAAGGAAAACGGAGGCTCAGGAAGCGGAGGTGCCTGCCAAGCAGGAGAGTCAGGAGACAGACTCAAGTTTGTTCAAGGCCAAGGCTCTTTCTGCTCCTCGCAATGAAACATTAGAGACCACTTTGGTTCAATCTTGCATCTTATAAATAGAGACGAGACTCTGTGCGGAGGTGTGTGGTTGGTCTCATTTCCTCCCTCCTTGCTGCATTTTTTCAACGTTATTTGGCAACTTACTATATATTAAGCACTGAGCTGCTGCTGGGTTTAGTGAGGTAAATAAAGCAAGACTCCCCCAGTTGCTGCAGCCTAGAACTGAGACAGGTATCAGACCAGTGACAGTGACAGTATCACTAGGTAATGGCTGTGATTTGGAGGTATGTTCAAAATAAAGTGTGAAGAAAGGGGACCAGGGAGGGGGGGGCTGGAGGAATCAGGGAAGGCTTCTCAGAGGAGGAAGCCTTTGCTCTGAGATGTGAAGGAAAATTGGCTTTTCACCAGGGAGTCAAGTTGGAAGAAGCCTTTCTTGGTAGATAAATGGTCTCAGCAAAGGCCTGGAGGCCAAGGAAGTCAGGGAGCATTTGGGGCACACTCATGGAAAGGCACAGGGAGAGGAGCTGGGGGAGAGGAGACTGGAGATAGATAGAGGCTGGGCGGGAAGGACCTGGTATGCCATGCAAAGGGCCCTGGACTATGTGACGATGCGGGGACACAGGCAGGCATTCTGATCAGGCAAAGGACCCTGGCAGATAGCTCATCCAGCTGGCAGCGTGGAGGTTAGCCGTGAGGGGGCAGGCTGAAGGCAGGGAGACCAGGTGGAATAGTCCTGGTGAGACACGGCACGTTCCCTGCATGATGATACTGGAAGTGGGGGCAGAGGGAGATCGTGTGTGAGAGGTGGTTAGGAGGCTCCAGGTACCTGCTCAGTGGGGAGGAGTATTTCTTTATCCTGCAGGTGGAGAGGCAAAGTGCTCCCTCCAAGGTAGTGTGAAAAATCATGGGCAGCGGTCCTCATCCGTCACTGCCAATCCTTACCAGGCCGCAGATCAGAAAATGGGGTCAGCTAAAACCTCCGGAAACCCTCCTCTGTACCTATCCTTTTGAATTGATGTCCTGGACAAAAAAGGATGACCTACCTCCAAAATTGGGCCTGAGAAATTTGTTGTATCCTACAGTGAGATTCTCAAAGCCAGGCAGGGAGAGCTTGTCACTTCTGCTGACCTCCATGGTAAACCGATTCCCCTGGCTGCACACCCTGGAAAGGAACACAGGTTTCAGTGCGTGCTCGTTTGCGTGAACAAAGCTGTGTACGCACAAACGTGAGCTCGGGTTTGCATGTGTGTGGTTATGCCCATGTATCAGCAGTGACTGTCCCTAAGAGAAACCTGAGTTTCAGCTGCTGAATGAACGTCGCTCTCCCACTGCATTTTATATTACCCATCTGTCACGTTGTGGTAATCTGGGAGCCCTCCAAGTGCATCCCCAAAAAGCACGAGGGGTTTGTCCATGTATGACCATTTTGGAAGGTTGGGTTCTCCAGAGAGAATAAATGGCAGAAAGCTGCGTTGTCCTGGAGTGTCAGGGAGGAGAGTGGACTAGGTTTTGTCTTGCCATTGGTAAACAGGAAGAGCGCCCCGCCCCCACCACCACCACCACTGCCACCACCACCACCACCACCACCACCACCACCACCACCACCACCACCACCACCACCCTCCCCCCCCCACCTACCCCACCACCACCACCAGGTGCATCTACAAAGAGCAATTCAGACCAAGGCCACTGTGGGGTAGCAGAGCTCACCTTCCAGTGAAGAGGCTCAGACACAGGAAGGTCAAGTGGAGACTGTTTCTCATGTTGAGAAGCTGCTTGTGCAGAGAGAGGCCAAAGTAGGAATCACCTGGGGAAACAGATGGGGCAGGTGGGAGGCAGACAACCAAAGGCTCACCCCCTCTCAGCCCAGCTTCTCCATCCTGTGGGTCATTAGCAGCAGCATTTTTCCACATGTGTGGGGAGCAGCCTCTGTCCACACCCGCTGGTATAGCTCCTGCTTCCTGCGTGCCATCCCGGAATGACTTCATTTTGGAGGATTACATTTTAAATCCAACCCAAAAAACGGCTGAGACCTTGTTTAGAGAGTGGCTTGCCAGCCAGAATGGTGGACCACAAATGCAGCTGGTCCACCTGTCCGAGGCTATCCTTCCCCTGTGCTTGTCCCAACTTTGCCAGGAAGGACACCCCTAATTATACACTCCCCCTGACCATGCCAGATGTTTCCTTTTGTATCTGAATCTCTGGAACTGTTGAGCAGGCCATGCAGACAGGAAATGGCTTCTGTGTGGGGACAGAGTCCCAAAGAGCAGTTTCCAGGCTCTTGGCCTCACGTGGAAAGGTGCTGGCTCAGGTAGTAGATGGTCATCTATGACTAGTTGGCCATCAGCTGTTACCAGTTAGCCATTCGCCACCAATACAACTGCCGTGGCTGCACTAGGGGGTTGGTTGTTGGGTGGCTGGCAGAGAAGCACACAGCAGATTGCTGATCGGATTGTGTGGCTCCTGTGTCCTGTGTCTCCAGCCCAGCCGCCAGCGAGAGTATAGTGGTGTGACTCCCCTATCTATGGCTCCGTGGGTGTTCCTTTGTGGCCTCACCACATCCTGCATTCTTGTGCGGGGAGCAGGAGCTGAGCCCCTGCGTGACAATGTGCCAATGAATGAGTTAGGTACTTTCCCCGCAGACGGTCCCACTTGATCCTTGAAATGGCCTCAAGATGTGGGCCAGGTAATTCCTGCACAGGCAGACCTCCTCTTACCCGCCTCGCATTACTGCACTTCATAGAGGTGGCTTATTTACAAATCGAAGGCAAGATCCTCCACCAGTAAAAAGATTTTGACTTGCTTTATTGTGAGACTGGCTTTATTGAGGTGGTCTGGACCCAAACTTAGTATCTCCAAGGTGTGCCTGTGTGGCAGTGAGGAAACAGGTTCGTGGAAAGGTCACCATGCTAGTGAAAGTGGGAGGGAAGTCTGAATCCGGGGCTGGCGGCCTCACTGCCTAGTGCTCTCCTTTGTCAGGCCGAGGACACTGGCTGCTCTCCCGACCTCCGCCCTGGGCGCTCTGAGCCAGTCAGTGACTTTGCGTGAGCACCGGCAGGGCAAGGACGTCAGGGTAGGCAGGATGGCCCAGGGGCCTGGCCTCCTCAGCGCTGGGAGCTGCTGTCAGAGAGCAGCAGGCAGCCAGGCCGGCAAGCCTGGGACCCACACTGTCATGCTGGCGACAGCAGAGGGGGCTCTTGGGCGGCACCCGGGTCCCCTTCCCTGGCGAGCCCAGGTGGACTCTCTCCTCGGTGGTTACTGCTGTGAACCAGGCCACTTCCCAGAGTCCAGTCATTCTGGGGCTTTGGGTGTGATTCAGTCATTACCTAACTAACACTATTTTACTTGCAAAAAATACACGCTCATTGTAGAAATGAAAACAAGATAGAAACGTGTAAAGGGAAAAGTATAAATTTCAAGGGTGTGTCAATGTACTTGCATCGATTTAACAAATGTTGATAAGTGAGGAAGGCTGGGCTTGTGTGGGGGGCTCAGTATTGCAGTGAACCTAAAACTTCTCTTAAAAAATAGTCTATTAAAAAAAAGGTAAGTCCCCCCTCATCTCTCCTCTCTAGTCTCATGCCTCCAAGATAAGCACTGTGAACAGTTTTATTTATGCACACACACGTGTATTTATATACACATGTACCTTTCCATGAAGAAAAACATTGAAAATGAAAAGTGGGGTAATGGCACGGACTTTTTTTTGCTATTTACTTTTTTTGCTTAATAATAATGGCAAACATTTTTAAACGAATGTAATGCGTGCTTGCCCTGTGCTAAGAACCCCTGGAATCCTTACAACTCTTTGAAGTAATTATTACCGTTCTCTTCCTTTTACAAATGAAAAAGCTGAGGCTTAGAGAGGATACGAAACAGTCCCCAGGTTACTTAGGAGGTGAGGGACGGCATTGAATCTGGACAAGTGGACCCCATCACCTTTAATCACTGCACCAAGACGCACACTCCCTCCCAATGGCCGGGTCACCGTCCCATGTCAGTTCCCATAGATCGGCCTCATTCTTTCTAATGGCTGCAAGGTATTTCATGAGATCAGTGCACCAACATTTACAGAGCACGTGTCCTATTTATGAAAACTAAGTTATGTCCACATTTTTTGCTGTTACAAAACCAGGAATGGACCTCTGCACTTACGCAAGCTCCTAGAATTCTGCTCTCCGTCATGTTCTCTACCTCAGCACTTCCCTTCTCACTCATCAAAAATAGCAGCTCTAGAAAAACCATTATCAATCCACCAATGACATATTCAAACCTTCTCCCTTTAGTCTCTCTCCCCAGGCCCTGTCCATCCCCTGGTCCCCAGCACCACATGAAGAGGGTCTGTGGAGTGGCTCCCAGGCCCTCCATCCTGCCATTCACTTTTCCAAAGGCTACGCGAGCTCCTCCTGTGAATGAATGACCTTGAACTTGGATTCAGACACACCTGAGTCATTTCACTTCTCAGGGCCTCAGTTTTCCCACCTGACAGATAAGAATAGAAAGTATTCAGTAACATGAGTTTCCATTCTCCTCCCCGTTCCGTGTCTTTTGTGGGGACTTCAGTGACCCCACTGACTCAGAACCCAAAGCACGAGCTCTTTTTAATACAGCCCCCTGCTGCCACCCCGGGGCTGAGCTGACGGCAGCGTCATGTTGAGGGTACTCAGACTGCCCTCACCAAGGGAAGGGCGGGGTTCAACACAGGACTTCAGGGTCACCTGCCTGTCCGACGGACTAGCTCTGAGAAGCGGAGGTAATTCCACTTCTGTCCCCAGGACCTCCATTACACAAATACTGTGAACCCCAGGCCTCTCCTTTCGAGTCAGGCACAGTCCCCTGCCACCAGCCACTTCAGCATGGACAGAATCATTCGCTGAGAAGCAGGAATGGAGCCCAAATTAGGGGGAGGTGAGGAGAGACATTATTTCCGTGGGTCCTCCTTAAGAAAATCACAGAAGGTGACGTTGCTGTGTGGCCCTGGTGGCAGAGACAACACCTGTGGCTCTAGCATCAGACAGAAGGAGCTCTAATCTTGGTTCTGCCACTTGCTCTGAGATTGTATTGCTTCTCCCTGAGGTTTAGTTTTCGTCACTGTAACGTGGGATGGTAATCAGCAGTTCTTCAGGCAACATGGACCTGATACAAAGTAGGTGCTCAGCAAATTCCAGGCCCTGCCCCCTTCCCTCAGTCCCGGCAGGCTTGTTTCTGGATCTCCTCCCTCCAAGCGCCAGGAGGGCCCACCAGTTCCCTTACCAGGCAGCTGCCAGGGCTCTGTTAGGGCAGGTCCTTCGGGCCTTCAGGCCGGGTTTTCAGGCAGGACATGGTCTTCTGAGTCCCTGAGATTTTCCCCATCCTCAGCCCCCTACCTCTTGGATGCCAGCACACAGCCACTCTCTGATGGAGTGACTCTCTCAGTGGGAAAGAGAGAGCTGCGGGACAGGCTATGCAGACGATGGGCGGAGCCTCCCGCAGCTCCTCCCCTAGGTGGAGTTCTGAGCTGATTCTAGGTGTCTGTGGGAATCGCCCAGCTCCTGCTATGACTGCTGGCAGCCAAGGGTTTGATTCTGAGTTGTGTGTCAGCTATGCTCCCGAACCACAGCAAGAAAAGACCTTTGAGATCAAAGGCCCGTAAAAGTAAAATAAACTACGTGACCCCACCCATCATGCCTGGAAGCTGAGTCTCAGGTTCTGAGTTTGGAGGCGCCCTTCCTCCCGGCATGATGGAACAAGAGTTAGCAGTATGTGTAACCTTGGGCAAGCCACTTCATTCTTCTAGTACCTAGCTCCCCAGCCATAAGCTAGGACTTTACCATTTCTAAAACTCTGATTCCTGGTTGCGTGTGCATTTTAAGAGCGTTTTGGAGATCAACAGAAAGCCTCGTCTATATAAAAGGAGACTTGCAGATCTCAGGAACTCATGCTTTTCAGGCTGGGAAGTTTCAAAACAACATAGGGGTCAATGAATGGAGGATAGAGGCTGAGCAGGCTAACCCAGGAAGGGGCGGGAAGAGGTGAGAGAGAAATTTAGCTCGATTTCTAGATCTCTCCTTCCTTCCCCCTCCCTTACAGAGAGGATTCTGAAATTCCCGGCAAAGGCCCTTTAGGAGCATCTGTCCTCCACAGCCAGTCGAACCTCCTGAAAGAAGTGCTTCAACAATGTTCCCTAAGCCCCAGACTCCCCATCACCATAGCCAGTGGCCCCGAAACTCACTCTTGGCTCCAGCCCGATGGGAAGGCACAAGGAATTCCCTGGGGGCTTAGCTTTGCACCCTGAGAGAGCTGGGAGCTGGGGAGGGAGTCCGATGGACGGGCCCAGAAGAGAACTGAGGCTGTGGCAAGATGCCCGGAGGCTTCTCTTTACCCTGCTGAGGTCATGGCCAAACTCCTGCCCACACCTCCTGCCCACACCCCCTCCCCGCCCCTCTTGGAGGTGGGAAGGTGGGGAGACAGGGAGAAGTAGGCAAGAGAGCAAATGGAGCTGCAGAAAGTAAAAGGAGGTAGGAGGTGGGGTGGGCCTCGTGTAAAATGCCCAATAGATGCCTGTGGCTCTGTGTGGCCCTGGAGCCCCGCCAGCCTCACAGACACTTCTGTGCTGGCTGGTAGGGAGGAGGTGCCCAAAGAGAGGGCTCTTTGATTTCTCCTGAGAGGCTTCACTTTCACCTGGGAACCTTGAAGGCGGCTGGAACAGGAACGGCTAAGGAGCAGGTTTCAGGTTCTCTGTGAATGGAAAGTGGTTGGGGGCTTTTCTCAGAATTTCCAAGATGTTATCACAGTAAACCAAGGCTCAAAAATAACAGAGACAGTTCAGATCTGGAGGGAGGAGTGGGGGTGGGCGTCCTCTGACTCAGGATCAGTGAGATTTAGATGAAATAACACAGGCCTGGCTGGCTGGCTGGCTTTGGGCAGGTTTCGGACCTCGGTTTCCTTGTCTGACAAATAGAGATGATGATTTCTCACAGTGTTGATGGAAGAATTCAGGAATGATGGGTGTGATAGCATATCTGGAACTACCTGGCACATTGTAGATGCTCAATAAATTGTTCTTTTTCTCCTGATGTTAGTATCTTCTCATGTTTGTACTTATCTATCCAATCCTGCATCCATCTAAGTAATATCCATCATGTACCTACCTACCTACCTACCCACCTACCTACCTATCATCCATCCATCCTGTATTTAATCTTCTCAGTCAGGTTGTTAGTGCTTCCATCGCAGTGGCCTGTATTGTACTCCTATGTAGGCTGATTGTGTTAATAGACTGATTATACCTGGGAGTCAGAGAAGCCAGACCTCAAGTTACTAAAGCAGGTATGATATGGGCTCTTATCTCCTAGCTTCAAACAATACTTCAATCTAGTGCCAGCTTCTTACATTTATTTCAGGTCAACCGAAGAAATGCCCAGAGTGGGGAGTTTCCGGGGAAGACAGGGTCTTCTCCAGAGATCTCAAGCAGCCTTTCCCTTGGCTCCAGAACCCCGAGCAGCCTTTGCACCATCCAGGCCACCTAGTTTCCAGTTGTGACCTCTAGTCTCAGGACACCTGAGGTCAGTGGTGTTCAGCTATGCAGACATACTGCCCACAGGTTACTCATTCCGGTGTCTACCTCCTACACCACATGGCCACACACCCTCCTAGAATGTCCCAGAAAAACAAAGGCCAGCGTGAGTAAGTATGCCTCACCCCCCCGGCCCGTGCCTGATGGCTGTGCACACAGGCTATCAATACGTCATAATACTGCTGTACATTGAGTACTGCTTTGCAGTTTTCAGAGCCTTTTCAGGTGCCTGTGTCTTGTGTGATTTGAGCCACATTATAATCCTGTGAAGCAAAAAGGATTTATTCCTTGATTCTCATTTTGCAGACTTGTAAGCTGTGCCCAGAGTCACTGTTCATACTGACAATAGAGCCAGTATGAACTGGAACCCAGGTCTTAGGACTCCAAGTTAGCTGCTTACGGACCTCACATGTCCCTTCAGTTGGGGAGGCGGGGATGTTACAAAGGCACCGAGTTCAAGTGAATCAGGGGACAGACAAAGCCTCTGGATTTTCTTCTGGCCTGGGAGGACATGGGGGCGGCGGGGGGGGGGGCGGGGGGGGGGCGGCAAGGCTACCTGACAGCTGCACTTCACGGGAAATACTGTCTGACAATCTGGATACCTCACCAACCTGCAATCCCAGCTGGAAATGAAAGTAATTTTGTCCTGATTATTTCTGAATGGGTAAAAGAACCAGAGACAAACTGAAAGGGACAAAGAAAGTTGTAGACAATTTATAAAAAGAAATCTTAGGAAAGGAAATTTTATGTGTGGTCAAACTGAATAAGATAGGAATGAATTTAATAAGTGAATTTAAATATCAAAAGTAAGCCGATGCAAAATTAGTGCTTGATTCTTTCTCTGTTAAAAGACAAGGTTTTCTTGTACTATGGTCTGCCCCTGATAGGATATTGTAACAAGTTGTCTGCCTAGAAAGCAAAGATTCTGTGTTTTCTCAAAACAGTTTGATGTGGTTTAGGTTGTCTTCACCAGGTCTTTGATTACTTAAGAAAACTGAATCTTCTCAATAGTAGCAGCTAACCATCTGAATTTAAAATGCCCTAGCTGACTTTTATGCAAAGTCAGCAGCAATAAAATCTGTAACGATTGTGCCCATGTGGGTGAAGTCCATTCTGCTTCTGCAAAAATGACCCCTCAGTACCAGACTTTTGCCATCTTGATGCCCTTGTAACATGGCCAGTCTGCTCTTGAATCAGAGAAACTAACACGGGTAAACAGTGGCCGTAAATTAAATGAACGGGGCTCTGGGAAGCCCAAGACAGCTGCTGGGTGCCTCTGAGCTGCGTAGCAAACCCTGTGCTTTGGTTTTTGCATTCCTTCATCCACCATCGTGCATGTAAGCAGGACTTTATTCAGCTGTCACTTAGTCTGGATTATCCATAGGTTCTCGTTGTTGGATGTGTATCTCCCTAATAGATTGAAGCCTTCCCCTGCTACGAGGCTGATGCCCTCCCAGTGGCAAAGGAACCGTGCGAAACTGTGTCCACGTGGCGTCCACTTTTCACAGTCTCTTGTGATCGCGGCACCCAGTTCACTGACTGTCATACGCGTCATCACTGTTCCTGTCAGCCTGACTCTCAGGCAAGGTTGAGAGAACTAATGGCAAAACTGGGTTCAAGCAAAGCAAGAAACATGAGGGACCCCTGGAAAACTGCTTCCCAATCCAGCAATGATCAATTGTAGTTTTTCAGGATGACAGCTTTTGTGGAGACAGTGAGGAGGGGAGATACTGAGGGAAGTTCTCAGCCTCGGTAGCAAAGAGGCCGTTACCCGCCTCCAGCAGACTCAGTCCTGGGGTACAGCGGTGCTAGACCAGGCTGGCAAAACAGGCAAACGGGGTCATCAGCGGGAGTGGGAAGGGAGGTGATAGAATCGGACACTCTCTCCTATTGGCCAATGGGAAAGGCTTTGCTATGTGCAAAATACGTGGCTTCCTCCCGTTAGCATCTCAGAGCAGACACCTAAAGAGAAAGGCACCTGCCCTGGGTAGATATGGGAGAGCATGGTGTACACAATTCAGTGCGAAGGTCTGAAGGAAGGAAGGAAGGAAATTAAAATCTGTGGAGGAACAGAACACCAGGACGTGCGGTCAACATTCCTGCCACTTTCATTTCATTTAATCTCACAAGTGCCGTGTTTTCTTTTTTATTATGGTAAAGTACACATCGCATATAATTTACCACTGTAACCCCCATTTAAAAGTACACAATTCAGTGGCATGCAGTTCATTCACAAGGTTGTGCAATCGTCGCCACTATCTAGTTCCAGATTATTTTCGTCACCCCAAACAGAAACCCCAGACGCATTAAGCAGCCCCTCCCCACCGCTCCCTCTCTTTGGCACCTGGCAACCACTGCTCCGCCTTCTGTCTCTGTGGCTTTGCCTCTTTTGTCTGTCCATAACAAGCCTGTGATCTGAGTATTGGCTTCCCCATTTTACAGATGAGGAAGCTGTAGCCCAGGGAAGTCTATATCTTCTCCAAAGTCACAGCGCTGGTATCTGATGGACGTGAGGGGTTCTGTACTGGGCTCCCCGGGTAGAGAAGGAAGCCCAGTTACTCACATGGCCCTTGGACTAGGTTTCAAAAGACCTCCTGGAGCTTTCCTGTGGTGGTGTGTCCAGAGCGTAAAGCGGGCAGGGGAGCGGGGGCAGGAACCCTGTGCAGTGGGCCCGAATCAGACAGAAGGCAAGCAGGAGAGGTGTTCTGAGTAGATGAAGGGTCCCAGGTGTGGACATGGACTGGCCAGGCAGTCAGGAGAACCAGGAGGCCTGCACTGGCAGGCTCTCTCTTGCTAAGGTGCTCGCTGGGGCAGGGAGAGGACCTCTGTTTCTGGGGGAGCGTCCAGCACAGCAGGCTATGGCCCCCATTCTTCAGATCTAACAGCTTTGTTTATTTGGAGGAGCCTGCCAAGAGAACGCCCTGGGAAGTCAGGTGACTCAGGTTTCTTTGTCTCCAGGGAAACACAGACCTGTCTTTGGGTGAAAGACTCTTGTCAGCGGCCAACACCCCAGGTCATCTGGGGGACTGTGACCGAGCGGGAATTCGTGAATGGCCTCGGGTCAGAGACAGCTGCCAACTGGCGCCTCCCAAATGGCTGTGTGAGCCTTTTGTTGGATTCCTGGGAAACTATGAGAAGCGGGTCAGGGTGCCGCACACCCACGGCAATCTGGGGCCTCCTTCAGTCTTATGGGGCCACGTTCTGGGCTTTCACCCAAGCCTCTGGAGCTCGGGGAGCCCCTCTTCTTGCTACGGGGCTGTGGTAGGTGTTTGGGTCTGTTCTTCAACACTCGAGAGACTCATGGTCTCTCCCTCTGAGGAATGTTGGTCGCCCACCTTCCCAGCGCCGGCTGCCCCCCTCCTTTATCACCCTGGGAAGCCGAGTGGGTTCCTCTAGGAGTCCTGACTCATCCTCTGTGAAGGGGACCCTGTTCTCCTGCGTATCTCTCACCGGGGTACAGCCCCGGGGGTCGTCAGAGGGCTTACGCATTCAGCAAAAAGAGCTCTTCCAGATGGGCTGCCCTGTAGCAGCTGTCGTGAAGGGCCCCCCAGCCCCTGAGGGCCTGTGAGACAGTCCTGACTGCATCTGTCTGTGTGTCCCACTCCAGTCAGAGGACCTGGGACGTGAGGCATGTGGCTTCCTCCTGGCCATCATCTGTCTGTCTGTGAATATGACCCCTTACATGTCCGTCTGTCTGCTTCCCTCACACCATGCTCTTCTCGAAGGAATTTCCAACAGCAACCTGACCCCCTGGGCGAGCCTCCCTGGGGTTAGGATGTTGACCCTACTGTCTGTTTGGGGCGAGCAGGAATGAAGGGGGCAGGGTGGGCAAGGAGACATCTGGCTGCCCTGAGAGATAGATCCTGGGGAAATGCCCTGTTCTTGCCTGGCAGAGCAGGCGGGGAGACAGCCGACCCATGTTCAGCCAACCCTGCCACGTGCGCCCGTGTGAACTTGGATACGTCACTTTGCCTCAGGGAGCCTTCCCTACCTCGTGGAGTTGTTGTGAGGCTTAAATGAAGGAATGCGTGTGAAGTTCCCAGTAGATGGGCAATAAGTGTAAGTTTATTAATGTCTAGTCGTGTTAGACTTTGACCCCTCCTTCCATTTAGTATGAATGCATCCTAAAAGAAGGCGTGGACTTGCTCGGCCCTGTATCTCTGGGAGAGCCCCGGGACTGTCCCAGCCTTTCCGGGGAAGTTTCTCTGATCAGTGCCCCGCTGGAGCTGGAGGGAGTTTCTGCTGCTCAGTCCTGTCTGTGGGAGTAAGGCCCTCACGCTGGGCGACTCCATAACCAAGGTACAAGCTGCATTTCTGCTCCTTTTGTGAGGAAAGCTGGCTTCCTTGCTCCTACCCTATCCGCTTCACACGCCCACCCTCTACTTTGCTGAGAAACACTGAGCTTGCACGTGTCCTCCCCACTGTCCTGTGGCTCCAGGGACAGAGAGCAGGATGGCTACACAGGCTTTGCAGCCAGATGCCTGGGTTCAAATGCTGACTCGACCACTAACTGTCTCAGCGGCCTTGGACAGGTATCCGCCTGCCTTAATTTCACCCTTTCTAAGATGTAGATGTGGTCGTCTTTCACATACTCAGGGCTGCTGGCAGATTAGATGAGCTAATACACACATAGACGCTTAGAGCATGGAAGACGGAGAGGGCTCCATCACTTCTACTTGTTATCAAGACCTTAAATTCTGTGGGTGCCTAGAAACCATCTGCGCTCCAGGCAAAGCGTGAATGAAAGGGGGTCTACAGCACATTCTGTTTCCTAGATGGGAGAGACGGGGCGGGGAGGTAGGGAGGCAGGAAGAAAATGGACATTTCTTGGTGTCGGCTGGGCGTCGACCGCCGTCCTAGGTATCTGTCCTACGTTTATTCATTTACCCTGATGAGAACCCCATGAGCCTGGCATCTGGTTCTAGTCTACAGCCAAGGAAGTGCGTTCAGGGAGGCCGAGCACCTGGCTCAGGTGTCAGTTAGCGATGAGTCAGGCTTCACCCCATTCCCCTCACCCTCTCCTATTGGCTGAAACACACAGTCCTTAGCAGAGGGGGCTCTTATTTCAGACCTATTCATTGTATCCTTGTCTGGATATATTTTAAGAGTTGATGTAAGTGATTGTGTGGCAATATCGAAAGATTAAATTCCAGTTCTTCATTCCAAACTGCCCTGGGAACTTGCAGGTCAAACTGCTAACAAGCTGATGGTGGTTCTACCGTCAGTCTGGCCCCCCGCTGACCTGGGGATTCCGTGGTACACGGTCATCATTTGTGGCCACAAACAAGATAGAAATGTTCGTGGCCGGCTCTATGACATTTGTCACTTAATGTTAGCTTCCTTTCATTAAAAGTGTTTCTTTCACCAAAAAAGAAAAAAAAAAAAAAGGAGGTTTCATGTTACAAGCCATCTAGAACCTTCTTGTGTTATCTGGCACTAAAATCTTCAGAACAATTAGCACTGCAGTTTTCATGAACAGCAGTTCCGTGGGCTTGGGCAGACAATGTCTCCAGTGATGGAGGGTATAGAAATGGGGGTGCAGAGAGGGTCCCGCTTGTAAATGGGAGATGCCATTGGGGTGGGTGCCTTTGGCTGTTGGTGTTGGGAGGAAGTCCCGGGAGATGTACAGAGTGGGACAGTGCAGGAGAACGGTCCACGTCAGGGGTCCCTCAGTGGGACGGTCGAGGAGAGTGGTCTGAGTCAGGGGGTCAGAGTCGGGGTCCCTCAGGCTTGAAGAGATGAGGAGTGTTAGGTGGCAGACACTTGGTGCAGGTGTCTGGAGCAAGTGGCTCCTGTGAGTGGGGAATCCACATTTAGGGAGCGGAAGGATTCAGAGGAAGGTGGAGACCCAGACATCTCTCTTGGGGAGCCCTCTGGGGAAGTGCTGACCTCAGGGAATACCACCGGAAAGAAAACTTCTGTGTTTGGTCCGACCCGAGCACCCGTGGGTCAGAGATGCTTATTCTGGAGGAGAGGAGAGGAACTGGCAGCATGAGGACGCTTTCCCAGGGCTCGTCGTAGAAATTACAGGGCCATAGCAGTGCAGCGCATGCCTCCTCCTCTCTGTGCGAACAGCCATTCTGGCCCTCACTCCTCTGTGGTCCCCACACATCAGGAAGAGTTGCTCGTCCCAGCCCCAACTGGCTTTGTGGACTTCACACACCCAGGAGTCAGCTCTCTCACAACAGAGTGAGTTACGAGAAAAAACATAGCTGGCGAGTGGGGAGGTGTGACTGAGGTGGCAGACAGAGGCAAACATGTCTTCACACTAGAATGCTAAGGTGGGAGGGACCAAAGGGATCAGCTACACCAACCCCATCCCCAAAATTCAGAGAGGGAACAACAGTCAGACTTCTTCGGTTGGTGGGGTTGTCCAGTGTGTTGATTCAGCAGTGGAGCTGGTGTCTCTGATCAAAGGTGTGAGCTAGTCCTCGCATAAGTTCTCTCTGACTTCCTGCAAATCTGTGCATCTGAGGGAGGTGATTTTGGTACCCGGGTGAAACTGGTTTCAGAGGAATGAGAAACATTACCTTTGTACATTTCCTCTAGGTCTGGAAGGGAGCACAACAGAAATCTCTTCTGCCTACTGACAGATCGGTGAGTGCACGTTGTCTGTGGGGACGGTAATTGCTAACGCTTATGCTGTGCTCACTGTCCTGAGCAGTTTACGTGGAATAACAGACAGACACCTCTGTGAAGCCGGCACTGTTACAACTTTGTGTGCTAGTTAGGGTCCTGCAAGAAACAGAGGCCAAGATGGGATTCGATGTGGCAGAGTGTCTGTGTAGGATAAAGGGGGAGGGTTGATGAGGTCTGACAGCTGTAAAAAGGAGAGAGGGCAGGAAAGATTGGGTCGGAAGAGCCTCAGACAGCAGTGCAGTGCTGAGAACCCTCGGCCAGGCTGATGGGAGGCTCTGTGTGGAAGTCTTTCCTTAGAAGGATCAGGTGTCCTGTAGGAAGGGGACCCCCACACCCCCACCCCGTGCTCAGATCACTAGGCCCCGGCCAGTCTGCCCCAGGCTTTGGTTCATGCACATGGGAACCGGAGGAAGCAGGTCTTTGAAACCATCCAGAAGGGCTTCCACTTCCTGCTGGCCATGGTCCCAGGTCCTGTGCTTCGTTCTCCATGGGAATCCTGGCCAAATCCAAAGAGCTGGATCATAACACCCCCACCCCCTGCATGGAGATAGAACACGAGGCTGAGATCAGAGAGGGAGAAGGGGAGGAGGGCTCCATTCATAACCAAGCCTGTGTGCTGAGCAGATCAGCTCTGACCTGAAGCTGCCGGTCAGAATGATGGGCACAGCCTGGGGAGTTGTTTCTCAAATTCTCTGGACAGTTCTAGAAAACAGCTCTACTGATTAAAGGTGTGAGCCATCCTGGTTTTGGATTTGTATTTTCTGTCCCTTTTTATATGGTGTGACCTCTGGTGTCTGCCCCTAGGAGGTGGAATGAGACCAGGAACTAGTATTTACTAAGCACCTTCTATGTGTTTGCCACTGTACCAGGCACTTTACATACTCCAATCTCAATTTTCCCACAGCTTGTAGGCAGCCCGGCCCAATGGTGAACCTGGAGGAAGGAAAGGTGCCAGGTACTGGCTGTCCAGGTGTCCAGGTACTGGCTGTGAAGTCCAAGGTAAGTGCCCCTCTTCATGTCATTAAAGCCTCACTGATGCTGAGAGATGTGTTCATTCACACGGAGTTCCCGAGTGCCTGCCCCAGGCCCCAGGCCTGCACTGTGTGAGGCGCAGGTGTGAGAGCGGAGATGAACGTGATGTGGGCCTTTTGCGACCCTGCTGGGGGCGGGGGCAGACACGTGGACACAGCAGGCGCTCGTGAATGAGCAGGTGCTCTGAGGTGGGATGTGCAGTGAAGGGCAGGTCAGCCTCTCAGGTTGGGGAGGCTTCCCAGAATGGTGCCAATTATACGGGGTCCTGAAGGCTGGCTTGAGGTTTGCCCCTGGGCCAGGCAGAAAGACCATTCCAAGAAGAGGGACAGTGTGTTCAATGGCACAAGCCCAGGAAACGCTATAAGGGAAACTGAATGTGGATTCCTGGGAAAGAAATGTCTGCAGATAGAGGGGGGCAGGAGTGTAGGGAGCAGGCGTGAATGGCCTTGCAAAGTACGTGTGGTTTTATATACACCACGTGTGGGCCTTTATATAGAGCACACCAGAACAGAATCACCAGCAATGATAGCAGTTACTATTACATGGATATAATAATGATTATTCTGGTTTTCATAAGCCCGTGTTTACTACGTGCCGGACACTTTTCGAAGGGCTTTACCTGAGTAGATGCATTCATCCTTAAAGTTACCACTTCACACTGTGGTGTTACTGGCCCCACTTTCCCCATGAAGACACTAAGGCATAGGGACTTAGTAAGTGGCTGGTTGGCACCCAGTCTGCCTGACTCCAGGGTTCCCATTTGCCACTGCTTGTTGCCTAGTGAAGAAAAGTGAGTGTGCGAAGCCCGAAGTGTGAGGGCTGCAGAACTCATTTCAGCAATTCATAACTGATGTCTAGCCTCGCTTCTGAGATTTGGTTTTTACTTAGTGCTTTGGTGTCGGGCTGCTGTGAGGAGAAATAAATGAGCATTTCAAAGGTTCTGAGATCTCGGGATGAAAGGTTTCTGTCTCTAAAACCCAGATTTTGAATACTTCACAGTCTTCCTATTGTTGATGTTGTCTGGTTAACATCTCTGTGAATGTCGCTTCTTATTCCTGAAAGGCGGCCTGCTGACAGCAGGAATGCTTCTGAGCTTACTGCTCTGTGGACACCAGATTTGCCTGGGGCTCTGGTGGATGGATGATGGGGCAGGCGCCAGGCCGGGTCCTGGGGTGGACTCTGGAGTGAAGTGCAGAAGCAGCCACCCCAGTCTCCTTCTCTCCTGGGGAGATGAACATTACTAATGCCTACAAGAGACCAGGCAAGGTATCTGGTGGTCTATAGCTATTATCTCATTCAATCCCTACAACACCTTAGGCAGGAGGGCTGAATGTCCCCATTTCTCAGATGAGGAAAACTGAGCCTTATGGAGGTGAAGACTCTTGCTCAAGATCATACAGCCGGTCAACGGCAGAGCTAGAATCTGAACCCAGTCCAACTAACGGCAAAACCCACTCCTTTTCTCCCACGCTATTCCAATATCATCAGTATTATCATCCCAGCTTTATAAATGAGGAAACAGGCTCAGAGAGGCAGCTTCACTTACCTGAGGTCACATAGCAAGTACATGGCAGCAGCGGGGTTGCAGCCCTAGCCTGTCTGACTCCAAGGGCTCCAGGACGACCTTTCATCCTGGCTCAGCCCAGACTCTGGGGAGGGCACAGCCCCTGAAATCAGGACAATCTTTTGTTCTCCATGTCCCAACTCCCAACCCCACCGCCCACTCCTAGCTTTGTGGGTTTGGCAGATGGAGAAACAAAGAGGTTTGTTCTGCCTTTTCTGTCCCTTCATCCAATGCCCTGGGAGCCCTGCCTCTGCAGTACTGGGGTGAATCCTGAATGAAAAAGTAGAAGACGGTGTCAGGTCCTTGTGTCAGCCTGTTGACCTGGGGCAAGTCACTCATTTGTAAAGTGGGGTGATGGGTATTCTGTCAGCTTTTCAGGGGAGCTGGGAGGAGGATCAAACAAGGTGAAGGTCCAGAAAAGACGCAGAAACCAGCCCAGGGTGGCACGACCACATGGAGGAAGTAGGAGTATTATTACCATTCTGTCGTCTTCCCCTTCCCTGTGGCCTGGCCTCTACCCTCCGACTTCCCTGCAGCCTCTCCCAGCACAGAGGCGGAAGGTACTGTGTAGGCCTCTCTCCAGACCCACAGTCAGTCCGCTTCCCTGGGGGGCTGGTCGGGCCTGTTGGACCACATTTCTCACAGGTGTCCTGCCTTCCAACCCTCTCTGAGACCTCTGCCTCCCACCCCATTCCCTAAGGGGGAGATACCAGAGAGGATAACCCAGCTGTCTTTGTGACAAAAACCAAAAGTAAACAAAGGAATATTTACCGAGTACCCGTAACTTGTCAGGCACTTGAAGTATTTAATCCTTGCAGCAACCCTGAGAATTTCCCCGTTTTGTTTTGATGAAAGGGAGGCTCAGAGGGGCCCACTGCTCAGGGGCATGTAGCTGGAAAGAAGGGGAGCCAGGATTCCAGCTCTGGGCGGTCTCAATCACTGGGAAGCCAGACCCTTTCTTCCCTCCCTTTCTGCACACCCCGCGGACAGGCAGGTCAGAGGGTCAGTGGTCCCAGGCTGTGGCTGTCCGTCTGTCCAGGAGGCAGAAGCCAGGATTAACAACGTGGGCTGGGAGGCCTGCTTCTTCTCCAGGCTGCCCAGGATTTTTCAATCACCAGAAGAAACAGAGACTCTGGGAACAGCTCTGCCCCGGACCCCTTTATGGCGGCCCCCTCCCAGCCTCTGCACCAGGTGGGCTTGAAGGAGGCTGTCTCCCGCCAGAGGGCAGAGGCGTTCATCTGGGCCTGTGCAGGCCCCTGACTGCCATGGACAGCCTCCCATGTGGGCGGGAAAGGACGCTGCGCGTGGGGTCAGAGGTGCCGCTTCCAGGGCGCTCCATCAACAATCAGCGTGTGATTTTGGACAGGTCTCATCACCTCTCTGAGCCTCGGTTTTTTGGTCTATAAAATGGGGCCGTATCCTCACCTCACTGCAGTGTGGGAGGGATAAATGAGTCGCTGTGTGAAAGAGCCGCAGACAGGAAGCTCTGGGCAGGACCTGCTGCATACTTTGCAGGACCCAGTGCAAGCATGAAAATGCGGGTTCCCTTGTTCACAGAAAATTAAGAATTTCAAGGCGGTGGTAGCAGAGTACGACAGCAGGCACCGTCTTTAAAAGTGCCAGGCCTGTGCGTGCTCGGGTGGCCGGAAGCCAGCCCCGGCGCTGGGATTCGGAGCAGCGGGGCGCATCCTTCTCCGGCTTGGCTCACCCTCTGGGCTCCCGAGCGCTGTCTGGCGGCCCCAGCCGTGCGTCCCGCAGCGCATTCGGCGGGACGCCTGCGCCATCTAGCGGCGCCACGGCGATCAGCACCCGCCGCTCACACCCAGCTGGATGCGGCCTCGGTGCCTTAACCAACCTGCGTGGGTGTGGAGGAGAGGCGTACCTGCCGCATCCGTTTTCACCTTTAGTCTCCCATCGGTCACCACATCTCTACAGTGTGCTCCATGATCTCTCACATGGCTCCTACCCTTTCAATAGTTCCTTGGTCCACTCACCTGCCCACTTAGGCTCCGTGATTTGGGTGAGGTTCATTGGGGTCCCTGCCATCCCTCCCAGAGCTGTTTCCTTTTCGGTCCTCTCGAGGCACCCCTCCTTCTCCCTCCTCCCTTACTCCATCTTCCTTCACCAGCACCTCGGAGCCCTTCTGCTGCTCTCTGCCACCAGCAGGGATGGCTTTGAGGGTCATCTTAGCTTGACCCTCAGCCATTTGGCTTTGAGGGTCACCTTAGCTTGACGTCTCAGCCCCAGCCGCCTCTTCACCTTGCCTGCCTGTTATCCTCCAAACAAACGTCTCTTCCTGACACGCTCCCCCACTTGTGGTCTCCTCCTCCCGGTTGGCCTCGCCAGGCCCCGCCTCTGATGGGAAGACTTCCAGGACTACCAGAATCCCCAGGGACGCCATCCCTTCTGTGTGAACAGCCACATGGAGTCAGAGACAAGACTTGTCCGTTGGGGTCAGAGGTGGCCAGGTCAGGGGTGCGTCTGTAGGACTGATTGGCTGGCCTGAAACCTGCCTCTCCCGCTCCTGAGTCAGCTTCCTGGTCAATGAAGTGGGGATCAAACGAAATGGGATTTTTGTGAGGATTAAACGAAATTACTTATATTAGGCATTCAGAATGGTATCTAGCTGATTATAAGCACTGAGTAAATGTTATTAGAGCCCATTATTAAATTCTGTATCCACTAATTACTAGCAGTGTGACTTTGGGCGTGTGATTTCACCTCATCGAGCTCTTCCCACCTGGAAAATGGGGATATTATTTATGTTCCTATCCCAGAGGATTGTTATGATACCAGGGAGGTGCTGTGCAGAGGTGCCGGGCAGGTAGGAGTCGTTTTAGAGATGCCAGTCCTCTCCCTTCACTCATGCTCTGGCCACTCATCACAGTCTTGTCATAGTTTCTCCTTGGTCATCCAAAATGATTGAGTTTTGGTACAGTCTGGAAACAGAATCCCTTCTTCCCTGGTGGACCTCAGTCTTTTCTCTTAAAGCCTTCAAATGATTGGCTGAGGCCCACCCACCTGATGGAGGGCCATCTGCTTTACTCCGAGTCTACTGAGTTAAATGGTAATGACATCTCAACAGTTCCTTCACAGTGACGGCTAAACTGGGTACGAAACAAACTAGGTACCATGGCCTCGCTAAGTTAACACATAAAATTAACCATCACAATGGGCTAACGTTTATCCTGTAGAGACTTTATAAGCTCATTCGTTTGTTCCTCCTCTGCCTCCCCTTACACCTCCCTGCTTCCTTTTCTTCCCCTTTTCCTTCTTTCTTAACCAGGAGCAAGTTTAGTGCCCTCTCTTGCTGTCCTCAAGAGAATCCACAACAGTCCGTCTTTCTCCATATCTCCCCAAGCATTTACCTATGCTGTATCAGCTTTAACAGTGAGGGGGTTTGGCCCCTTGGACGGGGCAGGGAGTGGGGTCAGGTGGCACGAGCACTGGGTGCTCTTAGCTCCCAACCTCTTGCCACAAAATCCTTGTCCTGCTTCAGGTGTTCCCATGGAGAAGAACCAACTGAAGGTGGTTCACACTGCAGGGAAAGCTGTAACAGGTTTGGGGTTTCTATTTTTAGCTTCCATTGGTCTGGATAAGGAGCCTTGACTGGGCTTTGGGAGCGGCGGGACTGGAATTGGCAGGCTTCCTGGTGGGTAGAGAATGGAACAAACTGGCCAGAAGACAGACGAGGGAGGGTAGGATGATGCGCGTTAATGTAAAGTGTTTCTGGAGCGTGGGAGGTGCCAGCGGGGCAGGCAGCCCATGAGAGCGGTGGTGGTGGTGTGCCTTGGGATCAAGACCCAGTTTCTTAGTGGCCAGGGGGATGTCTCAGGTCCTGAGCTTCATTCTTAACGGGGTGTGGTCAGGTCCCCATCTTAGCTCCAGATGCCCGTTACATTTACCTGGGCTGCTTCTAAGCAATCCTGATGCCCCAGCCCCACCCTCAGAGACTCTCCTTCAATTGGTCTGGGGTGGGGCCTGGGCGTTGGCATTTTTCAAGTCCTCAGGCGATTGTGATGGGCAGCCAGGGTGGAGATCCATGGCCTTGACTTTGCACAGCCTCTGATGCAGCTTCGGACCCTTCATGGGAAGGGGTGCAAGTACAGAGCTTCTGCTTGGGCCTAAGTGTCTGCCTTGCTGGGGGCCAGCTACAGCTCCAGCAGCCTTAGAGGACCACCTGGCTGCACTCAAGAAGCCCAGATAAAGAGCTGTGGCTCCTATAATGTCCAGCCATGAGAGGTAGCAGCCAATGGCAGTCTGATCAGGAGTGTTTCACACATGTACGAGATGTGGTGGCCTGCTCTTGCAAGTTGTCCACGGGCACCCGAGGCTGAGTCTGTTTTCTCATCTGCTACTTGGATTCAAAGAATGCCCGTGCCTCTCTGAATTGACTACAGATGAATGAGATTTGTGTGCGGCACCCTCAGTTCCTTGGGGCAAGGCAGAATCCCCTAAAAGAAGGGCTCTAGGACAGAGTGGGAAGACTTTAACGTCTCTATGGAGCTGTGCTACCTTACGCAGCTCCCCTCAGCTCTCTGAGTTTCAGTGTCTTCCCCAGTAAAACCAGGACTCTACCTTCCAGAATGTTCTACCATGAGCATGAAATAAGATAATGTCTATAAAGTCCCTGGGGCAACACCTGGCACATAATAGAAGTTTAGTCAATTGCTTTTTCAAGAATGCCACTCCTAGCTCTGAATGTTTTAAATGTGAAGTCAAATGAGGAAACCAAGACCCCTAGTGTCCAACATAAGTAATAATTTGCTACTTATAAGCTGAAGCCACTTGATCAACCCCTGGACACCACGTCCCTCAGCAGGAGGCTCTGGCCACCTCTTCATCTCCGTATCCCAACCACACCACGCTCCATACTTTCTACAGGAGAGGGTCTTGGAAATAGCCATCTTGTTGGAGGGAGGGGTTGTGAAGAGTGTTGTCTTGAAGCTGCATTTGCATGTGGTCACAGTATTTGCATTTGAGCTGGATGCTTGCTTGGGGGCTGGGCAGGACTGTGCATTGTCTGGCACAAAGTAAATACTAACAACTGGATGCAAAATGAATGGATCAGCCTTCTCTTTTCACAGCTGACCTCTCCTGCCCAAGGGAGTCATGGAAGAAGTGAAGATTAAGAGTGTAAGAAATAGTTCTGTTTATTGATCAGAAGATGGTATAAAATTACAGCAATTTGCAGGCATTCTGGGCTTTCCGGAAGGGACATGCAGTGCTGGGCTCTAGCAGAAGATGGAGTGGAGGCATGAACCACTGGGCCTGGGCTCCTTCCTGGGTAGTTAAGGGACTTGTACTACTAGCATAGATGCTAGTGTGAGAGAATGATTGGTCTTTGCCTCTGGAAACAAGGACGTGGGCAGTTTGGGTCATCAGACAATGCCATGCTTATTAATTCAGGCCTAGCCTACATACGTGAGGTGCTGGCCCTCCCAATCAAGTCACCTTAGGTTCCTATTGTTCAGTACAAGGGACGTTCTTGCAACCAAAGAAAGGGAAACAGGCACATTGGTTTGGGAGGCCATCACGGAGTGGTGTGCATTTGGCTCAGGTCGTCTCGCTTCCAGATACACCAAGGTCTGCTGCACTTGGAAGCCGTGGGTTGGTGCACGCAAGCAGAAAAAAGTGTGCGCTACTGTGTAAGCTCAAGCAGAGGGACCTTCCATGGGGCAGCTGTGTGAGATGAGCATGCTTTCAGTTTCGTCTTGTCTCTCTCAAGAGGGAGGAGAGAGAGTTGGCAATCAGAGACTGAGCCACGTGATGCTGGGTTCCATAGAAAGTCTTCAGCAGAGAATTCTTCCGAAGTGTAAAATGTGTTTCTGTCCCGAGAGTTTGTGTGTACAATCAGAACGAGGGCAGATCAAGGTGTTGAGGTGGTGGTTAATAAGTCTCCAAGAGCCAGATGGCTGTGTCCGCAGTTATATGACATTTTGGAACAGCTGGAGGGACCTCATGATGTTGTCATCCTAGGAAGGGAGGAGGGGAAAAGGGAATGGTTAGGATTCTCTGAGGCTCCTCCCTCCCTGAGATGCTCTGGTGAGCCAACCTCCAGCATGGGTTTCCCATGCACAAAGAACTCTGCAAGGGAGTAAGGCGTGGGGACCTAGGAAATGAGCAACTCAAGGTAAGAGGCACTTTCTCTGGACTTAAGGAATTTGGAAGGAACAAATTACCTAGTGAAACACTGAGTATTGTTTCTTTTAAGAAGCTCTGGGCAATTGCATTTTATCAAGTGATTTTTCTACATCTTTTGAGATGATCATATATTTTTTTCTTTTTTGTTCTATTATATTGATTATATTACATTGATTAATTCTTGAACGTTAAACCAATCTAGCATTCCTTTAAAAAACACCAATTTTTCATGATGTATTATGCTTTTTACATATTGCTGGATTTGATTTTTCACATCTGTGTTCAGCCTGGAAATTTTTTAATCTTATAATGGCTTTGTCAAGTTTCCATATTAGAGTTATGATAACCTCATAAACCAAGTTGAGAAGTTTTCTCTCTATTCTCTGAGTTTGTAATAGATTATTATCATTTCTTCCTTAAATGTTTGGAAGAATTTACCAGCAAAGGCATCCGAGCTTGCCATTTTCTCTGTGGGAAAGTTTTAAATTGCAGATTAAAATTTTTCTTTAACAGACATAAGACTATTCAGATTTTCGGTTTCTTTTTCCGTTAGTTTTGATAAGTTGTATTTCATGGGTCAGAGAAGACAGCATTTTGAATTAAAATACAATGAAAATATGACATCAAAATTTTGGGGCTCTGAAGCAGTTCTCAGCTAAAGCAGTACTCAAAGAAAAAACTTATCTCTTTACATGTATATATTATAAAAGAAGGTTTGAAAAATCAGTGACTAAATGTCCATCTCAAAAAGCTAGGAGGAAACCTACAAAATTGAATTAAAATAAAAAAGCAGAGGGAAGGAAATAATTTAGAGCTCAAATTGATGAAATAGAAAGCAAACCTATAATAGATGCTGGGCATATGAAATCTTCAAAGTTTCTAAAACAGTGAGGTATTATTGCCTAGTGGTTAAGTATATGGGTTCTAGCGTCAGGCTGTGTAGACTCAAATCCTGGTTCTGTCACTTGCTAGCTGAGTGACCTTAGGCAAGTTACTTAATCTCTCTGTCTCAGTTTCTTTACATGAAACATAGCATAGATCATAGTATCTATTTATATAGTAAGTTGTGAAAAAGAAGCGAGTTCATTAATGAAGAGCTATAGAAGTTGCTAATGTGAGAAACTAAATTGATTAAAAACTGTTAAGCAAAGTCAAAAAAGCACACTATATACAATAGGGCATAGTATTTAAAATTAGAATGATAGAATTCGGCTTCTGTCTCTGTCACTTATTGTGCCTTCGTGACATCTCTTAACCTTGCAATGCCTCCGTTTTCTCGTCTTTAAAAGGGGTGTCATGAATACAGCTGTTCAGCCAGTTCACAATGGTTAAAATGTTGAACTATTTATAACACTGTTAGTGCATAGCTGCTGACCTCAGCATCTTCCCCTCTGGCTACCTGGTAACTGGCTTAGGACCCCTGGTCTACCCAAAGATCCATCAACTAACAGGTTAATACTAAGTTTAGCAGGGGTCCTCCAGGGCACTGCCCCAGGGCATTGGGTCAAGGTCGGTTAAGAGTGTTCAATCCTCAGTCCATCCTAGTTATTAAATAGTTTGAACATCCCCCGGGACACAGCACCTCCAGCTCTCAGGGTTATGATGAGGTTTATGTAATGTACCTGAAACTTGGTAGTTGCTCAGCATGAGTTGATAACTTCTCCCCTGCTCTCTTGCATTTGTAGTTCTTACTGGGTAGAGCTCAGAGTCACTGTCCCTTTCTGAAATAAGGTGGGGGTATAAATGCATTTTCCTAAAGGAGATGAAAGCCGTTGTTTCCAGTTTAGTCGCTGGCCGTCTCCGGGGCTGTTCTGTCCTTTAGACTAAGGACGGTGGGGTCCAGCGGAGCGGCAGAATCAGCATCACCTGGGAGAGGCTTAGAAAAGTAGCCGCTCAAGCCCCACCTGCAGACCTGTTGAATCAGAATCTGCATTTTAACCAGAGCTCCAGGGAAGTTTGTGCATTCAAGGTTTAGAAGCATCTGTCCAGGGCTTTTGTGTTAAAAATGAAGATGTCTAGACCCCATCCCAGATCTGGAGTGTCTGGGATTGAGGCGTGGAAATGCACATTTTCAGGATCTTCCCCGGCAGTTCTTACACACGCTATGGTTTGAGAATCACAGCTCTAGGTATTTTTGCAGCTACTCCCCTGTCGTCTGAGGAGTGGGTCATCCAGAGGCAGGTTGGAAGATTACCGTGTAGCCTACTTGGGAAGTCTGTAGTGTCACAGAGAGCCCTCTGGGCTTTTCCTTCCCTCCACACATCCATTCTAAGGCTGTCTGGCTTAGCCTGTGCTTGGCCAAGGCTGAGCCCAGGTCGTTCTGGGGAGTGGGGACTGTTGTTGGTGCTGGCGCCATGGCGGCTCTGACCGGAGAGGTCACAGGTGTCTTCTTCTGTCCCTTGTGCAGGTCAACAAGCCCCATATTTCCTCTCCCAGATTTACAGATATTGTGCCCTGAGCGCTCTCCTTACCTCCTGACAGGATTCAAGAAATTCATCTAAAGTCACGATCCCATCTTTATTTTTGTCCATTTTCTGAAAGGCACAAGAGGAAGCACTTTGAAGAACCTGGCAATCTGCATTCCAAAGCATATTTACTGTTTTTTTTTTTTTTTACTAAATCAACGTTGCCCTGAGAGTGAGGGTGGCCTTTCACTGGCCAGACGACTCCCCCCAGGCCCTGGTGGGAGCACGTGACCCACGAGCTTTCTTAAAATGAAAAGACGTGCTCCAGACTCTTATCACTTCATCACTGGGTTATCCTGCTGCTCCCCTCACACGTCTTCCCTGGACTTTTCTAGCCTGTCCGTCTGACAGGAAGACCCCTGGACATGAGTGTCCACTTCTGTCACTCACTGTGTGACCTTGCGTGGGTCGTTAAGCCTATGTGAGTCTGTTGTTCCCAACCGCAAAGTGAGAGGGTTAGACTAGAATAAGCGCTGGCATTCTTTGGGGCTCTGTTGCCAGGTTACTATTTTACTAATTTCCCACCACGATCTTGCCTCTCTCCTACTCATGGATTAACAGGCCTGCCCGCTCTTTACCAGAGCAAGACTAGACTCTTCAACTAAATGATCTCACTGTCCATCTCACCACAGTTTCTAACCTGATTCTCTTTCCTCTCCAGACATAAATGCCCACCAGCTACACACTTGTGCTTAATGATGTCTTTTGTTTTACTCAGGTCCCCCAAGAGTTTTTAGGGAACGTTCAGTCGGTGCTCTACCACGTCTGCTTAAGGAGACCATCTCGTCCTGGAGAACAATACTTGTCATGGGTTTCTGTTTCCTACAGTGCGTAGTCCAGGGTGGACACAAGCCACGGCTCAGAGACTCGGGGGCTGACTGGTCTACGATGAGCTTAAAGCTCACGCACAGGGTGTGTACGCTTACCTGGAAGAAGACGTCGACGTGCTGCCTGGGGGTGTCTTCTCTGAGCACAGGGTACGTGTATTTCCCCATCATGTCATAGATGGCTTTGACAATGTCCATCATCTCCTGCAGAGGGGACACGAAAGCACACAGTGTGGGAGCCGTGAGGCCAAGCTCCTCTTAGGTGACAGTTTGGGACTCTTTATTGTCTTTATGCAGGACACTGATGAACAGGGCCTTCAGCTGATGAGAGGGCGTTAGAAAGCAAGCTGAGGGGGCTGGACCTGGGACGCCCCCTCCTAGAGAGAGGGCAGCAGAAATTGTGGAGAGGTTAGGTGTGGGATGGGCTGGACATGTTTGTGTTCCGATTGTCCCACATTCCGTTTTGGGGAGACCCTCTCTCCACTCTGTAATTCCTTTGAATGGTTGGGCCTGGGTGGCTGGATTTGTACCAGGTGACTTGTCCCTGTGATCATAATTGATTGGAACAAAGGTGGACATCTGATGAAAGCCGAGCAATTCTGTGTAATACCATACATATTACTACTTTATTAAGTGATTTTGAAAATGTAATGTTGTATCACCTGGATTTTTCCATCTTATTACTCTTGCATGATTTTAAATGGCCACCAGTATTTCCGTCATATGTATTAGGAGTTACTGGAATTCATTTAACACATCTGCTATTAGTGGATGTTATGGTTTTCACATTGTGCGGACAGTTCACCACTTTTTCTTCAGCACCTGGAACACCTAATAAGCCCTCAAATATATGTTGAGCAAAGACGCGACTGAACGAATGAGAGAGAAAAAGTGGAGAGAACCTTGCAGGGTTGAGGTGAGGATTACAGTTCAGGAAGCGGGATGATACATCCAAGTTTCGACTGAGATGCCAGGACACAGTCGCTACCACAGTGAGTTTTGAGACAGACCTGTGGGTATTTCACTGGCTAGACACCACATCTATTTCGAGGCTCTAAAAGTGTCAAGCAGTGTAGATTCAGAAATTACTCGTGATGATTTCTTTAGAGATGGCTGCACCTTCCATTGCCCCCTTCCGTGGTTTTATTAGTAGGTCAAATAAGTTGTGGTCAGTACAATCCAATTGTATTCTCCTCTTCGTCAAAAATGTCCTTTTTCTCTTCTAGGTGATATGTGTAATTCTGCTGTTCCAGCTTTTAGCTTTAACGCATGGCTGTTAACCTGTTAAAATACAAGTTCCCCTGGGAAAAGTAACTCTATACGGAAATCAATCATTTATCCCCACTTTGGAATGTGCACTGAATATGTGTGACCCAGTGAGAATGAATGAATCTGCTTAATCCGTCCTTAGTGCCTGAGAAAGGGGCAGGATAAGGCAATGGGGGCGGGCAGAGGTGACCTCCTCCATTGTTCTAGGAAAACCAGCTCTCTTGGACTCAAAGCAGATCCCTCCTCATTCAGGCAATTTCATCATGACTGGGGCTGTGTTCTGTTTAATTAGATACCTCCCTGGCCTCACTTACCTCTTTGTTTATGTAGCCATCTTTATTGATATCATACAAATTAAACGTCCACCTTAGTTTCTCATGGACGGTTCCTCTCAGTAAAATCGACAAAGCAGTTACAAAGTCCTGAGAAATGGAAGAGGCACGAGTGACATTAACCACCAAGCCACAGGGTGGGGTAAAGCGCTGTCTTTGAATCTGACGCTGTGACTGCTTTTACAGAATGGAATCTCCCCAGTCCTCTGTTCCCTGAAGGACACGGCCAGACTCAGTGAGGAGCGCCCCTCACCCACTCTTTGGGAGGGAGCCCCCTCGAGGAAGAATGGGGCTCTACCTTGCTGACACCTCTAGACAGGTAAACACAGCCTCCTCTGGAACTGCCTTGTGCCACGGTGGCAATTATTGTACAAGTGTGGTGTCATCTAGTGGCCAAGAATGTGGACTCTGGAAATGCCCTCCTTCAGTTCAAATCCCTCCTTGACCACTTAATAGCTGTTTGACCTTGGGAAAGCCACTCACTCAGTCTCTCTCTGCCTTACTTTCCTCTTCTGTAACTGGTCACAAATAGTAGCACCCTACCTTGTAGGGCTATGGTAAGAATTAAATACAACAATAAAAGCAAAGCACTAAGTACAGAGCCTGCCACATGGTAAGCTCTGTGTGCGTGTGACCTATTAAACTGTTATCATTAGTCCCGTGAGGCCCACCGTTCTAGAGGCCGTTGCTGCTGCTTTTCTCTATCTTTAGGAAATGCTTACTGAATAGATGAAGGTTTCTTTGTCTTGACTGAGGGCATTTGATGATCCAACCCTTACCCCAGTACCCCACGGTTTACAGGGAGAGGCAATGGGGCCCCGGGGAGTCCCTCCAATGTCACGTACCTCAAATTTCACGGAGCCTGTCTGGGTGGTGTCGAAGGCGTGGAAGAGATAATGGGCATAGGTGCTGGCATCTGCAAGGCAGAGAAGGGAAGGCAGGTGGTGGGTGCAGGGGCTCCGTAGAGGGGAGCGAGGTCACTTTAAAACACTAAGGAAGAGGAAAGGTGGTGCTGGGGGATAGAAAGGAGAAAACCATGGAGCGGGGAAACCTGCTGGGCGAACCGGGACCCATTTGGCTCTCCTGGGGTTTAGGTGGCAAGTTCTAGCAAGAGCCAAGACAGACCCTTGCCTCTCCATCTAGCCATCCCCAGCCTGTCTGTGCGTCACTCTGGCTGGAGGGATGGCACAGTGGCTGCAGGAGATGTCGTCCTGAGCGGCAGTGCAGTGCCATGGAATGCGCACTCATTAGGAAGCTGGCAGACCCGGGCTTGGGTAGTGGCTCTGTCGCTACATCATATGACCGCAGGCATCTAAACCGCCTCTCTGATCTTCACTTTCCCATCTCTGTACAGTGAGATGTGGCAAGACATACTGTTTCCCCGAAAATAAGATCTAACTGGAAAATAAGCCCTAGCATGATTTTTCAGGAGGACAGCCCCTGAACATAAGCCTCCGTGGGTCTTTTGGAGCAAAACTTAATATAAGACCCAGTCTCATTTTCGGGGAAACACGAAAATGTCTTCACATTTTTGAAAAAGTATGTTAACCTTTTCACAGAGTCACATCATCAAAACCACCATTTGCCCGGCCACGTAGTCCAAACTCGGTAGAGAGCGGCTCGATAGAACTCAACACTCAGCAGTTCCGGGGCCTGCGTGGGACGAAGCTGCCACCCCCCCTTGAGCAGGCACCCCGGCCTTGATCCACACCTCAGAAGGCTCCTGTCTCCTGCCGAAGGGCCTGTGAGAAGCGGAGCTCAGGGGGTGTTTGGGACTCTTGAGTGTCTCCTTCCTTAGGACGCAGGGAAGGGTCCTGTAGGAAGTAGCTTCTGGGGCAGGAAGTAAGGTGGCATGTGATACATGGAAGCCACAGCAAGAGCTCCTGATATCCCAGGCTCATGGGAGCAAAGTGAGTTCCCGCAGGAGCTGGGCAGGGGACAGGACACCTGTGGGCCTGGCATGCTCGCTGACCTGGGTTCATGAGCATGGCGTTATGCTTCCTGCATCTTTTGGATTAGTTTACTTTCCTTGCCCCTGGTATCTACTAAAGTTCTTTTTCAAAATTCTAGCTTGCCTCAGCTGTTACAAGGAAAAGAACGGAGATCTCCGGGTGTGGCACAGTGGTGGCGCAACCACGACAAAGCTTGATGTCAGATGCGTATGGGATCTAATCTTGGTCTGCCATTTGCTCGCTGTGTGACTTTAAGTGAATTGCTTAGCCGCTCTGAGACAGGGATAAAAATACCTGTTTTCTAGAACTGTCATGAGACTTTATGATATTGCTTTTTCAACCTCCCCTCCTTTCCTGGAGAGAGTCCATTTTCAGAGTTCTTTTCTGCTAAAGCTTTAGCGAACTCCACATCTTGCAATAAAAGGAGGAATCTTGCTCTGCATTCTCCCCAATGTGAAGGCAGAGGCAGATAACAAGGAGCGTGAACTTGGAGAAGGAAAGGCTGCTCAACAGAGAGGGAGCTGCGCAGGACCTTTTTTGAGGTTGGACTCACCTCCGTGAGGGAAAAACTGAGCGTAGATCTGCTTGAATGTTTCTTCATTGACCACACCACTGGGGCACTCCTGTGTGAGAGGGAGACGGTCAGTGGGAGTATGTGGGGACCCGCCCCAGGAGTGGTAGGCTTGGGGCCTAGGGTTCCTCGTGATCTCCGGTGGGCAGGGACTTGTGTGTGTCCAAGGTGAGTGGCTGGGAGGCAGCCCCCCACTCCCCTTAGGACTGAAGCTGCTTTGCAAAATGCTAAGTCTATCAGAGAATGGGTCCTGGGAGGTGGAAAGAGTTTGGGCTTTGGAATGAGACCTGGATTTGGTTCCCAGCTCAGCCCCTTCTAAGTTTGGTGACTTTCAGCGAGTCAGTCTGCAGTCCTCTGTCCTTACCTGTAAAACGGGGCTAACAGGACCTTCCCAACAAGGCTATGATGAGGTGTAACATATGAAATAATGTAGTAAATTAATATATTGGCATTCAGCCTTACAATATGAGTCTCTGTGAGCTCGGTTAGCAAGAGACATAACTCCCATTGTTTCTGGGGCACCAAAAACTTTGACCTTGTGAATTGGTTATGCTAAGGTTAGAACCTGGGCGGAGTGAATTCTCCAAGGCTGTGCCATCCTGCGAAGTGTCTGGGCTGTTGGTCAGCTTCCCACCGACTGAGATTGCCTCAGCCCTGCCTTTCTAACCAGGTAATTTTGCCCTCATGTCCCTTTATAGAGTGGACCTTCCTTTCACAACTGCACATATGGAAAAGCTCCCTGATGGGTCCTGTTGGCATCTGGGAGAGCTTAGTCCCAAGTGGGAAGTCCCGCCGGGGCCATCAGAGGCCGGCGGGTCTTACGTTTTTGAAGCCTCGATACAGGACTTGCAGCTCCCTCTTGGTGAAGTTGGTCTGGGCCTCCAGCTGCTCCAGCCCCTCAGGCCGATGGCAAACCATGGTCATCTCCAGCTCATCTTCAATCTTATCTGGAACCAGAGGAGATGACATTGGAGTGGCTGGTCCCTTGTCAGACCACCGTCTGGGCTGTCAAACGGTGATCTGGGACATAGGGTCGTGGGCTGGGGTCACACTGCAGATGACCTTCCTGCCTGAAACCCCTGCCCAGTCACTTTCTGTCTCACACTCGGTCCAGCCATTACTCCAGGTGTGTCACACACCACATAGGGAGGGAGGCTCAGCGCTGGAGAGAAACGAGTTCCTAGTGGAGGTGAGGGCCAAGGTGCTAAAAGTAAGTCCAGAGGAAAACATTTCCCTTTCTCTGAATATTTCTCTGAATATTCTAGAGACACAGGTAAGTGAGAGGATTCATGCTCTCCAACAGTAAAAGGAAACAAATCTATTTTTAAACAATAGAGTAAATTCTCACCACTTGGGACAACTAGGGGAAGGCTAGTGTGATTTAGCAAAAAGTTCAAATTATAGCATGTTCAATATTAATTTAAAAATATGAATATATTGTACAGTATTGTTTTGTAATATTTACTAGATAGCCTTAAATAATAGGAAAATGACTTAAATGGGAGCGACTTTATAGAAACGAAAGCTTCCGAAGCATTTGAAGGGCTCTAAAAACAGTTGTCTTAAGTAGTAGTTTACCTGGACTATAACGCAATATAATTTTTGCACTAGTTATTTAGAAAGTGTCAGTCGATTAGAGAGAGAACTCTTTAATCTGCCCTTCTCCTATGGAAGGATCACAAAATCTAAATAAGTGGGATTTTCAACATTTTACCATCACAGAAGGATAAGGGAGTATTTTCCTCTGGGCCTTGCCAGAATGCTTTCTATAAATTTACTCCAATCAAGAATCAATTGCCACCTAACCTTTTCTAGATGCCCACTGTTGTTGTGCAGACGTTAGCTAATCCATATATCGAACAACAGTAAGTCTGGGCTGGCAAGAATAGTGAGAAATGGGCAGGCTGCTGGGAACGGACACATACTCCTCACACCCCATGACCACGGACAGTGAGGCAGGCTGAGCTTCTATGGAGAACAGGGTGAGTACGTGCATTGCATCATTTCCAGTCAGTATCAGTCTCTTTGCGACAGATTCTCTCTGTAGTTGCCACTTTTCCTTTTGATACTTTGATTTCAATAGGAAAGGAATCCGTCAGAGTGAGTTTGTATCTTGTACCTTGCCCTGAGGTGTTGGACAGTTGGGTAAGTTTTCAAGGGAGAGGCAGAAGAATTTGGTAACAATTCCTAATTGTCATCTTTCTTATGTACTGGGCAATGCATAGCACTTTATCTTTCTGGGAGTAAGGCAGATTATTCAACATAAATAAGATAATCTTTAGACAATGTAGCAAGTGGCCAATTTCCTTGTAATTCTTACAGAGCCTTTAATTGTTGTTATGTTTGTAGCTAACAAGTAGCAATTACTAAGTACAATGTTTCTATATAAATCAAAGGGCCAATTCTCAAACAACAAAAAAGCCCCAGATAAGTCTAATTCAGAATACTCATATACTGTTAACTCATTTTAAAAGAGAAATCAAATTGTTGGTTTAAATTTTCTAGCTTTAGACTTAATAGCAATTTTATTTTAAAAATGCAGATATTTAACACTGTAAAAAGAGGTAAAAGTTATATTAAAATGTAACTAAGGAAGACGTAAATGTATTTTTGTAAGAAATGATGTATTTTTGAAGGCATCTAGTATACCTTTCCAAGTTACCTTATCTAGAAGCTAAAATATATTATTTTTTTGCAATATTGTCTTATTTCTTTTAATCTGTGACTGAATTCCTCACAAGCTCAGGAAAATCTTTTTGCAGAAGTTTGAGAGAATCTGATTCAGAAACTGCGCTTGCTTACTTACCATCTCTTTTATTAAAAATGCACTAAGTAATTACTCAAATATCAAACATTAAACCCACCTCATGAAGGTAGAACTGGACTTTATTAATAAATGAGTTGTTTGCTGCATGAGTATCAGAATCAATTTCCCTATCAAAGTGATTCCGTAATATCTGAATATTTGAATGTTGACTGCCAAGCTTTTGTCTTGTTTTGCTTTTTCACCACCCTCTCATTTCGGCTGTGGTAACGTCACTTATGGAAGGAAATTCATGTCTTTGGGACGCAAGATGCTGGAAGTAGCCTGCTTGTGGGCATTAGGGGCTCAACCCAGTGTTTCTCGGCTTTTCTGTCGTATTGTGCTTTATAGTAAGACCTACATTTTGCGTCACAATCCACTGTACATCTACATATAAGCAAAAATGTTATGAACTAATACTTTCCTTCAGTTATGTGAGATGTACTCTGCTTTCAGTTTTAATCTATTCCTTTGTAAAAATGTGCTGATGGCGCCCCTCGTGTGTCATGACATGCGAATGGTAAACACTAATTTAAGTTGTCGGTACTTGTGACAACCTTCTCTGGGTGCCCATGTTTAAGCATCCCATGTTCTCATGCCAGCTCTGCCCCCCTTTCCTGGGATGCATTATAGCTCTGGCCACTGTAAAAATATTCTGAAGGAAGTTCGGAAGGGGCTGCAGAGGTTTTCCTGCCTCTCCTGTTATCCTTGGGGAGTCCCTGGGTGCTACCCAGGAGGTCCCAGGAGAAGGAGAGGGGTGGCCAAGCTCCCTGGGTGGAGGAAGAGGAAACAGAATTCACAGGTGGAGAGTCTGCTTGATAGTTTCTTTTAACGTTTGTTAAGAGTCCCTGAGGCCAAATGTTGCTTGTTGTTATTATTTTTGTTACTAAAAATAATGTTGAGCTAGTTACTAAGTCAGATTGAGTTTGGATGAGCGAGATAAAAATCAGCCTAGAGATTTCATACTATGGTGAGCACTACATACCAAGAATGAACAGAATACCTCCTGTTTGTAAAGTACTTTTAATCTGTAAAATGTTTTCCTGCAGTTATCTTAGTAAACCTTGTGTGTGGTGGGCAGTGGGTGACGACTGCCCTCTCCATTGGAATGTTAGGATGATGGGTGTCCTAACAGATATAGTTATCTAACTATGAGTACCTTAAAAAGTGACAAACTATCTGTCACAGTGGTTAAGGTGAGACAGAATAACCAACAGTGGAGGATGCTGTACAGGAAATTCCCAGGCTGACGGAGAGATTGGAGAACATGGTTCAGAATGAGTGGTCCTTCATGTTTTGGGTCACAGGCTCTTCTGAGTGTGGGATGAAAACTTTAGACCCTCACAAAAGAAAACACACTGAATCATGTCCTCTTGCTTGTACTGTCAGCGAGTTCCTGTATCTGTTAAGCACATGGAGCCCGTGTCATGGGCTTCCAGCACATGTGAGCTCTTCCAAACTCTGTCACTAAATGGCTTTGCCTGAGTCCTAGGGCACATAGCCAGTTGGTGACAGAACTGGCCCTAGAATCCAGCCAGTCCAGGGTCTCTTTTACAGATCTGGCCCCCAGTTACCCCTACAAATGGCTTCTGCTGACTTGAGCACAAACTGCAAATTGGTTTGTAGCCAGCCTTGCAGTAGTTCCCCTCCCTACAAGCTCTGGCCTCTGTACAAGTTGGATCCTCAGACGTGAGTGGTCAGAGGACGCAAGCCTTTGGCTTCCTCTCTAGGGAAGCGTCTCCTCTGTTAGGTCCCTGACCACGACCATGGCCATGAGCAGAGACCAAGGCCATGGTGTCTCCTCCTCCCTGGACTGGAAAACAGTTTCTCCACCATGGGGTCTCTGGGTTGGACTTTACTCCCACCCACCCCGTTGTGAGGTTACAAAATGCTGGACCTTAGCATGAACACAGCCCAAAGATAGGTCTGGTTTGGCCTATGAAATGTGGTTTAATTTTTTTTTTTTTTTAATGAGTTGCCAGTATTTAAAGATGAGGGATTCGAGTACAAATTTGGATTTCTGATTTTTCTTGGAAAATGGGATTCTCTGACAACTTTGCTCTCGAGTTCTCATAAGACAATAGTTGACTAGAGCCGAGCAAGGGCTGTTCCCTCTGAGCTGCCAAAGCCTCGCTCCCTTCATTTACGTCATTTATGCTACTTTCTTGGCCCCACAGACATTTCAGTTCGGAGCTCCTGATCTGCGCCTATTTACCCCCTCACCTGCCTACCTTTCTCCGACCTCGCACGGCTCAGGCTGCCCCCCTCTTCCTCTCTCATTATTTGTTTATTTAAACACATTCCACTTTGTTTCACAAAGGACTTGAAGCTGATTATATGAAATAAATATAATAAAATAATAAGAGATAAAGTAATAAGAAAAACTGCCTCAGAAAATGTGATTAGATTAAAAGGTCGGGACCACAGGGAAAAGAGAACATAGAAATTCAGGTCATTTGTTCTAAGCAGTTACTACACTTGAGCCACACATTGGCTCTGAGCTCTTACATATATTTTATTGCCCATGAGAGGAAAACGTACCAGTTTCTGAGGGGAGCAAAGCTTTCCCTATAACTTATCTCTACAGGAATGTTTCCCACTGTTTCTACATAGGAGGGGTTTGTTAACCAGGGGCATGGAAATCTGGTGAGAGAGAAGGCTAACCACAAAATATATACTTGATTAAAAAGCTCTTCCTATGAAAGTAAAGTGACCAAAGTAGTCAAGTTAGTTTAAACTTTTTTACCTCTCTGATACTGGTAATACCACCAGGCGATGTCTAGGAAAAAGTAAGAAAACATTTTACCAAATCCATTCATCAAAAAAGCAAAACACACTTTTATTCCCCATGGAGAGTCTGCTCCAAGGGTGTCCAGGTCACTGTCCAGCTCCACATACTGGAAGTGGTCTCATTGCAGAGCTGGGCTGACCTTCTTCTTGTCCTGTTCCCACCGTCAGAGCAGGTAAGAACAATGGGTCACCTTGCAGTGCCCACGACTCCCAGCAGGGGGCTCACTGAACATGCCCGCAGCCATGCAGCCATGCAGCCAGAAGAGAGATGGGATGGCATAGGGCAGAGGATGCACGGATATGAATGGGCCTTGGAAATACCCGCATGTTTGACTGGAGTGGCTTATAAGATACCCTCCGCAACAGAGGTCCCACTGCCTGCTCCTTGGTCATATGAAGCTGCTTATCTTGCAGGATTATTTGCTTACTCAACAGTTATCAATGAAGTATCTACTATGCATATATTGGTGAATGAAACTACTCTGTTCCCTGCTTTCACGGAGCTTACAATCTACAAGTCTGCTTCTCTCATCCCTTCTCAAGCTGATAACTAACAAAGATGCAGAAAAAGGAAAAGGGCTGTTGAAAAAAACTAATTAGCACATTAGGACATCTGAGCAGAGTGGATGCAGGTGAATGAAGTTCCCTGTTATTCTGAGTATCAAACATAAGACACAACATCAGACCTGGAAAATCCTCCATGGCATGGTGGATTTGGGGGAGCGGGGGATCCCAGAGAGTGAGAAACAGAGGCTCTATCTGCCGCTCTCCCTCTGGGAGTCTATTTGGGGATCAGCCTGTGTTGTGCGGGGCGTCCGGCAGGGTCTCTGCTCCCGCTCCCCACATAAGAACGCAGGACATGGTGAGGCCAAAAAGGAACACCCATGGAGCCATAGGTAGGGGAGTCATACCACTATAATCTCGCTGGCGGCTGGGTTGGAGACACAGGAAACAGGAGCCACACAATCTGCAACCTGCTGTCCGCTTTTCTGCCAACCAATCAAACCCATTTACTAGCTGCAATCTGCGCTTACTAGCTCAGCCACCATTTTCTTGCTGGCCCCCATTTTTCTGCTAGCGTAGCCACTGCACTTATATTAGTGGCCAATGGCTCACTGGTTACAGCTGAAGGCCAACTAGCCACAGCTGGTGGCCATCCAATCACAGTTGATGGCCATTTACTAGCTGAGCCAGCACCTTTCAGCGTGAGGCCGAGAGCCTGGAAACTGCACTTCTGGCTCTGTCCCCACAGCCTGGTTTTCTCCTTAGGCCAGTACTTGAACTTCCTCCTGCCCTCCAAGAACCCCTGACCAACAGCGTGTCAGGCAGCCCAGCCACCACCTTAAGTGTGTTTGACTCACTCCCCACCCACCGCCCCGATCTGTACCACCTAAAGTGGTGGTGCAGGTGGGTATCCATTGGTGTTTCTGCTCTTGTCTCCTGACATGAAGTTCATGGGAGAAAATTGTTTTGCTGGATTTAGTTGACCTCTTTGTATCACTCTGATTAAGTAGCACTTGTATTTATTTATTTTTTTCCAATAGGCTTAATTTTTAGAATAGTTTTAGATTTACAGAAAAATTGCACAGAAAATGCAGAATTCCCACACATCCCACCCTCGCAGTTTCCCGTGGTATATTTGTTGCAACTGATGAGCCAAGACCCATATATTATTTTTAATTAAAATCCGTAGTTCACATTAGAGTTCACTCTTTGGGTGGTATAGTTCTGTGCGTTTTGACAAATGTATAATGTTGTATCCATCATTACAGTATCCTACAGAATAGTTTCACTACACTAAAAATGCTTAGGTAGCATTTTTGTGGCGATATGTCTACAGATATGGATGGATCGTCTCTGGCATGCTAGAGATGGGATAGGTATCGGGAGAGAGAGGAAGACACCATGTCTGTTCATATGGAATTCTCAGACCAGTGGGGAGGCACACACACACCGAGGATTAGAAACTCAAATGCCAGTACTAGTCGATAGGTAAGTTAGATGAGTCAGGGGATGGGCATACAACCCTAGAGAGCTGTACGGGGGAGCCATTGCCCCATGAAACAGAAGCAGCTGTCATACAGTCAGTTATCATCATGTTGAATTTAGGCCCAGTGAGTCCAGATGTTTAGATTTTTCAAGAGATGCTACAATTCAAAGATGGTTTGTGTCCTGGTTCTTAGATGTTATCAGTGAGCCTAACACTTACAATACACAGCATGGGCCAAATATAATACTCCTGTTTGTGGATGTTGTGGATGCTGGTTGGGAACTCTTCATTGGCAAATCCGTCCGAGTAGCATGGCTATGGCTAAAACCCTAGGAGCTGAGAGGAGGCAGCTCTAATGCCACCTGGATGGCAGGGGAGAGGGGGGCCGAGAAGGCTTCAAGGGGAGGTCATCATTTATCTTGAAGGAAGAAGGGACAAGGCAACAGCTTATGCAAAGGCGCAGATGCCAGAAGACCTGGGAACGGGAAGCTCTCTTCCAGCACAGCTCCCTCTCACGGAGAACAACCAGGAAAAGGGAATTTAACAACCCACCTGTTTGGAGGTACTGGAGAACTACCAAGGTAGCCTGCACTATAAAAGCCAGGATTCTGGAGGGCAGGAAAACCCATTAATTACGGTGAGACAGTCAGTGCTGCTTTTCAGCACAAGGCGTACGCCGATTTCTAAGCGGCATGGGTAACGCGGTTGAGAAACTGAGCAAAAAGGGCAAAGCACGGGAGCAGGACGTCAGCAGTCTGGGAAGACAGAAACTGGATCAGGGCTGCGAAGACATTCAGGCCTTGAGGGGCCAAGCCTGGAGGGGTCACAGAGCGGTAAGCCTGACAGCCCGAGCTGCTTATTTTTCAAGGCATTTGCTAATGATTCCGAAGTGATAGAGGCCCAGAGAAACTCAGCCAAAGCCACAGTCAAAAAGTTGTAGAGCCAGACAGAGCTTTTGGCAGGCTCACGAAGACACATGGAAACTCTTCAGTACAAGACAGCCATCTTCGGATGAAAACCAAGCCCTAACTAAACCGCTGGCAAGCAGGAGGACACAGGAAAGCTCAAAGGAAAAGGATGCAAAAGATACAGGAGGCAAACACAGATCAAGAAAAGCCGGCATGGCTCTTTGAACATCAGATAAAGTACACTTTCAGGCAAGAAACTTTGCTGGAGAGAAAGAGGGCATTTTCATAAGGAAAGGGGCCCTCTGTTAGGGAGACACAACAATTCTAAATTAGTATGCACTAATAAGATAGTTTCAAAATACATATAAAGCAAAGGCTGACAAAACTACTTATAAAGACAAATCGCAAATTCACAATCACAATTGGAAATTTAAAAACATCTCTCTCAGTAACTGATAAAACTGGGAAAAATCAATAAAAGGAATAGAAGATACAGTAATGCCATTGACAAACTTGGCCTCGTTGACACATGCAGAGCTCTTCACCCAAAAAATCAGAATACCAGGCGTCCTTTTCAAGTGCACAGAGAACATTCACCAGGATTGACTATATCCTGGGTCATAAAGCCAATCTCAACAACCTTCCAAGAGTTGAAATTATTCAGAAAGTTTTATGTCCACAGTAGAATTAAGCAAGAAATCAAGAGCAAAAAGAAAATGAAAAATTCTCCAAATGTTTGGAAATCAAGCAATAGGGTTCTAATCCTAAGTCACTCATGTATCAAAGAAGAAACCTCATGGAAATTACAAAGTATTTTGAACTACATGGCATATCAAAACCTGTGGGATGCTGTTAAAACCATACCTAGAGGGAAATTTAAAAGATAAGCATGACATACTCGAGCTGCAAATTATTTAGGTGACAGTGTGCAGAAAATTGGATGCTGTGCTTACTCTTGAAATCATATTTCTAGTGTTTTCGGGGGTCCATTTTCAATGTTGCCTAAACTATGTTGATTATGTAGAGATTATATTAGTGATGGCATGCTGGCATCTGAAAATGTAATCTTTTCTCCTTCCCTTAATCATGGTTCATTGGTTTATTCTGGGTGAGGGTCATCTTTCTGATTGAGGACTTACCCCGATATAGTCGGGGTGAAGATTCGTGTTGGTGCAGAGAGAGAAACAAGTTCCGTTTGGTCCTGAAATGTAATCCTAGAGGCTGAGATTCCTACAGCCCAGGCTTGGAGGTGAGTCATAAACTCACTTCGACACACACACAGCACACACAACTCATCAGCTCTAAATGTTATAAACTTAACGATGAGTCCCGGGAGTGCTGAGCTGAGGCTTGATAAAGATTTTCTGAGTGTTCCAGACATTTTCTTTCAGTCTTCTTGGTTCAATAAAACTCAAATCATGTTTTGCTCCAAGCGTTTGTTCTCTTAATCTCTAAACCTTCCTGCCCCTTTTAAGCAAAATTGAATTGATACATTTCTCATTCATTTACACCTCAGTCCTGAAAATGTTCTGAAAGAGTCCTACCTACATATATATATATATATATATATATATATATATATATATATATATATATATATGTATGTATGTATGTATTTGAGCACTGCTACTGCCACTAGATGGGAGATTTTCCAGAGTTGAAAATTCTTCCATATACAGTGTATTTTAGTTCTCAAACCTGTTCTCCAAATGAGGGTGTGTTTGAGCGTGGCCTTCAGATCGGAGCAGTGGGTGGGGTGTGTGGGAAGGGCAGTGTCAGATGCACCTTGCAACTTCTTGCAAGAGTGGTAGGGGAGAAATTGTCAGAAATGTAATGCAATGATTTAAAGTCCACAACATCACTACACAGACTGTGACAAAAGTCACAGTTCTGTAAGTCACAGTTCTGTTGGTCGTGTGACAGTGTAACATTTACATATTTTCCACCAAGACTGCAAAAAACATACTCCTGGAAAAGAAGGGAGTCTTCTAGATCCCAGGGTTGGCAGAAAGAAGGAACCCTACTCAGTATTTCAGGACCAGCAGCAAAGGCACGTACATTAGGGATGCTTGTGTCACCTCAGCCCCAAAGCAGCATTACAGGGCAGGTAAGCCCCTGCCTGGCCGAGGCTGCAAACCAGAAACGTCAGGGTCACTGCAGCAGCTCCGCCACAGGAAGAAATCTCTAGGTGATGTTTTAAGTGGACCTCTTTGTCTGGAAAATGTGCCCTGGGACGACACTTTTGATGATTTACAGAGGTAGCTCCAGCAGTCTCCACAGCACCAGGGGGCAATTAGTGAAATGAGGCCCAAATCCTGCCACCAGCAGGCAGTCAGGTGGCCGTGGGGGGTGGGGGGAACGTCCCACTGTTTCTCCTTTGGTCTCAGCTGGACGCTCGCTGCCCTGAAGTGCCAGCACATGGAGAAAGCCAGTTAATGAACAGTGGCCACCCCATGCTGGAGACAGAGGGTCTAGAACATTCCTGCAGGAAATAAGAGGATTACATGGGTGGGATTGTGTGACTCCTCTTGACTGAGAAGCAAAAGTGACAGACAATTCATTGCAAATGAGGAGGAGAAGGGAAAGTCGTGTCCAGGGAGAAAGGATGCTTGTAGTTTTAAGCTGGGAAGATGAACTTGTAGAGAGAGACTGAGGAATCACTAAAAGGAAAAGGAAAACTGCCCCGGGAAGAGGACTTATCTCAGGTTGGCACAGAGTTTCTCATCCATGGAAACTCACTGGATCAAGGTCAGGCGAAGGTGTGAACACCTGTCTCCCAACCTGCTTTTAGAAGAGTAGCTCCCTGCTTTCGAGAAAACTCCACAAGTTGCTAGGTGATGGTTTCCAAGCGGAGGGCTTGCTTTGGTGGGCTGGTAAAAGCTCAAACCCGGGCTCTTGGGAGGGAAGCAAAGCCTGACTGATCCCATTTCCCAATTTACCTGATGTAAATATTCCCACCGTGGCCTAGTTCTGCCTGTGAACATGAAACCCCTGAGCGTGGATTTGGGAAGGGAAGTGCATGATCCCCCAGCCTGACGGGCTCCATCCTTCCCATGACTTCTAGTTTAGAATCGCTGGCGTATGTTCAACTCTCACAAATCAGTGTGTGAAAGGCCTGAAAACCAATTTCATAATGTAGGTCCAGCCCCTATAATTCAAGCAAACAAACCCTTTCTTTGTTGTGGGTGTGCAAATAGACTCTGCATCATCTAGAATAATCACAGGCAGGGAAATAATGGAGATGGGCCACATGGCTTTTGCTGGAATTCAGTGCCTGTCTTGGAGAAACGGTGGGAGGTTCCCCCCGCTGCCACCTGGAGAGCACGGGAATAGTTTTACAACCGATCTAATCATTGCATGGCCCCTGGTAGGTATAAGGTTATTAGACCAATCATACCCACCTTGGAGCTGTGAATCTAAATGACACATGTAAAGAGCTCTATGCACATAGTAGGTGCTCAAAAAATGTTATTCCCATCTGATGGTGTGTAATGACTGTGGTTGGAAGGGTCATTCTCAATGGCAGAAACCAATAATCACATCTGTTCCATACTTTCCAGGTCACAATTCTGCCTTTCCTGATGGATCTAGTACGTTAAGTGTGCTTCTCTTCAATAGAGGAAGGCTTTTCTTGTTCTGTGATTTACTCTGTCAGAGGCACCCACTTTTCAGTTCAGGTTGGACATGAATGGACTTAAGTGAATATTGTCAGTCTGTGTTAACCGCCATGGACATAAGCAAACGCAAGACTGGATGACCAAGCACCGAGCACCTCGGTCCACAGAGCGCCACGGGACACAGCAGAGTACTGTGTGTGTGGACACCGGACACACGGGGCCTGGAGCCTGGGTGCACTGACGTAATAACCGACAGTCACTGAGAAAATGTCCTGCCTGTCCTCCCCTGGAGTTATCTCATGGCTCCACGTCCTCTGCCCTTAACAACCCGGACAGTCAGCATGTGTGTTGTTTTGGTCCATTTCTTACAGGAGAAGGCAACTGGACATCACCCTCAGCTGGAACGTGAACTGCCAAATGCAAGGACCGCAGCCAGTCATCGGAGACCGGATGTCTGCCTGCCCAGCGGCAGGGACAAGACAGCCATGTGTCACCTCCAGGACTCAGCTCAGAAGCTTCTTAACTGTGCACTTAATAAATGAAGCCTCGGCAGACACACCTTGAATTATTAATGAAGTTATTCAGCCTTGATTGTTTCCTTCTTTCGGGGAAAGGTTATTCACTCAAATGCCTTTGGTTAGACTATACAATACATCACAATTGGGCCTATTTTATGGGCAACTTTATGGTGATAATAGTTCTGTCTCATTTAGAAGCAAATCAGACATTATGAACTTCGTGATTTATTAATGTATTGATTCCTATAAATGTCAACGCATCTCACATCAAGTCAGAGAGCCCGGGAGCAATCAGTGAAGGGCCAATAAAAATGGAAAATGAAACCATCATAAAAAAAGGAAATACTGCCTCTTTCAAAGCCTGCTGCCTCTCTGAATTGTTTCCGGATCTAGATAATTACCATGAAGGCACACCCGCCCCCCCATTCCCCGACCCCCAAGGAAACAGCCAGCACGAGGTTATCTGGGGAAGCTCTGGCTGCTTGTCTAACTCTGTTTGGCCTGAAATAAAGAAGAAGTGAAGAGTTGGACTTGGAGGAACCCCGAGAGCCCATGCCCAGACCCCTCATCCTGGAGAAAGCAGGAGGAAAGGGGGTGCCTCACCTCCATCAGATTCAGCCCAGTGCAACCCACCACCTCCCTGCTGAGGAATCTTCAGGGGAAAGCCCCGATTCCCCAGCTGTCATTGAGGGCTCTACACTTGGGCCCCAGTTTACTTTCCAGCATGATTCCCCACAATTCCTCGGCATGGGTCTTCTGCAGCAGACATAGTCTACTGGTGTATGGACCCCTGTCTCTGCCTGAGCACATCCCAGCCACTATCTATACCTGGATTAAGAGCCATCTCCTCTGGGAAGCTCTCACAGACCATCACATGGAAAATTTGCTTTCTGTCCAGTTTCCTGAAGCACGTCTTGTCACTAACAATCAGCAGGCAGATATTAAAATCTACCTGTGGGTGTTGGCAGTTTCATTTACCAGCGTGGGGGAGGTGGGGGTGGGGAGACTGTGCCTTGTCTTTGTGTGGTTTTTATTATTGGTATCCCGCTCTCTCCGTGATGTCCAGTGTCCACTTTGCACATGACACAGTAGGTACTTAGTAAGTGCTCGTTATTTGCTGAGTGTGTAGAACTACAAGGAGCTAAACAAGAAATACATGAAGGGTCCCGAGACAGCAGCCAAGAGGATGTCTGGAAAGTATTTGGCTCATTTAGTGGCTAATTCTGTCATTTAGTTCAGAAATCACAACCTGGCAGCCCACAGGGTACACTTGTCTCACTGCTTTTAACTGTGAATCTTGCCAACATTTGTTTCCCGTGGAAGATGGATTTTTGGCTTCTCTTTAGAAGCTGAAGTGATGGCTATGTGGGCCCACATTATCACATGGCAGTGACTGGCGGCAGCTGAAGCAGTTGCTGGCTTTGGACAGGGTGTGTGCTCGCTAGTAAACCGCAGTCTCCACTGCTCCCTATTACCCTCCACACTAAGACCAAGTGACATTGTTCACCATCCCTCATCTTCATTACCTGCGGAGTCTGTGATCTCTATTCCATATTGTGTTTTTCCCAAGTGACTTTTGTGTGTTTTGTGATAATCTAGAAATACGACAGAGTTTCATTTTTGGGGTCTGAAGCGACATGGAGAAAAAAGGATGCCCTGTGATTAGAGAGGACCTCTGTACAGATTCAGGCTGTGTCCTCAGATGTAGGCTTCTGTGCTGCTAACCTCACATGTACCAAGAATGGGGTAGACTTACAGGTTCTTGTTCAGTACCCTTTCACCTTATATTTCACAGAGCACTATTCACAGGGCTTAGTTCCTCTGAGACATGTGTTATATGATTCCCATTTTGCAGAGGAGAAAGCTGAGGTTCACAGAGGAAAGAGAAACTATTATTATTCCCATTGTATTAGGAAAAATGGAGTCAGAGAGCTCATGAGAAATCCTTAAGGTCACAACGATGGTGAATAGAAGAGCGAAACCTAATCTCATCATCTGATTGACAGTCAGGTACTTTCTGGCATTAGGAACATCCACTCGGTCTCTCATGGGCCCACTATGTCTTTGTGGCTGTTTCTCTCTCAGCAAGTCAGGGACCAAATGCCACCCCCCAAGCTCTTCACACTTTCTGCACTTGAGAATTTACAGAGCCCAGTCTGAGGTGGCAGGAGGGGAGTCACCAAATCGTTTCAGGGGTCCTCCCCCCTCACCCTTCCCTACCTCACGCTCTCTGCCATCCATTTAGCATTTCCAAGTTGTTTCCCTTTTCTGAGCATGAAAGCAGCCTTCACTCTGGGTAACAAGTTGTATAAATCACAGAGCATCTGATTCCAGAGAGATGCTTTTATCCTGCCCTCTAATATCACACACGTGGCTCCTGGGGCCCAGACAAGGAACTGGACTTATCCAAAGTCACACACTGGATTCCTGGCACAGCAGAATTAAACGCAGGTTTGTCCTTCTGGAGACCCGGTGTTCTTTTCACAGCACCATTCACTCGTTCAGCACATAATTACTGAATGCTTCCTGGGTGCCAGTCACTCTTCTAGGCACTGGGGATAAAACGGTGAACAAAAGGTGGTGTGAACAGAGCAGTGAACAGAGGTGCTGATGTGTGCTGTGAATGAAAATAAAGCAAGGTTATAGGACTAGAGAGAAACGGGTCATGGGAGGCAGTATTTTATATAAGGTGGTCATGGAACGTGGCAGCCCACCTGAGCATCAGCAAGAGGGGAAGATGGTGAGCTGTGCCACCAAAATAGTCAGGCTTGAAGCCCAGCTCTGAAGCTTAAGAGCTAGTGAGCCTGAGCAAGTCACTTCCATCCTCCAAGACTCTGTTCTCAGTAGTAGAACGGGGACAGCAGCACCCATTTCCCAGTCTGTTAGGATCAAAGGAACCACTGCATAAAAAGTGCCTGCTATGTAGGAGTCATTCAATAATGTCCCCTTCTCACTTAGTGGGGGGCTGGGGCTCAGCTTCCTAACTGATCTCTTTGCTTGGCTGTGAGTGGGGTGCAACCTACAGAGAACCCACATACCACTCTATTAGCCAGGATAGTCAGCTGGAAGACTTCTGTAGTTTAAAAGAATGAATGAGGGGCCGGCCCGGTGGCTCAGGTGGTTAGAGATCCATGCTCCTAACTCCGAAGGCTGCCGGTTCGATTCCCACATGGGCCAGTGGGCTCTCAACCACAAGGTTGCCGGCTCAACTCCTTGAGTCCCGCAAGGGATGGTGGGCTCCGCCCCCTGCAACTAAGATTGAACACGGCACCTTGAGCTGACCTGCCTCCCGGATGGCTCAGTTGGTTGGAGCGCATCCTCTCAACCACAAGGTTGCTGGTTCAGTTCAATTCCTCGAGTCCCGCAAGGGATGGTGGGCTGTGCCTCCTGCAACTAGCAATGGCAACTGGACCTGGAGCTGAGCTGCACCCTCCACAACTAAGATTGAAAGGACAACAACTTGACTTGGAAAAAAAGGCCTGGAAGTACACACTGTTCCCCAATAAAGTCCTGTTCCCCTTCCCCAATTTAAAAAAAACAAAAAAACAAAACTACAATGATTCTTAAAAAAAAAAAAAGAATGAATGAGCCAGGATTAATTAGCTGAGTTAGACTTAGTCTGTGAATACATTAGTGGGTCACAAGGCTCTGAAGTGGTTTAATCTGAGGAGTGGTGGGTGGGTGGCTACCACCAAGACGGGAGTGATGCTGTGATAGAACTTTCCAGATTGGAGCTCTGGCTTGGAATACCTAGTCCTTTTGAATTCCTTGCTGTGAGATTAGCAGTATTTCTCATCCTTTAAGTCTCAAAGTGGCTTACCATAAAGCTTACGATGGATCATAGGAGTCCTTGAAAATGAAATCTCACATACAAGAAACCCAAACAGCCCCAGTCATGCCCTCTGTGTGAAGCCTTCCCGGCCCTCCCAGCCTGCGTGTCAAGTCCTGAAACACGACTGTCTATACCGATGACTTCTGTGGCATACGGGGTGGGGAGACCAGGCCAGGAGGCACACTTCCTTCTTCACCTTAGAGCCTTCATTACTGTTTAAAATGTATTTGAAGCTCTGTGTAGGATGGCTTCTCTAATTTTAATGTTTTGGTTAAAAACATTACTTTTCCAGTGGAATAATAGTAAGTATATGCCATTTATTTCATTGTGAAGATGGTCCTGGTAAGTCTGGCCTAGTGCAATTGGTGTTGAGTTTTGTTCGTTGCGACATTGCTTTTCTGGGGAAAAAAGCTTGTTTTCAAACAAAACAATATTGTGGTGCTCATTAGTGTTCCTCACCAACTCTTTCCTGGTCTCCTCCCTCCCAGGAGCGTGGGTGCCCTTCTGGCCCCTTTGATGTTAGGTGTGATCATGTGACCAGTGCTGGCCAATCAGATGAGAACAGGAGTGCCTGTGTCCTGTGGTGGAGGCAGATGTTAAGCGAATAATTTTTGAATGACCGTGGAGCCGAGTGCTATGAGGAAAGGGATGGGTTGCCGTGGGAACTTACACAGGAAGACGGCCATAACTGCCAGACTTCTCTGTAGCGTAGCGGTCTGGGTGCAGAGCCAGAAGGATGAGACAGAATGGCCAGGTGGAGAACGAGGGAACAGCCTCTCCGAGGACCCTGAGGCAGGGAGAAGAGAGGCCTGTTCTAGGAGATGAGAGAAGGCCGGTGTGTCTGGGGGAGGGACGTGGTGAACGAGGCACCGAGGACTGCGAGGCGGGCATGGTCTTACTGTGTTGGGCCTTGGGGTCCAGGTTAACAGTTTTGGGGACGACAAATGGCAAAGTACAAGACAGGGGGGTTTCTTTTTTTTTAGAAGCCAGTATAAGTTATACTATGAATCACTCAATGAGTGCTGAGGTTAATCATAAGAGAACTGAGACCTCCTCAGCCCTTCCCCATGTGCGGGGACTTCATGGAGAATAATTTCGCAGGGCCAGTTCTCTGCCTGATGGCTTTGTGACTTTCTCTCCTTCCTAGCTCATTGCAACAGAGGTCCTCCGTCAATCACACAGGCCTGAGACCTTAGACACAGTCCCAGCTCTCTGCAAGTGAGGGAAAGGGAAGACAGTCTCTTTTTCTCTATCCGTTAATAAAACCTGCAGTTTGAGATATTTGGAGTCTCAGCTGGAATGCCAGAGGGTCTGGTAATGCCTGTTTAGAATGAGTCACACTTGGCCGGGGACCTGACTCCCTGGCATCAAAAATACGCTAAGGCTGGAGAAAACTTCCCACGACTGTAAGACTTTTTCTAGCGAGTCAATAACTTCCTTTTTCATTCTTATTTTAGTTAGCCCAGGACCCTGCAAGGGGAAACAGGTTCTGGTAGTTATAAGTAAAAGAGAGAGATTAATTGTGCAAAAGAGATGTGATAATTATTGAAGCAAAATCTAGGAAGGTAGGAAGCAAAGGGACCAGGGTTATGGATGTGGGTACCCTGGACATATTTCAGGTTAATTCTCAGAAATATTCCAGAAGTGGGAAAATGCAGGTTTCATAAAATAGGAGATCTATTATCTATCTATCTATCTATCTATCTATCTATCTATCTATCTATCTATCTATCTATCTAATCTATCAATCTATCTCTAGGATATCATACACAAAATTTTAGCAGTGGTTATCTCTGAGGGTTGGGATTATGGATGTCTGTTATATGCCTTTTGCTTGTATGTATTCTCTAAACCTTCTGTAATGAGTCAGCATGAATTTCTAATAAGAAGACATCTGTAAAGGTTATTTTACTGTTGATTAAACAACAAACGTGGAGCCCCTCAGAAGCCCTGGGGTTGGGGGTGGGGTGGGCGCCCTCTCTCTGTGGAAGACGCCAAGTGGGTGAGGGTGGAACGCCTCTGCTTGGAGGTCTTTGTGTATCCTTGGTAGCATGCTGTGTTTATTGATCTGTTTCCACACTGGGAAATGGTGGGAATAGTTCCGACTTTGCATGATTCTTGTGAGATTTAAATGAAATTATGAATGGAGGTGCAACCGGCATGCAGTATTTGCTCAGTCAAATTCCTAATAACTGTTCCCTACTTGGTGCAGAAGAAAAGACACAGCCTGGTGAGAGGCCGTGGGTGGGACAGGATGCCCTCCATTCTGGAGAAGGCATTTCTGAGACACAGTGGGGGGGGGTGTCTTCCATTGATCAGACTAGTAAGTGACATTTCAGAGGCATTTCCTTAGGTACTAGGCCTACATCTATGGCTTCATGTGCACTGTCTCCTGTAACCCTCCCCAAACCCTGGGAGCTGTGCACTGCTACCCTTGCAAAGACAAAGGACCTGAGACGTAGAGATACAAGGTAACCTGTCCAAGGCCGCAGTTAGTGCGTGGCAGACCTGGGGCTCAAATCCACGTCTGCTCGATGCCAAAACCCTGTTCTTAACTGCTGCATCTTCGTGCGTGAGCTTTAGAACCACACCGAACCGGGTGAAACTGCCAGCTCTGCCACTTGATGTGATCTTACCCATAAAGACCAAAGGTGACAAGGCATGTGAAAGACCAGTTGCCTGGCACCCAGCACCCTGGAACCACATGGTGGTTCCCTTGCTGGGTCCCCAAGAGGACATTCCCACAGCACCTGGCTCTTCTGAGGAGGTGTCTCAGAGCTACACTGCTGAAAAAGCAATTTTTTTTTTTCTGTAGCTGTCTGGATAGATTTTTAATATTTAATTAGGGAGACCTTCTGCTTGGAGAGAGGGCAGGACTTGTTATTAAATCCTCGCTGCTTGGTCTCTCTCACTTGCCCGTGGGATTATTCATTCATTTCCAGTCACACAATTTAATATCGCAACAGCTAATGGGGAGATGTTGATAATTTGTAAAACTGGTTGGTCCCGAGGCCACTGGAGAAGCTCCGTGCCTGGGCCTGATGTGAGGCTCAGGCAGATTCCCCGGAGGTGAGGGCTCCCCAGAGCCGCCTGTTCATTATCTGCAGACGCTGCCGAGTACCTTCTGAGATGCCACGTTGGGAGCCCCGAGGGTTACAAAGGCGTTCACCATACCATTGCATCCTCCAGGAGCTAGGACCCTGGGACACCTGAATGCTTTAAAGGGGTGTTCTGGTGAAATTTGTGCAGGGGAAGACATGCAGACATGGAAATGACTGTCTGGAAGAAAGAAGTTTATACTCCCAGATCCCTAGAAACAGGAAGCACGGCACACCATGCAGGGCCACTCGGGGAAGCCCCAGGGTTGGTCAGGAGGGGGGCGGGTCAGAGTGTGGCCCACGCCTTTATTGGGGTTTCCATGGGAAGGATGGGTGAGGCAGGATAGGTATGCTGGGTAAGCTTAGGATTAGAAAGTGTGAGTATTTTTGGCAGCCTCTGAGCTATAGGGGTGGATGTGGGTATCCTAGTTATGCTTTCCCCAGCCCGGGGGGTGATTTCGGGCAGAGGGAACACTTGGTGTGTGAGAGTTAGAAAAACGAGATGGTTGGGGTGTGAGGTCTACATTGGTTGGTGTGTGTATGAAAGCACACTTGCAGTGGAGTCATTTGCTATCCCCGGAAATTAGCTCTGGGAGAGGCAGTCTCCCAGATGTCCAAGCATCCAGAATATAGAACATAAGAAAACACCGTCAATGGAGTTGGGGTCTGCAGTCAGTCAGATGTTGATACTGCCTCCTTTGGTATTTCCTAGCTGGGGCATTGGGCATGGACATCCGCGGGGCCCCATTTCACGTACTCAGCATCTGTCCCCAAGATGACTGGAGAGCGCCAGCCTGTAGCCTGTAGCTCAGCTCGACCAGTGGGGTCTCTGCATGAGCAGGCAGAAGGGCCTTTGTAAAACAGTCTCACAGGACACATAGTGAAGTTGCGTCTAGTACGGGACGGGCACTTTGACAGGTAGTGTGATTGCAATGCTGTGGTTCTTGTTCCCAGTGAGGTGACTGTTTGGTGCCTGAGGGACTTGGAATCCCAGTTGCAAATATAAAATAATAACTGAGAAGTGCAGCAAGGGGGAGCTATTTGGTGCTATGGGAGGGAGTGGCGGGGCCTCAGGGTACAGTGGAAGCAGTCAGGGACGGCTTCTCTGAGGAAGTGACGGCGGCCCTGAAACCTGAAGGCATTGAGAGCCTATTAGATAGGAAGGAAGGTGAGTGTGTGTGTGTGTGTGTGTGTGACATTCTTAGTCGCGAGGGAAGATGAGGTGGAGTTTTCAGGAACCTCCTGTGTAGAGGCTCCGTCTGGGGACAGAGAAAACAAGGTGTTCAAAGGAGATACATCTGAATATCTCCCTCCCTCTAAAGCCTTTAATGGCTCCCCATTGCCTGCAGGGGAAAGGCCATGCTCTTTAATAAGGCATTCAATGCCTTTCACGATCTGCTCCCTGCTTAGCTTTCGCGTGTTGTCTGTTGCTTCTCTCCCACCCACTGCCACCCTGCCACGTACACACCCACTCTCTGCAACTACTTGCAGTTCCCCCAACACGACTTCCTGGGTGACACTGTCATACCTTTGCACATGCTCCTGCCTCCACCTGGTGCCTGAGCTCTTTCCCTTCTGCTGGGTGACTTCCTGGGCTTCTTCACATCTATGCGTTGTACTGCACACAGCCAGGGGACACCATTTAGACTACAGTGTGAACGGTGCCTCCTGGAGTGGTATAGCCTTTCACAAAATGTCACCTCAGGGCTGCTTCCCCTCAAGTGCAAGTTTTTCTGTCTCCCCCAGACAGCATCGGTATGACAAGATCCCTCCCCTCCAGCGTCCGGCACGTTGGATGGTGGTACAGACAGGCTTTCTGTCTCCCTTGATCTTGGGCTCCTTGAGGGTTTGGCAAGTTCAGTCACTCACTTGATAAATATGCACAGAGCGCCTATTCTGTGCCAGGGAGTTCCAGGGGCCAGCAAGACGGTCACAAATAATCGTACAGAGGAATATGCAAGTATGAATTGTCTTAAGTGCTGCAAAGGAAGAGTGGGGCAGTAAGGAAATAAAACCAAAGGAAGGAAACCCATTTGAGTCAGAGGGAAGGAGAGTCTGCAGACATGTGAGCCGAAGCGTAAAAGTGAGTGTTAGGAAAAGAGTTTCAGGGAGAGGGAACAGCATGTGCAAGGACGATGAACTCAGCCTTTGGAGCAACTCAGTGGAGGCCAAGTGGCAGAACAGCATGACCAAGGGACGAAGTGGTGTCAGGTGAGATGGCAGTTGGTCAGATCTGTCCACTTTGGGTTTTTATCTTTACAGCAATGGGAAGCAGAGGTCTCCAGTTTATAATTGCCCCAAACTGGAAACGCACCCATCAACAGTGAAATAAACCACACTGTTCACATATTCACACGATGAAATGCTACACAGTGATGTGAATGAATTAACAGCAGCAGCATTTAACAATACGGATGAACGTAGAGTGCAAGTAAAATGAATCTCTGCTCTTAGAAGTCTGGATAGCGGTTATCCTTGGAAAGTAGTTACTGGACTGGAACAAAAAGAGGGCTTCAGGGGTGCCGTAACGGTCTTTTTTATTCTAAATCTGGGTATTGGTTACATGGGTTCTGGTGCATATTATATTTCAAGAAGAGGTTTGTTTTTTGTTTGTTTGTTTGAAGTAGATGCAGAAAGACCTGCGAGGAGAGTGTTGCGACTGGCTGAGATGACGTTGACTTCGAAGGAGACCAGTAACGGGCGGTTTGGAACCTGTCTGGCAGGGAGTCCACCAGTCTCGCTGCTGTAGGGGAGGCCGTGTGTGAGGGAAGGGGACCGAGAGGAGACACGGAAGATTTTCCAGGCTTGAACAGTTGGATGCGTGGTGGAACTGTCCTGCAGCGGAGGCTGGAAGAGAGTTGTGTCACGCTTCTCTTTGTAACCCTGGCCCCAGCAATGGGGCTCTTACGGGGAGTGGGCTTGGTTAATGCTGACTTTGGCTATTTTGAGTCAGTAACCTGAAGAACGGTGCCTGGAGAACAGCTGGTTAGCCCCCTGGTGTTCCCCACTTTTCATCTTCTTAGGCTGGTTCAGAGTTATTTATTCTCCAAATGCAACAGCTTCTTGCAGGAGGGTTCATGCGTGTTTGTCAAGTGAACAGAACATATCTACTCCCCTTGTGGTACAAAACCAGGGTATGTGCACAGGCGCATATGTGTAATGGGTTCAGATGTTCCTGATCATTCTAGATGTGGAGAGAAGAGGAAAGGACATTTAGAGAGAGCCTCTCCTGCCAGTTGCTGTCTCCAGTGCGTTTCATACCCTGTACTATACGTGTATACTCCTTAAATTACCTCGCGAGGATTGTGTTATAAATACCCATTTTCTAGGTCATTAGGGCTTGGCTATTCGTCATCTGTGACAAAGTTGGAATTGGAACTGTGTTTGGTTTTGGTTGTGTCTCCCTGCTTCTGTCTGATCAGGGATGCATGTTTGGGGATCCACAGTGACGGAGGGTGATGAAGGCCAACACCCACCTCAGTCTCCAGGATGACAGGAAGGAACCCTGGTACTCAGAAAGTCCTCAGCAGTCTCTAAGAAAAGAGCAGCGCTAAGGTTCTGTTTTGCCATTTAAAAAACAACAACAGTCACCCATAATGTCTCTTTATAGGATAATAAAAATGAACCATCTGTGGTTCATTGGGAAATGTCTCAGGCTTATTAAAAATATATGAATTTTTACTTTAAGAAGAGGATGGCTGTGTTATTCAAAATTGTAAGCCAAGATGTATTATCTATTATTAATTTATTTTTAATAGACATCTTTCTTATAGATTAGCATTCTAATTACTTCTGAAAAAGTGGGCAGCAGTGAGGCAAGGTTTCCAATTAAAATTGTCGCGAAGATAAATTGAGGTCTTTGGCTGAGACCTCTTCAGCCTTTTGTCCTTTTCCCCATCTGGGATCAGTGACACATTTCATCCTGGGGGGGCCAGGCCGGATTCTCATCTGTGCTAGATCTGTCCCCGGTGTTGGAGGTTCTCCTCGGGGGTGAACTGGCTTGCTTCCCACCATGGTTTCTGCAAAGACACCTTCCGAGAGCCACACAGGTGGAGGTGAAGCCACCAGGGCAGAACTGCCTCTGGTCTGCCTCTTGCTACTTTCCCTTCTCTCAGTTGCCCGCCCTTCCCAAGGCCCCTTACCTTCCTGCTTGCAATTCCTTCCCGCAAGCAAAACCCAAAAAGGACCTGCCGCAGTGACCTCAGCTCCCAGTATCTGACAGGAGAATTCATGGCATCTTTCAAAAATTTGATACAATTGAAAATTTCAGGATTTATAGTTTGACTGAGGCTCATTCATGTCAATTCAAATCAGATCATGTTGACAAAGAGCCTTCTGTAGTCAGATGTTTGCATCTGTGAAGTTGGAGAAGTGACAAGAGTTGGATGCTGTGCCCAAGGAGTTTGGCTTGAATTTCGTACCTGTCACACACAATTGCATCACCTGCCCAATGGTGTTTCCTTGTGTGGGAAGGACACTCACTTCTCAGGGCCTTCTAGGGGGTCAGGTGCATACCCAAGACATGGCACATAGTAGGTATGCAGCAGGAAGGGAAAGGTGGGGCTCCTCTCCCTTCGCCTCCTGTCTATTCCTGGGTGAGGAGGGTGGGGTGGTGGCCTGAGCTCTGGATCACCCTGCCTGGGTGTCAATCTGGCGCCGTCTCTAAGGGACAATGTGTAGGAGGGCTGGCCATCCCTGGGGAGGCCAGCATAGGCCAAAGAACACCGAACACATCCTGCAACTCCTGGTTCCCATTCTCTGGGCTTCAATTCCTTCTGCAGGAAAGAGGGGCATGGTGGTGGGGGAGCAGGAGCAGTGGATTTCTACTGTTCTAGCCTTGGGCAGTTCTCTGTATTTTTAGTTCATTAATCAATCATGGATCTAGTTTCCAGAAACTTCTCTAGTCACCTTGAACCTATGCTATTTTCAATTTATATTAATTTCCTCTTGATATACCAAGTTTCATTAAGTTTATTAGTTTTGGGTAAGTTAAACTTCTTTTAATCAGTTCTAGTTTACCTCTTTTAATCTAATTTTAGTACGTTACGGATTTGTTCAACCTTCATTTATTTGTTTAACAGGCCTAGAAGCATGTCCATATTCAGATTTTAGGAAGGGGAAGATTATATAAAAGAAGTTTAATGAATTCCTATGTAAAGACACGCTGAGTGCTTTCTCATTTGTTAATCTTTTATCTTCCCAGCAATTCTGGGAGGTGTTATTAGTATCCTCAGTTTGCCATTGGATAAACTAAGTCTCGAAAAGCCTAAGTGACTCACGCAGGGTGAGTGTAAGTGTTTGTACTGGGATCTCTCTGATCGCACAATGTTGCTTGCACGGTGTTGCAACAGAATGTCGCAATGGTGTAATGTGCGCCCAGCTTCTTTCTGCCTTCCTTATCCTCTTTACACATGCGAGAGACGGAAGTTGATATTCCTGGAGTTGCTCAGTGTGGATTCTTTGCTTCTCCTGACCAGTAGGATTTTTTAAAAGCATCCTTGCCTTATGCGAAAAGGCTTGGCAAAGGCATGGAGTGGAGACTCGAGAGGAGGGGTCCTCCAGGGCTCTCGTCTAGCTGCCTGCTTCTTTCCTGTTGCACCGGCCTTGGTGGGATCTCAGTTGAGAAAATGCTGTGACTGCTGCAGGTTAACGCAGACCTGGCTGAGCAGCAACCCGTACGTTTAATACCACACATATTTAACTGCATCTAGCCAATGAGGGCGTTGCATGTTTCAGGATCTTTACTTAGGTGGTTCTTGGGGAAAATCGAGGGCATGTGTATCAAGCATTTTTGAATTATGTCTCTATTAGTATCTGTGAATGTCTCCCCAGGGAGGCCAGGAAAGCTCTATTAGCAGAGCAGTTTAAAACAGGATTGGAGGAAGCAGTGGGGGAATATCCCATAGGGAACGATAATTATAAACAACACTTCCATGTAAACAGGACTTAATGGGTTTTCTATATTGAATTCCAGAGAGTGAGACTCTTGAGTGGGTGTCTCAGCACCCACTCCAGGGCTGTACCCCTGAAGTGCTGGGAGCTGAGGCAGAGGTTCAGTGGGCCCTGCTGGTTCCCTGGGCACCAGACGCCTCTCAGACTATAACTCTGCTGAGCTGTGGGCAGCATGATGATAATGGCATTGTTGTGTGACCTTGAGGAAGTGACCTTGGGCAAATCACTTCCTCCCTTTGGGCCCTTACAGAATATTTATTGAGTTAGCACTGAGCCAAATATTCTCAGCCCATTCATTTCAATTAATCCAACATCCTGCAAGGCAGGTTATATTACCTCACTTTACAGATTGGGAAACTAAGTCTCATGGAAATTAAATACCTTCCTCAAGGTCATTCGTCAACAAAGGGGAGAGCTGGGGTTTAAATTCTGGCTTCTGACTCCAATTCCAGGGTTATTTCCATGGCTCCAGATCATCTCCATGCTCTTTAGGGTCTTGTCAAGCTAAACATTCTATGAAATATACTTTTTTGACGCCAGAGGCTTGGTGATCTCATCTTGGCTTTTGCAACACTCCCTTCACTTATTTTGACTCTAGCAGCCATGGAACAGAAATATCACTCATTAGTTGTGTGTGTGCTGATGGTTCCAGCGTTCTAGGGGTTATAGCTTGGCCCAGTGCACACATAAGGAATTCTAACTGATGGTTGGTTGTCGTGGTGATGGTGCCACAGAGAAATGCTGTGGCCCTGGCTGGGTCACATGCCTTCTGTCCACCTTGGAAGCAAGTACATCATGGGACATGAAGACTTCAAGGTTAGACAGACCTTACATGTCACTCAGTGGTTTTCAAACTCCTGTAAAGGCAAGGACGTCTTTAATGAAAGGAAATTTTGCTGGGAGGCTAAGTATGTAAGAGAGATGCTGGATTAGAGCAGGAGATCAGAAGGCCGTTTTCCTTCCCCACATCCCAGGAGGGGATTTTTGCAGATAACCATGTAGAAACTACTGATATGATTCAAACTGCTCATTTTCTAGTTGGCCAGGCGGAGTCCAGAGAGGGTCACTGATTTGCCTGAGGCACAGGACTGAGTGGAGGCCAGGCCTACTGATATGCCCCCCAGGGCGCTTTTCTTACTCATGTAGAAGTGGCAAGGACGGTGCCAGGGTGGGGGCTTGAGAGAATCCCCAGGTTCTTTGCTTTGCGCAGGGATGATCACTAATTTGTCCATTCATCCATCATTCACCAGTTTTCACTAGGTGTCTACCTGTCAAGTATGAGCGCTTGCTCTATTCTTGGACTATCCTCTGAATTACCCAGAGCAGGCCAGAGGGGAACAGCACCTTCTGGGAATATTTGGGGTGTGTATTAGGAAGAGAATAGCGAGGTTGGAGAAGAAGCTGGGCTTTGGAGGAAAACAAAGGCCCACTGGAGAGGAGCAAGAAGTAACTCTGTGTACGGTGTGGGATGTAGCACCTTTGCTGGTGAAGATGGAAGCCTTTGTTTTGGGCCCCAGTACATTCCAAGGTGGGAGGAAGCTTTGGAGATCAATCCGTGGGCTCGCCATTCAGTGGTTATTTCTTCCTTCAGTCAACCCTTCCTGAGCATGTCCTGTGTGTCGGGCATGAGCTGCGCAGGATGTGTGGAGAACAGGGCAGACAGAATCACTCTCTCCATGAGGTAGCCCCTCCCCACATCTGTCCTTTGTCTGCAGGATAAAGGCGCCCATTCATTTGTTCACTCACTCAATGAACGTTTGTTCCTGGTTCCAGACCCAGCTGTCTTCCTAAAGTTGATTCCCTCAGGAAGCACAACTTAAAGTGATTAAAATCATCTCCTCTCTAGCTTTTAAGAGTAGCTAACAATCTAAGCCAGTATACTGTGTGAGCACCATACGTAACGAAAAATATTTTACTCAGGCTCATCACACACAAATTCACTGACAAAAGGATTGCCTAAGCAGGGATCTGTGTTTCAAGAGTAATTCAAGGTCAGCCTGTAGAAGAAATGGAACGCAGGTAAGTTTTGATGGAGATGGATTAAAAGCAGGGAAGTCAGGCAGAGAATGAATGGAAAGAAAGCCCCCAGGAGCATAAGAGAGGTTTGGAGCCCTGGAGCTGGGTAGAGAGAAGGTGAGGGGCGCAGGGAAGGTGACGGCAGGGTGGAGGAATCCATGGACAGCTTTGACTGTTTAATCTTTGAACGTTGACTTGAAGGAAATAAAGGAACAATACTGTAGTGCTTACTCATTTCAAGAGCATTGGATCAATGGAGACTGCACTGAATGTACTGAACGAATGACTGTGTGTGACCCGGAACTCTATTTCAGCAAACCTGAAATGCCCAGCCCGAGACATGCCTGAAGAAGTAACGAGACAGACTGTTCTTTACTGGCAGCTTTGTGGACATGGAGACAAAGGTTGGCTTCCTCCCTGCGCCTGGTTTTGTCTGGGGGATGGAGTTCTGGCCACACAGCTCAAGTGCAAGGTGGGCTGCCGGGACTGCCTTCCACAGCGTGGAGTCTCTAGAGATCAAAGCACAAAGAGCAGTTGGTAAACTACGGATTAGCTAAGCTGACTCCCAGATGCCAGTGATTATATGATGTAATGTACTGGGCATCCAGGTGGACCACGGAGGTTCAAGGGCTGGCCTCAGACCTGGCTAAGTCTCCTTCCTGTCACTGCCTCCCCCTTTCTCTCTCTTGTTTACCTCTTTCTTCTCTGCCACTTCTGACCATTTTTCTCTTCTCTTCTACCTCTCACCTTCCTATTTTATTTCTCCTCTTCTCCTTTCTCTCCAGTTTCTTCTGAAATTGAAAACATTATGGACTGTCTAAGCAGGTTTATTTTCTTCCTTAAGTTGATTTTACATTCACTTTTCTTACCATAAAATCAGGGGGCGATCCTTCTGTGTTGATACCCAGGAATAGGCATCGTTATCTTTAGTTCTGAGCACTGTTGTCACAACAGTGCTCAGCCCTGGGGGAAAAGTGGGATTGGGTTGTGGGTGGGGGAAGCTATGGGCACTTGTGCTTTGTATTGTAAGGGATTGTTTTCAAAAGCGAGAATTCCTTTATGTACGACTGTGTCATTCCATTGCAAACGTGTTTTTACAAATAAGATAAGTTGAACAATTTACATTTCTTTTTCTCCGAAGAACCTCAAACCAGTTATATACAGTTGCTTTGGCGCATGTGTGGCTCTCTCTCTTTCTCAGAATCTATGATCTTGGATAGAAAAAGAAATTTTAAAAAGTTTGTCATGCTTGCTATGACAGACTGCAAAACACCAGCTATTCTGTACCAGCAAATCTCGTGTGTCTGGGCGCTGGATTTTAGGAGGTTTTGTCAGCTGCAGGATGGGTTTGGGGGAGAGTGTGCAGGTAGCCACTAACCTGGAGGCAGCCCCATTTTGTTGGTCAGGCTGTGGTTTCCAGGCCTGGGCAGCTCTGGATGCCCCTCTGAAACCCAAAGGACTGGGAAGGCTTCTGAACAGAGTGTGTTCTCCTGTTTGGAGGGGAGGGGACGTCCTGGCTGTCCTCTCGCTGGTCATACACGTAGAGAAGTTTCAGAGACAGAGCTGGGAGCCCACACGGAGCAGGAGACAGGGTTGTACTCATGGGGATGAACGGTCTAGGGGAACCCCTCCCATGTACCTTGAAAGAGGTACACCCTGGGAACATCCTAAACCTTGACAGCATAAAAATGATAATATAATGAACAGATTTGGTAGGTGGAGAGAAAAATGGGAGAAGTGGAGGAAGTAAAAGTGTCCTTGCCTTCCGATATTTCAGAGAAGGAGGGCAGTAGACACTGCTTCAAGCCATATTTAAGTAATCAAGGATTAAGTGTACCTTATAAAGTATAATTGTATCTACAGAAGAATTAAAAATAACTAACCAAATCCAGAGATAGAAAGAAGAAAAAGAGAAAAGTCTGGGTCTAATATTGTAAAGGAGTAATCCACTCAAGCTGATTTGTTTATTCAGTGGTAGGTGGGTGTCCGAACCATGTGTGTTTGTGTGTGTGTGTAAGCAAGGCCAGGCTCTAGGGAGAATCCATTCCTTGCCTCTTCCAGCTTCTGGTGGCTGCCAGCACTCCTTGGCTTGCAGCCACCTGACTTCAATTATTTCCTCCATCTTCACATCACCTCTCCTCTTCTGTGTGCCTAATCTCTGCCTTCCTCTCTTTTATTACACTCATGATGGTTGGACACATAGGACCCAACCAGATAATTCAAGATAATATCATCTAAGATCCTTAACTTAATCACACCTGCAAAGAACCTTTTTCCTTATGAGGTGACATGTACAGGTTCCGGGGATGAGGCCCTAACATCTTTGGGTGGCCATGATTCCGCCCACTACAACCTAACTGTATGATGTTATGAGAACTTTACCAGGAGGAATCATACAAATATTTGATGCATAGAAATAGTCCTATTCCCTGTGCTCCATGCACAGTTTAAGTGCAAGTTTTGCTGCATTTGGACAATGTATTTAGAAAGTGCTTTCGAGTGGGACTCAGAAAGACTTTGAGTCTTAAAATTGTCACTTCCTAGCCATGTAGCCTTGAAGTCAAAGCTCTAGAGCCTCAGTTAAAAAAACAAACAAACAAACAAACACACACACTATAAAATCAGTTCAATAATAATATAAGATCCTTATTATCTCATGGAAATTATTTTGCTGTGCAGGTCAAACACTAGATAGTCTATGAAGTCCTAGACAAGCACTTAGTCCATAAGAAATGGGTAAAGCTGTATATGTGTGTGTCATCGGCCTCATGTGAACCATATTTCAGATTTGTTGCCATTCAGTGGACCCAGCAAACTTCTGGAGTAATACCACATGTGAGTCTCACTACTTCCATCAGTGCTTTGACCTGGAATAGTGACTGTCCTCTGAAGTTACCGTGGCAGGGCCAGGAGACATGATGCTTTGGTACTTCCCCATCTACCACTGTGTTTCATCGGTACAACAGCAATATGTAGCATTATGACTATTGTTATGAGTTCCTTGTGTCACCAAAAAGATAGGTTGAAGTCCTAATCCTGGTACCTGTGAATGAAACCTCATTTGGAAAGAGGGTCTTTGCAGATGTAACCAAGTTAAGACGAGGTCATTCGGTGGGCTCTAATACAATATGACTGGTGTCCTTATAAAAAGAGGAAAGCACCATGTGAAGACAGAGACACACAGAGAGGAGTTGGCCATGTGAAGATGGAGATAGGTGGGAGTTGTGCTGCCACAGCTGAGGAATACCTGGGGTTGCCAGGAACTGGAAGAGACATGGGAGGGTTCTCCTCCAGGGGCTGCCAAGGGAGCAGAGCCCTGTCAGCTCCTTGCTTTTGGACTTACAGCCTCCAGAACTGTGCATGAATACACTTCTCTTGTTATAAGCCACCCAATGAAGTAATTCATTGCAGCAGCCCTAGGAGATGAATGGAACCATTATCCTCACTTCTCTATGTTTACAAATGGGAAAAGTGAAAGCTAGAGAAGAAAAGGGACGCACCCAAGTCACACAACTGATAAATGGCACATGCAGGATTGGACCCAGCTCTTTTGACTTTGGGCCCAATATCTATACCATTTCAAAATTACTACTGAAAAATAAAATAAGAATGTCAAGGGCCTAAGAAAGATTACTGATGGGTTCTTCAGAGATGTTCCAACTGCTCTCCTTAGAATGACTATGTCACATTTGTCCCAATGTATTTGGTAGGAAGTGGTATTTTCCCCTCAGTACTCAAATAAGTGAACAGAGTTTCCCACATCACATACTCATTAAAAATAGCATTTTGGAACATATCTTGAACTCTATGTATAGTATAGACATAATAACCAACCATATCTGGAGCTAGCTTACTTGTTGAAGCACTTGCTGTCCAGGAAAGAGGGCGAAATTTTAGAGAAAAATACCTCCTCGTTGCTATTGCTGTGTCTGTCAAAATTTTATGTAATGGCTCTAAGCTTGTCTTCTTCCTTATATAAAGGGAACAATGACATCTACTTTCCAGTCTTATTTAAGTTTTTTCTTAGTGTGTTTTTTTGAGGGTTACATTAGCTCATGTATATAAATGCACCTGGCACTAAACCTGGGACATTGTAGGTGCTGAATAAATGTTAATCCCTTCGATCACCAAGGGTTACTGAAGGCAGTCCCAAGCATATGTTCTCTACATTTCACCTTAATCCCCTCATTGCTATAACATTAAATGAATAACTAACATCTTCTGTGGTAATAAAACCAAAAGCTGTAAGCTTGAGCAGCTAAGGTAGGCGAGGGAGATGGATACTTCTGAATATGGAAAGGAAGAGTGGGGTAACATTTCCACTGCATCTTTAGTCTTATAAGGCAGTAAGTAGCTCTGGCATTAATTTATATTCTTGGGGGTATCTGCTCGGAAGCTCTGAGCAGGGTAGAACATGTTCTCCTGGGACCTGGTGGGGAACAGGGCCTTTGTGCATTTGTTATGGACTGGCAAGCTGAGCAAGGAGTTTTACAAGAGCACATCTGAGGGACCAAGGGCCAGGAAGGGTCTGTATGTACACATGGAATACTCTCATAGACTGTTAGATTTCAGGTGGTTTTTAAGAAATAAAAAGGGTTCTGAATGTGCTTCAGTTTTCAAAACCTCAAGGAAACACAATCATAGACTCCCAGAAACATAGATTCACTACCTTTTAGCTAAAGCATAAAGAGCTCTTCCTTACACACAGGCCTAAGATAGAACAGAGGAAGGGGAGCTAGACCTGCTGAAACAGGGATGAAGGGTTCAGAGCCTACCCTACACCCCCATCACAAAACTTAATACAAAGAAACCTTCGGGTCACTCAAGAATTCCATGAAGCAGAGATAGAAAATCATCAATATTCTCCAAAGGAAACTGAGATCCAGATGATTTGACCAAAGTTAACCAGAGATAGATCATTGACAGAAACCAGAGCTCATCCAGCCACATAATCCTGCACTTCAGTCTCCAGTCAACCTCAGCTTTTGTTGGTATTTTAGCTTGCTATCCTTTGTCTGCCAATATATTTCATTATTATGTAAGGTTATGACATGTAACACCTCTTTGAAGAGAAATTCTGTCTACACTATGTAGTTATGGAAGAATATACATCGAATACACATTGTTTATACACTGCATACACATTGAATATACAGTGTTGGAGTCTGGGCTTATTTAAAGTATTGCTCTTCAAAATCGGAATCTTTCCAGGAGTCTCCTTTTATGTAATAAGAATCATATAGAAAAACTATGTTCTATCTGGAACAAAATCTGAGGAGGAAGAAAATACTCTTCATTTATTCAGGTCCTTTAACTTTAGAAACCGAACCACTGACTTTCTAGTCATTAACAGTGTGGTTAACCTGAATTTTTGACTACATTCTCATTAAGGAATAGAAGCTAAAGTCACAGCTGATGAGGTGGTTTTAGAGAAAGGGTTCTTATGAGGGTTGAAATTTAAGGGTTGGAGAAAGGAATTGACATTTGTTAAATGTCTTCTAATTGTCAGGCACTGTGGTTAGTATTTTACTAAAGTTTTACCATCACAATCTTCCCAAGTACTTTTTCAAGTTAATCAGTATAATGACTTTTAAAAGTCATTGGCTTCAATGAACAATATAGTTATCAGATATTTTGAGAAAGGACTGTGATGTATTGTGCTAGTCTCTCACAGCTAGTAATCCATCAAGACTCACACGCACAAAGGGTCTGAAGAGACGGTGCCTTACCCCCCTTAAGCCCGACCACTCTGCAGACGCGGCGTTTCAGCACCACGGACAGCGCTACCACTGGGGCATCATGAGCAAGGCAGGGATCAAAACCGCTCAGATTTAGCCGGGCTTTTTAAAAATCTCTCGGGTCTCCGCGCTACTTTCCTTGCATTTTCTAAACTACTCTCACCCAGCCTAAACCGAAAAACACACATTTATATAAAACAGAGAGGTCTGAAGGTTCACTTACCGTCTGACAAGTCAATCAGCCCGAGGTAGTGCAAAAGTTTCAGAGAGGAGCACACGACCACCACTATTCCCAAGGTCTGCAGCCCCTCCGACTCCCCCTCTGCCCACATCCTCTCGGAACACGGACGCACCAGCAAGACGCCAGGCGGGCATTGGAAGCCAGAAAACCAGGCTTCCAAGCGCCCTTCCTGCTGTTCTCCTAAGTGCTTGGTTTATTTTCACCGGTCTTCTTCCTCGCCCTCCCTCCCTCCCTCCCACTCCCCCCATTCCCTCCACCTTTCTCCTCCTCCTAGCTGGTAATCGCTGTGTTGTTTTATAGTAATCTTTACTTTTATTTCCTCTTCTCCCAAGGCAATCTCCCCAGAGGTTTAACCAACGCCTAAACATCTGCTATCTGAGTGTAACCATAATAGGCAGTGTCTCATGACATTTTCTCTTTGAGACTCAGAGGGAATTTGTGTGAGTGTAGACTATTTCAAAGACATAGGAAGAGGCTTACTACTTTCAATCTGAGATAAACTTAGAGGTGCAGGCTATTTTCCAAAGGGACAATAATTTGTACTTCTTCACTAAAAAACTAATCAAGCTTACATATTCTGGAATACAGGTGGTCCCTGTTTGACATCACAAAGTGTCGCTGGAAACTGTATTCCCAAGAAAGTAATTGCAAACTGGGTTGAGTACACAGTTATATTTGTGTTGGGGCAGGTTTCATACCAGTAGCAGAAATCATTAAAAGCAAAACTTAATGAGCAACACTTATGGAAATAAAGAAAAACAAAGCAAAACAAACAACAACAACAAAAAATAAACAAGGAAGCAAAAGCAATGCTATTGGTGTGTCCTGAGGTTCCAGGCTCTGTGGCAAACTTGACAGTCTTCCTACCCTGAATTGTCAGCAGTGAGCCTGGTGGGGAAGAGTGGCCAACATGAGGAAGAGAGATTGGAGACTTAGGGTCATAGAGGCCTGTCTGGGAAAGTGCCTTGATCTCCATGAGGCCCAATTTCCTCTTCTGTGAATAAAACTACCTCAAGTAAGGGAACCAATGGCAAATGTGAGGCTACAATGCACCTATCAAAGGCTGGTCTCAGGTTCTGAGAATACATGTTGGTGGCAGCAATCTGGGGAAAAGACATTCTCATGAATTGGTGGTAGGAATGGAAATTTGTACCACCTCTTGGGAGGGAAAAATATATATACACTATTTGATCCTGAAATTTCATTTCATTCACAGAGATGCCTACTTATGTGCATAAAAATATATGCATCATTTGTTTATAACAGCAAAAGGCTGAAAAAAAATATGCTCATCTGTGAGGAAACATTAAATAAATTATAGTGCATGTATGAAAGGAATACTATATAGTCATTAAAATTATACAACACATTTATCTTTTCCTGGAAGAATACTGAAAATATATTAAAGTGAAAAAAGTAAGTTATTTAGTACATTACCGTTTTAATTTTGGAAAGGGACACACACACACACACACACACACACACACACACACACACATGCTGGAATATCCACAATATATTTCCAGAAGGATACACTGATAATTGAGAGTTAGTTTTCTCTGGAGAGAAGAGCTGAGATTTTGGGGTCAGAAGGAGACCCACTGTTGAAATGTTCTCCCAGGTATGTGTGTAATCAGTTTTAAACAACAATAGTAACTAAATGTGAATGCTGGTCTCTCCTTCCTTTCCTCCTTTGTGATAGGGGGAGACAGTCTACATATGTGAGTGAGACTCAGGAAACGCTTGTCTTCTCTGCCTGCACCTCCCCTGCTGGTTCTATATATCAGCCTCCTGGACAGTGGTGTCTTGGAGCCAGCCTATTCCAGCTTGTGAAAGCTGATTGGTAAATTTTCAGGAAATCAGCAGGGCAGTTGTTAAGTCTTTGGTGGCATGAGATCAGCCACAATAGGGGTATTTGCACTATGGAAATTGGCAAACATTGCACTTGAGTACACCAGTTTACCAGGACACCAGTCTGCCATTCCAGATCCCAGCTGCCCTGAAGGAAACCTGATTAATTCACATGTCCAGAGGTGTTCCTGACTTACCGAATCTCCTCTCTTCTGGAGCTCTAGTAAGTATAATATTTAACCTAGTAGGCTTAGGGGATTTCAGGGAAAGCCAGACATGAGGAAGTAAATTAGAGCAGAGAGAATTCCAAGTTTCTGCTAAGTCAGTACTTTATTCTCTTGGCTTCTCTAGCCTGTACCTCTCCTGGTTTCTACCTGCTCCTTCCTCTCTCTCTACTGCTTCTTTCCAACAATTCTCTGCTTTCTAAGACTGGTGCTATCCCTGACTCTTTCCCACCTCTGCATTGTTCACCTTTGCAAGCTTATACGTGCTCACTGCTCTAGAGATCAGCTCTGGGCAGATGTGCTCTGGTCTCAGCCACCTTGCTGTCCTATATTTTCACTTTTTTGCCCTATTTCACCTCACATACAACATTCCCAGGGCAGTCCCACAAACAGGTATTAGATGCAAGCCAGGTGCCAGGACCTAGACTGAATCCCTTGCTGCTTTCTGGAATTTCTGGGAATGAATGACACGGGAAGGAGGAGTAGCATTTCCCATTCTGCCTTGATGTCACCATGTAAAGACTTAAACTATTCCAAGAATTCTGGCCTCAAAGGCAAGTCCTGTCCTGATGGTCTCCTAACCCTGAACTTCAGGAACACCCACCTTTCAGGTGAGTTATCTAAATTGCCATCAGACAGACTTAACTGCTATGATTTTCTAGAAAGTGTGGGGTGCATTACACAGGCGATCTCCCTGAATTCTCCACCATATCTTTGGAGGTATTGCCACTTTTCCTCCCCAAGAAAATCGAGGGAAATTCAGGTCTCCTAGGTAGCGGGTGTCTGGGTGTCGCACGCAGGTCTACCTGCCACCAAAATCCATGCTCTCCCCATATATCCAGCTGATAAAAGTTTGGCACTTGTGAGAAATTCATGAATTGCTTCTTACAGAAACTACCTTTCTTTCCCATCACATTTCCATCCAGCACCATGTGGAATCTGCACAATTCTTCCCTCTACATATAACCTCCTTTAAAATTTTTATTGAAGTTCCCTCTTTCACTTGATGAGAAATTTTTGCCCTACCAGGAGCACTTATGGAATCCACTTCACAAATTGCTTTTTTCTTATTTCCATATAGATTGTGAGGTGAATACATTTCCATTATAGACAGGAGCCTGCACAGAACTGGACACTTCTCTTACTAATTTGTCCCAAATTACTATATATTTTTTTGAACAAGAATCATCACTTGGTTGGTCCTTTTTATTTCTTTATCAGAACTGATGGGCGTTTTTTTCTCCAGTCTGTTTGCCATAAAGAAACAAAGGTTTGATCATTTCACGAGACATTCTCTCTGGGTGAGGATGGCAGGGGTAGGGGAGGGGTAGGATGGGGATGGAGGGGGGAGGAGGGTGGGCAGTGACCTGATTTCACATACCAGGTACCTGACTTTTGTTCTGATCCAGACACCACGGAAGTCTGGGTTCTAATTCAGACCTTCGCATCCTGACAAATGGATACTGGACATGGTCTTCAAGGTCCCTTAGGAATCTTGGGGACCAAGATGGTCACACTGACGAATGAATGCCTAGTGTCTTAGTCAGCGCAGGATGCTATAACAAAATGCCATAAACAATACACCGGTTATTTCTCACAGTTCTGGAGCCTGGAAAGTCTGAGCTCAGGGTGCCAGTGGGCTCAGTTCTGATGAGGACCCTCTTCCTGACTTGTAGACACTTGCCTGCCTTCTTGCTGTGTGCTCACATGGTGGAGAGAGAGGCTAGTCTCTTCCTCTCATCTCATCATGAAGGCTCTACCCTCATGACTTCATCTCAACCTTGTTACCTCCCCAAGGTGCCACCTCCAAATACCATCGCATTTGGAATTAGGGCCTCATCATATGAATTGGGGGATGGGGGCACACAGATCACAGATCAAAATGGTCCATGGGACCAAGTTTCTGGTTCACAGAATCTCTGGGTTTAAATTCTAGCTCTGCCACCTACTTGCTGTGTGACTTGGGGCAAATCATTTAATCTTTTGTAGTCAGTTTCTGCCTCTGAAAAATGGGGATAATACTGGAACCTGTGCCATAGGATTGTTTCAATAATTAAGTGAGATAATGCCATAAGCTTCTCAGGACAGTCCCCGATACCCATGCATGGAGTTGTCCGTGGAGGCTCAGAGCACAGCCTCGGCCAGGCTGCCTGCCTGACTCTGAACTCCGCCCCTTACTTAGCGCTCTGTGACCACTGGCGAATTATTTAACCTCTCTGCCCTGAGTTTTCTCACCTGTAAGACAGAGATCATCATAGTACCTATTTCAGATAGTTGTGAAGATTGAAATAAAGTAGTGATTTTATTCATTTAAATAACTGGTAGTAATATTATCACTGTTATTATCTATATGCTCAAGGAGATACACGGAGTCCCATGGAAAAGTTGTACGTTGAGTATATATAGTTTGAAGGTTTGGATCTTGAGAGAGGAAATAATACTATTTCAGGCAGGGAATCAACTTCCTCTGGAAATTCCCGGGTGCTTGAACTTCAGTTCTCCAGCCACAAACCTTCCTTTCAGACAAATGGTCTCATCGGATTATGATTAAACTTACTTGAGTGTCTGCCCCCGGCAGTCAGAAAACCCAATTCTATGCTAGCTAGCCACTTCTGCTGCTCTCGGCTTGCTCATCACTGTCGAGCCTGAAGTAAACAGAGGTGTCCTGTGGTGCAGTGTCCCCAAGATGGGAGGAGCAGTTCACTTAGTTAACCGAGAACCCATGTGCAATGCCTGTCCTCAGTCACTTGACGCAGTGGGGTTTGCGCTTGGTCTGTGGGTTTCTGAGTGGTCTTCTGGTAAGGTACTGTCTGAGTCTCAGTTGGATAAACTAATTTGGTAGGAGCCTCATCGTCTTGAATATTTTGCTGCAGTTGGTATGAAAATAATGCCAATAATTGCATTTGGAGTTTTCTTTTCTTTCAAAGGTGGGAAAGAAATGAAAGAATTCCTCAGAGCACCATCTCTGAGCTCTTGATTCTACCAGAAAGCAAATTATTTAACTGCGAGATGGTTATGCTTCAGAGAGAAAATCATTACTATTCCCATCCCTGGTCAAAATGGGAAAATTATTCCTGTGTTGTTTATCTAGTCCTTATCTTGGCGCCCTTTAGGGGGTACTGGCTGGCTTTGTTTAAATTAGTTTTATAATGAAGATGATAACTGTATAATAATAAAGTAATGACATATGTCTCCCTTTTCTCCCTCCCTCCCTTCTTTCTTTTCTTCCTTCCCTTCCTTCCTTCCTTCCTTCCCTTCCTTCCTTTCCTTCCTTCCTTCCCTACCTCTCTCCCTCTTTTCCTCCCTCTCTCCTTTCTCAGATATTTACTGGGCACATGTTAGACACTATGCATAGATGAAAAAAAAAAAAAAAAAAGTCTTTCCAATTAGGAAGTTCACAATGTTTAAAAAAATCCTCTAGGACTTTTAACTTGCAAATTTCTGTTTAGCCTTTTAAATCACTTTGAATATTGTAGTTTCTCAAAAACTACTTATTGAGAAAATACCATGCCATTCTTTACAATAAACTTTAAAATTAATGTACAGCATTATTTTTATTTTACACATAAGAAAACAGGGGCACAGAGAGGAAAACAAAATGCTATCAGCATTTTTCACGGGCCAGGCACTGCGCTGGACTTTTGCACAACAACCAGTGAGGTTCCTACCAGTACCAAGTGACAGAGGAAGCTCGGACAGGGTTCAATGTGTCATAGGAAGTGATGTGGCTAGTTGGGGGCAGAGCCAGGCCTGGACTCCAGGGCTTTCGTGCATTCTTTCATTTAGGGCATCATCTGGTTACCCAAGGCTCAGATTCCCGGTGGTCAGGAACGGTGGGCAATTAGGGATGGGGTTCAGAGTTGCTCCTGGCCCACAGCTTTCCTGTTTCTGCTCAGTTCTTTCCCTTGGTCCCTTTGCGCTTCTCCCCAATAATAATAACAACAGTAATCATAACCACCCATTGTGGGTTCAATATTTTTACACACTTTTTCTCATTTAGTCCCAGCGATGATCTGACTTCGTCGCTGGTCGTTATTGCCTTGATAGGATATTTATGGGATGGGACAGATGCGGGAAGGTAAAGCATCACTGTGCATTTATAGACACATCACTGAGGGGAGGCGTCCTGCTTCGGGCAGCTTCCCAGGGAACCCAAGTGCTGGTTCTACACCTCCCCACCCCCCACAGGTCCCAATCCCTCAGCAGTCAATCCTCAAAGTCAGATCTGCGTATTTGATTCTGATTTAGCATCAGCGCCACGGCGATGGGGCGGGGGTGGGGGTGGGGGGCAGGGGAGACAATGGGAGAGAAGCTTTCTGGGTTTCCTCTTGGATTTTAGAAAACCCTCAGGAAAAAGAATCCCGAGAACCTCAGGAAATCACTTTGGGGGAGGAGCTTGCTTCAAGAATTCCATGCTCTTCAGGACCACGCACCGCGCCCCACCTTTCAGCCTGCAGGACTCCTTCTTCAGTGTCCATCTCATCAACATTTCCCTCCCCGCCCCCGCCCCCACCACTGGGGTCCCAGGCTGAGGAGGTGCCCGTGCATCTCTCTGCCTAAAACCCGCTAGAACGCAGGAGTTCATACTGCCACGCCGGGAAGAGTAATGAGCACAGTTATTAACGAACACACAACAATCATGTCGATTGTCAGAGCAAATCATTTGATGATGTGAGCCAAACTGAGCTGTTGTCAGTGGAAAGTCATTTGTAAATAAAGCTAGTGAGTCATGGCATTTAAATATCCGCTGACATGTTTCATTTTTTTCCCTCCTTTGCTTACTCAGGAGGGATCCGGGAGCCACTGGAATTTCCACAGAAATTCCAATTCAATACACACATTCATTCTTTCCTTCCTTCCCTCCTCTCCTTCCTTCCTGCCTTCCCACCTTCCTCTTTCCCTCCTTCCAACATCATGTTTCCTATCTACTCTGCCTCAGGCACTGGGGATACAACAGTGACCCAGATTAGTGCCAGCCACCAAGGAGTCCCCAGTCCAGTGACTGTTCCTACAAACAGACCTTCAGATGGGGTGCCGCTTCCAACCAGAGTGCAATTGACCTTGCCCTCCTGGCCCACAGAACCTGACTTGCACTGTCGGCTGCCCATTCCCTACCTATCTGTTTCCCCTCCTGGAATGCTCTCTCTTTTCTCTGCCTGGCTAATGCCCACCCAGTCAACTTCTAGGGCTCAGGAAGTCTCGACTCTCTACACTCTTCTAACCCACTCTGCTTTCTCTGAGTGCAGAGCATGTACTTGTCAATTGTGTTTTTAGGGGAAATCTCTTGCTTTAATTTCTTGCTTTGCTAATTACCTCTCAGTTACACTTGTGAGAGCGATTATTATACTAGGAAGATAGCACGGCACGGACACAATTGTGGATGGGGTTTGGAGGCAGACCTGGGTCCATTCATGGCTCTGACACTCACTAGCTGGATGACCTTCCAATACTTGACCTTGATGAGATGATGACAACGGTGTTACCTGAGTCTCCAGATACCCTGTTGGCCAAGAGTGTGAGGATGGTTTCAAACACTCCAGCAGAAGCCTCTCTCAGGAAGGTGTTCTCTTCTTACCCCCAGGGATGTGTCTGTCCAGGGCCCAACCTGGCACAGTCATGGCTGAGCTTTGCGAACTGGAGGGAGGGGGTATCTGCTTATGTGTGTATTCACCTAGTAGACCCCAAATCCATTTTTTTTATGGCATCGTGGATATTAGAGGGGAAGAATAAGTCTGAGGAAGTGTCCTCAAGAATTCTCCGGCGACCACGGATTCTCAACCCTACAATAGCTGAGGGGTGACACAGTCCTGCTGGGAACAGTGACCAAGGCAGTGACTCTTGCTTAATGATGGGGTGCGGGGGGAGGGGTACACTGGAGAGAGGCAGATGTGTATAATCAGGAAAGATTCCCCAACTGATGCTTCTATGCACCCTTACCCCATTAGCACCTGTGTACTCCAACTACTTTAAAAAGCAGAATGAAATACTTCAGACATACAAAGTGGTATAAAGCATAATCTGATGAACACTCATACACCTGTCTTGGGATATAAAGTTATACGAATAGAGTTGAAGCCCATGTATCCTGCTCTGATTATGCCCTCATCCCCAAAAGTAACCATATCCTGAATTTGGTGATTTTCACTTCCGTGATTTTTTTTTTTTTTAGTTTTACTTCATGTACATATATGGGTTTATTTGTTAAATAGTATATGGCATCATTTTACATGTCATTCAACTTTACATAGAGTCTGTGGTATCCATGTAGACTTCCGCAATTTGCTTTTTTTTTTATTTTGTTTTTGCTCAAACCTATGTTTATGAAACTCATCCAGGTTCACTTATGTAGCTGTAGTTCATTTATTTTCACTGTCGTATTATATTCCATTCGGTGGCTATGCCCCACTGATATGCTATCCAACTGTTAGTAGAGAGTGAAGTTGTTCCCACTCTCCTGCTCTTGCAAACTTGTGGCTCTGATCATTACTGAACATTCTCCTGATGCACGTTTGCAAGAGTTCCTTCAGGGCGGGGCTCTCACGGGCACCTATGCCCCTGTGGGAAGACTTGCCAATATCTGGAGACATTTTTGGTTGTCACAACTAGGGGATGCTACTGGCATCTAGTGGGTAGAAGCCAGGGATGCAGTTAAATATCCTACAATGCACAGAACCTCCGCTGCCCCACAAAGAAGCCTGTGTCCCAAAATGTCAGTAGTGCGTTTGGGGGGCAGAAACCCTGTTTTAGGGTAAGAGTAGAATGGTTGCATCCGGGATTTGTGCAGCTTCCACTTGACCAAGTATCACTACGTCGTTTTCCACACCGGTTGTACTAATTCACACTCAAACCAGTGGTATGTGTAAGAACTCCCACCCAGCCCCATTTTACAGATGAAAAACCTGAGGCCTGGGAGGGATGTGGAGTGACTTGAACAAGGGTGTGGAATGATCGGGGCATTAATAAAACTTTGACAAAGACATAGAAGTTATATTTCCCCAGAAAGGACACAGCAAAGAAGATCAATCTAAGGGACATTTACAAGGTGTCTGTTATGTGCCAGGGACTATACTTTACACACATTGTCTCAGATCTTCCCAAACTGTAGGAGTTAGTATTAGCGCACAGCACAGCCTGCTTAACAGCATGGCCTCTGAAGTCAGACAGACGGGTCCCAGAACAGTTATTTATTAGCCACGTGCCTTGGAAAAGTTACGTGACTGTCCTAAGCTTCAGTTTCTCATCTGTAAGATGGGAATCTTAGTAGCACCAATGTTATAGTGTGGCTGTGACAGAGCTAATGCAACAGGGGACCCATAAGTAGTAGCTGTCTTGGTCATCTTCATCATCATCACCATCACCATCACTCTCATTTAAATGTTCAGGAATAGAGCCTCAGAGTTGAAGGAAGTTGCAGAAGGTCACAGCTCGTAAGTGGTAGAACTAGAATTTAACTCAGGTCTATCTGACTCCAAGTTCATCTCATTTTAACGGTGGCATGAGGCCTCCCAGGGGAGAGCTTCTAGCTCCATCCCACTAATTTTGACTTTTTTTGGGGAGGAGGGATGGCTAGGGTAGACGCAGGGCACATGAATTACTAAAAGTCAGACTTCATCAAATACTTTTAAATAACAAGTTTTCATGGTTTCATGAATATTTAGTAACTCAATTCAGTAAAACAAATGCTGCCAAGGCATCAGTCCCCTGGGGACCTGCTGTAACAGACAAGGCTGATCTGTAATTAGAATATGGACTGCATGCAAATGGTGATTCTATAGAGTATGAAAACAACTTACTCTCTTACAAATTATGAATACCTCTTTTACCATATAACCTGTCCCGTCCCTGAAGACAAACCAACTGAAACCTATCACCTCGGCAAGGGCTCACACATTTCGAATTAGTGGACTCAAGATAAACGATGCTTGCCTTCCTACACCCTGTTTGCAATCAGGTCCTCCAATTTCTCCTTCATTTTCTGCCCCCCTTTCCTCCTGGGCAGACATTTGTCTTCAGAGGCTGGCATTGAAGCATTTGCCATTATATACATTGTGGCATATTTTACATATGCTCTAAGAAGCTGGGCCCAAATTACACTGGTGAGTTATTAAAAACAGCTCTCAATGCTATTATTATTTATTGCATTTCCAACTCTCTGCAGCAGTTGATTACACTGCTTAATCTTGTATTTTTTTAAAAAAATTCCCCACCCTGAAATTAATTCTTCCTGCAATTAATAAGCAAGGTCAGCCACACTCAGCACCCTTTGGAAAAGAAAGTTTGGATTCTGGGAAGGAGTTTGATTGACAGCCCTGGGGCTGAGCCTCTGTTTCCCTGAGAGGAAGAAGTCTCCCCCTTGAAATATGAGCACTTCTTCTCCAAAGCACTTCCAGAGGGAGTTCTTCAGATCACAGTCCTCACCACACCCGTCCCTTACATTCAGTCTCCACTGCCATCTTTGGTTGTCATTGAAGGTGCTCAGTAATCCAGCCCCTGCCCACGTCCCAGCCTCACTGCTCACGGCCCTGCCAGTCCACCAGGGCATAGTCAGCACAGGGATTGCATCTCCTCCAGTGCCAGGCTCTGCCTTCTCAACTGTCCTTTGACCTGAAATTCTGCCTGTACCCTTATTCCTTGGCCAACACCTTTTCCTTTCAGACTCAGCTCAGGAAACATCTCTTTTGGGAAGCCTCTCAGAGCATTTCTTCCATGTTTCCATGAAACACCACACCTATACATTTACCGTGTTTCCCCGAAAATAAAACCTAACCAGACAATCAGCTATAACGCATCTTTTGGAGCAAAAATTAATGTAAGACCCAGTATCATATCATATCATATCATATCATATCATATCATATCATATCATATCATATCATATCATATCATATCATATCATATATTATATAAGACCGGGTCTTATAGTAAAATAAGTCCCGGTCTTATATTAATTTTTGCTCCAAAAGACGCATTAGAGCTGATTGTCTGGCTAGGTCTTATTTTTGGGGAAATACGATATTGTAGCATTTGACACACTGTGTTATCATTGTGTATTTGTGTATTTGTTTCTTGTTACACTCTATTTGAGGGCAAGGGTAGATATTAGTTGTTTAAGCTCCCAGCATAAGGCCTAGCACAAGTGCTTTGGAAATTAAGAAATCCAAAATTGGAAGTAGTGTCGTGGAGTAGAAAGAGCTAAGCTCTTGAATTGGGCCTTTGTTCATTCAACCATTCATTCATTCAGCAATGCTTGTTGAGCAGCTCTTATGAGCCAGACACTGTGTGAAGCATGGAGATATTTAGACATCAATGATTGTGCGAATGGCCTACGGAGGGGGGGGTACATGACTGAAATGACAGCATAAGCATGTCATTACAAGCTGTGATAAGCTAGAAAGGAAACATTCTCAGGGCTATGACAACATAAATATAGGGGCCCAGCCCAGGCTGGAATTGAGGTCGGGAGTTTTATCAGGGACGCCTTCCTTGCGGAAGTGATGCTTGAGCTAAATGGAGGGGTGAATAAGCATTAACGAGATGACAGGTTGGGCAAGCGCATTGAAGGAAAAAGGGACAGCCTGTGCGAAGGTCCTGGGGTGCCTGGGTGCCTGAGTGTTGAGGAGGTGTCAAGGACCGACTGAAGGCCAGTGCCACAGCCCAGAGAATGGGCAGGGAGGGAGCAGGTGTGGTGACAGATAAGGCTGGAAGCACTCAGGGTCAGGCCATGCAGAGTCTTGTAGACCTTATTAAGGATTTGTCTATCCTGGGTACAATGGGTGCTAAGCAAGGAACAACATCGTGTGTGTGTGTGTGTGTGTGTGTGTGTGTACGTGTGTATTGTGTTTTAAAATGGCTGCAATGCAGAGAACAGAATGGAAGGGGATAAAATACACAGACACTGTGGGACATGCCCCCCAGCCTGCCTCAGATGACGCAGTGGCAAGGTGGGATTAATGACTGAAGGAACGCATGAAGGTGGCAAGCCTCCTAGAGGTCCTCGTGGAAACACCTGTCAGGGTTATAGGCCTGCTCTAGAATGGCCCTCTTACGTGCAGAAGCTCATAGTGGGGAAGGCTCAGCCTTTCCTGGGGTTAGCTCATTGGGGGGCCCTTTGCTTTAGGGTTGAGCTTTCAGGGACTGTCATCCCTGAGCTCAGGCTACTTCTATTAATTCATAGTTTTTGCCTCTGGGGTAAAGATGCCAGAGACCTGGACTCTATCTCTAGGTTCTGCCACTAACTTCTAGGTCTTAGAAGGGTTTAGTCAGTTCCAGACTAGACATAACTTGCTACCTTGGGAAGAATGGGACCTTGGGGTGTTGTCTGATTTGTACATTCCATCCTTCCTTCCATCCATCATCCATTCATCCATCCAGCCAACAAATATTCACTGAAAAACACTCCAGCAGGATCTAGAAGTTGGCTTCTGGATCCCTAAGACAGTATTTGTTCTGCCCTGGTCCACATTGGTCATTATGAGTTAGTAGCTTTCAGCGATAGCCCAGGGGGTGGAGTGTGGCTCATACGCTATCACAGATTTTTGTTCTTTCAATTCTTTGGTTGCTGAATTGGCACCCCAGGCAAACCCTGCATTCTCCTTTCCTGATTTAATTGGCTCATTATTTTAAACTTTTGTAGATAAGGGAATAAAAAAGTCAGTAGAATATTGTATTCATCACATTCAAATTAATATGCTTCATTACCATAAAGACAGGGAGTGTAGTTGCAATATTTTCTCAAAACTTTTAATTGAGCAGAGCATGGGAGGGGGAAAAGCAAAAATGGAAACCACCAGGCTCAGATGTTGTTTTTCACTTGCTCAGAGTGTGTGCTGTTTGTGATCCACTCATCTCATTAGTGTTAATTATGAACTAAAATAAAATGGCATTTAACACTGTGCTAAGACTTTAATTAAGGCCAAACTTTCATACCCAGATACTCTCTGAAGTTCAAGGTGGTTATTCTAAAATGGTATAAACATCTGCTGAGCCAGTGGTAGCCCCACACCCACTCTGTCTCCTGCTGTTGGGAGGCCTCTACGTCTGCAAACCACCTACCCATCCATCCATCCCTTCGACAAATGCACTTTAACTTCAACATTTAAACTTTAATGTAGGTTCTGGGGGAAGAAAATAAATATTTGTTAAGTATCACTGTACTGATAACTTTAAATACATTATCTGAAGCCAAATCCAGCACCAGGAACATAAGGCACTTTCAAGTAAGAGGAGTTAGTAGTATTGTGTATATTATCTCATTTAATCATCAAAGCAGTCCCAGGAGGTGGGGGCAAATTATTATTGTATCTGTAGGGTGTAAAACTGAAGTCCAGAGAGATTACATGACTTGTGCAAAGTCATATTGACTCCATTTTTTCCCTCCTGTACAATGCTGAGCTAGACAGAGTATTCTGGATTGTCTCAATTCATTCAATAAGCATCGATCACCTGCTTATGCCAGGATCGGTGCCAGCCCTGGAGAGCGCTCAGTCCCACTGTCCACAGATTCAGGGGGGTAGGCAGACGATTGGATGATGATGGTAGGTCAACAGGATGGGTACTGAGAAAGAGAAGCAGCAGGGCAGCAAGAGCATAACTCAGGGGCACCGAGCCCAGCCTGGAAATGCAGGAAGGGGACTCCAAGGAAGCAGGACTAGTGGAACAGTTTTATCCCGGATTCCTACAGAAGGAGCCAGACAGAAGGGTGACCTAATGGCTCTTCTTTCAGAGACCCTAGCAACACCAAGCCAAGCTGCCCAACACCAGATATAACACCGTGCCCATCCAGCCAGACTGCACGTGAGCCTCCATGAAACCCCTGGAAACGACCCCCACGTAGCACACCAGGGACCAGCCACAGTCATCTGGGCTGCCTGGCATCAGACCCTGTGGATAATGTTCAAACGTCAGTGCCTGGCACAGACCAGGCACTAATCACTCCTTTTGTTCCTTTCCTCCCCTGCCAGGATCCCCCAACTCTGTCTGTTCCCAGGTTCTGGTACCCTCACTGGGCTCCTCCGCTACGTGCCCACAGCCTCTCTTTACTTGGAAAGAGAGGAAAATCAACACACGAGAGCAATCTCTGATGTGGTCAGGGATTCAGGGATTTCTAAGGGCTGACCTGGTATTAGGACCACCAACCTGCTCAGTGACAAGGGAAGAGGTGGTGGCCCAGGGCTCCGTGTCATACAACAGAACCAGGACTTGGACCCAGGACTCCTAACGTTAATTTAGTGATAACGTGTTTCCCTGAAAATAAGACCTAGTTGGACCATCAGCTCTGCTATTGGGTTATTGGGGATACTTATTAGCGTCCCTATTCTTTCATGTAGTTGCTGCATATTCCATAATGAGCATGACTTACGTTCATGCTCATAAAGAAAATGAAACAAAATAACAACCCATTATGAAAATTAATATAAGGTTCTCCAATAAAGGGAATCAGGGATCCTTGGAGAAATGGCTGATTCTAGAGCTGGGGCAGGAAATATACAAAATGAGCCTAGAGCATCTTGTTGTGCCAGAAAGTAAGGGAGTGCTCATAAAACAAACAGAAAGTCCCTACAATGACGGGTGTGTCAAAGAGACACAGGCACCAACTCAGAGAGCTTCCAGTGGCCAAAGGTGGAACAAGCTGAGCAACACGAAACGTAAAATGACATTGGCTTACAGCCCAAACTATAAACAAATACCCATGAGTCCATACTATCATAAACACATCTCTCATGTAGAAGAATTTCCAATAATTTCTAATGAAACTCCATTCTCTAGGAGGTGGAGCATAACTCCCCACTCAGCTGTGGCCTGGGCATGGTGACTTCCTTCCAAAGAGGACACTATGTAAAGGGGGGAGGGAGAAGCTTGACAGAGGAGAAAACTGACACACACGATCTCAGCCAGCTGGTCAAGGTCAACATCACAGTGATAAATCATGCTGATTCTATGTATCCTTGACATGATGGGATATGGATGGCGCGTTACCTCTGTGGTCTTCCGCCCAAAAACTATAAACTCAGTCTACACACTTCAGATAAAACCCAAATGAGGGGCATTTTACAAAACCCCTTCACAGGAACTTCAAAGCCATCAAGGTCATTAACATGAAGGAAAGTCTAAGAAACTGTCACAGCCAAGAGCTGCCTAAGGAGACATGATGACTAAATAAAATGTGGTGTCTGGATGAGATCCTGAAACAGAAAAAGGACCTCAAGTAAAAACTAAGGGACTTTATTGGACTTTATTTAATAATGCAGCAATATTTGTTTATGAATTGTGACAACGCTAAGGTAAGACGTTAAGAGGGGAAGCTGGGTGTGGGGTATATGGAAACTCTACTATTTTTACAACTTTTCTCTAAAACGGTAAGTTTATTTCAGAGAGTTGGATAGGAAGAGGTGGCAGCAGTAGCAGATGGATGCCACAGAGGCTGGGATGGTAGCTCAGCTCCAGCAGCAGCTCAGCCAAAAGGAGAAACTGTTTACCTCCCAGTGACTCCTATTTTGCCTTTTTTCCCCCTAGAATAATCTAGATTCCTAGGGGGGGAAAAGTCTGTTTGCTGGACTAGAAACGAACAAGGTGAGTGTATCTCACTGGCCTTCTCTGAGTCCCACAGGGGTGTCATGGCAGTTAGATTCATTAAGTTGGTATTGTCTAATGATTAACACTGATCAATAATCCTCGGGTCTGGTCCTTAAATCAATTACCCCGTTAATGAGAATGAAAGCACCATTTTATTAGCAAGCCCTGGACCTTTTGCAGAAAAGGCTTCTGGGGTTTGGGGCTTCCATTCCCTTTGCTACATGTCAGGTAATTAAAACTCCCACTCCAGTCCCCCAAGCTTCATGCTTATGACTTGGAACAAAATTAGCTGGAGGGAAAGACTTCCAGAAAAATGGGTTAGTCTTTCTCTCAGTGAGATACTCAGCTAGTTAGTGAGTCAACTACATTTTACTGAGGACAAACTACGTGCTCAGGTCTCTGCTCCCATTCCACCTCGTTAGAGAGACCCCCCCCTCCCCACCTTCACCACCGGGTCTAAACATAAGTGCCCACGTGCTCTCTGGCTGCTGCTGTGGTTTTCTTCTGAACATTGATCGCTTCTTGATTATATTTCATTTGTTTGTTTATTGTTTTTGGTTTTGCTTCCCCACAAAACTGAAAGCATCACGAGGGCCTTGATCCTGAAGGTGATGGGGGTGGGGGGCATCAAAAGAAGTGGCATGGTTGAACTTGTGTCCTGGGAAGATAACTCTGCCTGGAGTGTGTGCACGGGTTGGGGGAGGGTGTAGACAGACTTAGAGAAGGGTGTATGCAGGATTGGAGGAAGGTATAGATGGGATTGGAGGAGCGTGCAGGAGTGAATACCCAAGGTCGGCTCGGAGGCCGTTCAGAGATCTGGTGAGACGATGGTGCCACTGGCATGAAGACGAGAGGACGACTGCTGCCGATTCTTAGAAGGTGGAATGGACGGGACTTGTTAAATAACTGGGCATGGCTGGAGGAGGGAGAGAGTGCAAGGATGACGTCCAGGTCTCTGGCTTGGGTGTCAGTTCGCCCAGGCTGGGAGCACTGGGGAAGGTCTGATGGGGGGATGACCCCAGAATGGATGTACCATATTCTTGTGGTGATTAAGAAACAATGGGTGGGGACAGACTAGCCTATATTTTGAAGTGTTCAAGGCATGCCAGCAAGAAATATAGCTTTGTCTTTGAAGTACACAGACTAGAAAGAGAATGGAAGAAGAGTAACGCTCTTACCCTGTGTCCCAGTGTTTCTAAAGCTGGGCCTGTGCACCGCCTAGATGACCTAAATGACCTGTGTACGTCCGCTTAGATGGCGGCATGTGTTCTGGGAGCTGTGACACTCAGCTCCCAATGCCCAGACAAGAACCTGAGAATTGTTACATGTCCAGCCCATTAGGGAAGACGTTGTTGGACTGGGAATGTGGGATTCATGCAGCCTTTGGAGTGACCTGTCTTAAAGGCAAATCTGGTTCCATTCATTTCTTCTTTCACTCACTTACTCACTCACTCACTTGCTCACTCGCTCACTCATTCACTTGCCCACTCACCAAATACTGCCCCTGCCATGGCCTGGGCACTCTGTGGGCACGCCTAGACACTGTGGCCTTAATGGGACCCAGACAGACCCATTTTTGGCTCTCCACCACCACCAAGAAGAGAAGGTCTTTATACACAGGGGGTCCCCCGTGAGCTGCCCCTCCCCTTCTGCTTCTATAATAAAACTCATCTCCTGCCGTTTCTAAGAAAAGCGAGAGCTAGTATGTGACATCCATACTCTTTGTGCTTCTACAGAATCCCCTGCTAATTTTCTTTTTCTTTTTGTTTCTGTGTCTTTGCTTATACTGATCCCTCTGCCTCCAATGCCGTTCCCTTCGGCCCAGCTCAGGGGTTACGTCCTCCATCAAGGGGCCTCCTTAGAGACCTCTTCCACAGCCCCCGTGAGGACTAACCCGGCGGTTACCGCTTCCACAGTCTCCTCCTGCTTCTGTCTGTTTCCTTCCTGGGGTCTGAACCCTTTGAGGCCAGGGCGTGGGTGTCACTCACTTCTCAATATGCCTGGGGTCCAGCAGTGAGTCTGGGACCCCATTGGCGTGCAGAAGCGGTCTGCTGAATGACTGACTGACTGAGAGGGGACCCAGGGCTGCCGCCAGGCCTGGAGGGACAGCCACCCGACTGCCGGCAGTCTGCACGTATGCACACGCTCTCCTGGAGAGGATGCTTTTGCACTAGTGCCAAAGTCTCAAAGTCTCACTGGTTTTAACTCGGATTTACCCCCAGCAGTCAGGAATCTTAGGTGATGGGACAGGTTGTTTCTGTAGGAGCTGGGGCTGCGTGGGGGGGCTTAGAATAATGTGTGTGTGCGGGCGGCAAGTTGTCTGTCCTTGGGAGGTGGTTAATCTCAGGAGCAGTCCGGGCATTTCACACGGAATCAGAGAGCTGGAGGTCTCATAGAGGCCCAGTAGTACAGCCCCCTCACCTCACATGTGGAAACTGAGGCCGAGGCGAGGATGGGGCTGATGCGAAGGGGTGGTGGCAGAGCTGGGACTCAAATCCAGGCCTCTCACCTGCGCCCCAAGCCCCTTCTCCACTATTTTGGGGACCTCTGCTCTCAATTGAATATAACGGAAAAGATGGCAGGGTGCTTTGGGAGAAGCTTACGTAAACCTTTGTTCAGGTGTGCGAGGGTGCCTGTGCACGTGGGTAGGCAGACGTGGACGTGAAGTTGGATTTGTCGAGCGTGTGTGAATGGGTGTGGGTGAGCGTGAGTGTGGGCTGCAGTGTGAGTGAGTGGTACAGGTGTGCCAGGTGAGTGCAGGGCTGTGCTGCCCTCCCAGGGGTCCCTCCTGTGCTGGTTTTAAAGGGACAGAGGGAAACCACCTGAAGTTGTCATGGTGCTACTCCAAGTCCTGCTGGGACCTAGTCACACAGCGCAGGAGAGGGAGAAGCTTTATGAGGCGGTGACCATGAGGAGCTGGGTCATCGCCCTTCACCCCTGCGGTCACTCTGCCTCTGCCCTAGAACATTGGCTGCCACGATTGGCATCTCCCAGGTGCCTATGACCTCTGGCTTCTCATTGGGTTCAGCCAGTGGGAAGCGTGGGCAGGAGGTGAGGAAACAGAGGTCAGGACAGTTGCTGTATTCTACTAAATGCCCCCAGGTCTCTGGGCCCCCTGGGTCCTCTGTTAAGACAACTGTTAAGATGGGAGAGGGAAAACGGCACATAGTGTGCTCAGGGCGGAGGGCCCAGGCAGTCTTGCAGAGAAGTCCCAGGCTTCACACGTAGGACAGAATTGCAGAGAGTGGTCAGCCCTGTATGGCCACACTGATGGATGGCAGACCACTTAGCAGAGGTGGGTGACTCAGGATCAGATGAACGTCCAAATGCCTCGCTCTTTGAGAGCCTCCTGGGACCCCGATACCACCCTGGAGGGTGTTTCCTGAACCCGGGGCTCGGGTCACGTGGAGGAAGCTGCGCCATGACTCACGTGTCCGGGAAGTATTGGAGCCCTGAAATATACACAGCCGTTCTCAGCTCTGCTGCTCCGGGCAGAGACGAGAGGGGAAAGGTGCCGTTCTCCCTTTCGCCCACCCTCCAATAGCCTGCCCGTGCCTCTGGGGGGGAATGAAAGTGGCCCAAAACTCAGAGGTTGGCTCTGTGTCCCCTCCCTTGAATCTGGGCTGCCTGGCACTGCTCTGACTAATGGACTGTAGTAAAAATAGTGCTGGCCAGTTCTGGGCATAAGAGGACTTCTGCCTCGGTCTCTTGGAGCCTTGACCTGCTCTGTGAGAAGAATGACTACCCACTGGATGGACTGCTTGGAGAGCCCCGGCCACTACGCTGAGAGGAAGCGCGGCTCAGCGGTGCTCACCTTGCCAGCTGTCCCCACCAAGGAACCGCACACATGAGCAAAGCCACTGTGGACTGTCCAGTCTAGACCAGGGCACCTGAACGCCATTGCTGGGACCCCATCAACACCACACACAGCAGAAGAATCGCGCAGCTGTGCCCAAATTCCTGACCCCCAGAACTGACAAAATAATAGAATGATTGTTCCTTTTAGTTGCTGTGTTTGGGGGCAGTAAGTTGTGCAGCAAAGGTAACTGGGACAACCTCCTGGGGGAGGGGGGGATGCAGGCAGAAGCCAGCTGGCAGGGATACCCAGAAATGCTGGCTGCGGGGTCAGGCCCAGGATGGTCACAGGACTCCAAACAACTGGATTCTAGTATATTTCTTGCACACCTGAGTCTGTGCACTGAGATTCATTCATTCCTGGGAAAGTTGGAGGAATGGCCCATGTAAGTGCTCCACAAATGGACGCCAATGGAAACCTTGCCTATTATTAGGCCAGCATTCCTAGGACTTGGAGAGACTAAGAGGCCGTGTCCCTCAGCCGCACTCTGCTGGCTGCCTTGGGAAGCAGGATGGCCAGAGGCCAGAGCGCTAAGCCTTGGAGCTCTAGGAAAGGGCACAGAGGCTCAGTGCCAGGCTGTTCCGCACTCTCTTCCCCTCACCCGAGCCCTTTGAGGCTCCCAGGCCTTTCCAGGGCTGTGTTCCACCCACCCACCAGCCTTCTCCCAAATGCAGATCTTTTCTAATTTCCTGCCTTGTGGCAGAACCATCGCTCAATGAGCAAGATGACAGATTGGTCTGAGAGGGCCTTGCTTCCAGAATAGGCTTTTCCCCCACAGCAGGAGCATGGTAATTAAACCTCGCTGTAGTTGAGAGAACAGTTTCCCCAAGCAGAACAGCAGTTCCCAGAGCAGAGTGCAGATCAGAAGTGGAGTAGAGATCCCAGCCATGGAGTGGGCCTGTTCTCACCAAGTGTACCTACCCCCTACTCGGACACACCAAGGAGGGGCGAGAGCAGTCTGGGCCACTTGAAACTGGGAGAGGACGTCAGCTCCAAAGGGCCATCGGCTCATCCAGGACCTGCGTTAGTGAAGGTGGGCACCGCAGTTGCAGTTGACCTGTCTGGGTGGAGTCAACTCAGATGCTTTGGGTTCGGTTAGACGTATGTAAGCTTAATTGGGGGGAGGTAAAAGTGTTTTTAAAAAGAGAGAGGGAGAGAGAGAGAGAGAGAGAGAGAGAGAGGTGGAGAAGTAACTCGGTCTCGCCATCTGAAGCAACACTCCACAGTGGGTTATGACCTCTCCCGGCCTTGGTTTCCCGTGGAGCCTGTTCTAGAGGCACCTCGTTGGGAGACTGTCACCTACATGTTTACATGAACTCACGTCAAACATACATAGTTTTCACACAACATGGCCACCAATACACACCAACTTCTTATCTAATGCAGAACTAAAGGAAGAGAAATTTCTTCTAATGTTGGAGGAAATAAAGGGGTTTTGTTGGGTGTATCTGAGTTGTTACGTTCTTATATATTTTAAGGGTGATTTAGGGAATTTCAAGGGTAATTTTGACTACATCCAATTGCTATCTTCTGTGTTGACTCCAGAGCTACTGAGGTAATTACTTTATAATCTTCTTTATCCAGTTAACTTACCAATCCTTATTACTATAAGTGGCAATCATGCAGACTTGATCCCAGCTCATTTTTGAATTGTTCCAAATTCCAGATTAGCATGCTCCAAAATAATGGCTTTATGCTACACATTATAAATAGAGTTCAGAAGCACACCGTGTTAACACCATCTTACTATATTTCAAAAAGCTATAAAGAAAATTGCTGTTTGCACCATTAACCAGATAATGTTAGTGCAAATCATGTACCTAAATGTGAAACTATTGGCTCCAAGAATACTCTGGAAATGAGTTAACATTGTAATTTTGGCCAACAAACGGCTAACCTAATTTAGCTACAGGTAGATTTAGCTGTATGATGCTTGATATACAGGTAAATCATGGGTAATAGCCACATAGGAAAGAATAATGAGCAAGTCCAACAGTAGCTAGAATGAACACTTTGTTTTAAATGTCTTACCCTCATTAAAAGCATTAATATTCATGAGTCAATGATTATCTGTATGAATTTCCTATGGTAATGACCCAGATTCAGCCAGTCCCCCCCCTTTCTCAGTGGATACCCGCATCAAAGTACAGCACGGTTTTATGGTGAAGAGAGTAGTATATCAGCTTTAGGAATGTATTACCAGTTTGTGGACATGATCGGAATGTGTGTTCACTCAAGGCTTCAGTTGCAACTCACCCTTTGGGGTGTCCTCACAGCACTGAGGCACAGAGCCTGGCACATGGATGGTGCTCAGCAAAATCTGATAAATGGAAAAGCAGGCACCAGTAATGGCCTGGATCCTCCATTGCAGGAGAGTAGAGAAAGGCAGGTCTCAGAGGCTCCAGGGTAGACTTCCTGGAGGAAGTGGGACAGGGCTGAACCCCAGGGGAGGTGAGGGCTGGGGACTGGTGGAAAGCTGTCCAGAGGATGTTTCCGAATGAGCAGAGGAAGAGGTATTGGTGCAGGCAAAGTGAAAAGGTGTAGGAAAGCGGTAAGGAGGGTGTGACTTCTGTAGAAGATGAATTGCTGGGTGAAGGGGTCACCTATGGGCTTGTCACACCAGCACCCTCATTCCTAGGAAATGTCCTCCCCCAATTCAGATATTTTTAGTGAAAACTGCTATATTCCTACAATATTAGCCTGTTCTCTGGCCACCAGCTGCTCGATGGGTGGGACCCATCAGTCTTCATGGACTGTTGGAGCTGGGAAGAGGGTGTCATCAGTTTACTCTCTGTCTGAGAGGCCAGCTTTTGACATAAATTTGGAGCTGGAGGGGATGGCCATCCTCTGCCATGTATATTGGAAAAATGACAGCACATCTGTAGGTAAAGGGCAGCAGAGATGAGAGAGAACGAGAGCGAGAGCGAGAGCGAGAGAGAGAGAGAGAGAGAGAGAGAGAGAGCTGCCTGGGGACGCTGTGCATTTCAGGCCCTGGTTCCACTGAGGTCCAGTTGCCGCTCTCCTCTGAGAAGGCCTCCTTTTTGGCTTAAGATAAGTGGAGTCGGTTTTTGTGACTCGGCATGAACTTAGAGTCTTTTGTGCATCTGTAGTATGAGGCTGGATTAGGCAAAGGTCCTCACAAATTATGGCACAGAACCCCATCTCAAAGTCAGAGGCCGTCTCCCAGATCCATAAACGATGAGGGGTGAGGAGGAGGAGGAAGCAAAGGAAATGTGTTCATTTCATGGCTTCCTGCCCTTTGCCAAGGTCATCGAACTCATCACATCTGAGCAGCAAGAACACATCTCCCACTCCCCATGTGAGCATAAGATACAAAATTTGGGTCCAGAAAATTCGGACAGATGCCGTCCACCTTGGCCGGTATTGACAGGAAAGAGATTCAGTGCTGAGCTGTCCTTCCTCCACTTACTGCACGGTGGCTCTGACTGCCAGTCCTGCCTGCCTGGACTCCCACCTCTGATGCCCAGTGTCTCCCTACCCACACCTCCCCTGGGGATGGGGCGTGGTGCCCTGCACACTCTGGATGCAGGCCCAGACCTGCACTCGTTCACCCCCATCTGGGTATTCTCAACCCAAACAAGCAAAGCCGAGAATGAAAATCCGGGCATCTGAATGTCTAGAACCAACCTAACTGGATATAATCTTCTGGCAGGTCGGGACTGTGCCTTCGTTTTGGGGATATTTTTTTCAGGGTAGGAAGGAGGATGCACAGTGATGTCCAGGAAAACACTCAGGCTTTGTTAACTCCTCTGAGCTCCAACTTCCCCATCTGTAAAATGGGAAAGCAGTGACTATCTTTCCACAGAGGTGTTTTAATGATAAAAAAAAAAAAAAAGAGGTGGTGTGTGGAAAGGCACTAGGACACACCTGGTACGTTGTAGGTACGTATAAAGGGTAGTTCCTCCTGCCCCAGCAGGGACCCTGGAGCCTGATGTCTAAGGCCACATGTGAAGCCTTGCAGCATCCTCCACTCCCGCTCTCTGCTTTTCACCCCAAGTGGGCAATGCCCCCTTTCCTCTGTGTCTGGCTACCTCAGATGAGACCCAGTGCCTTCAGCCCTTCTATTCATGGCCACAGAAGCCCCGTCCTCCACCCAGTTATGGGGTCACCTGGTACTGCAGTGGGATCCTGCTCTTTGTCTCCCCAGCTCTCCCCTCCCCCCACAGCCAGCCCACTCCCTCATCGCTCACCCTGACAGCCTCAAATGCCTATTTATTTGCAGACTAACTTCCTGGTGGTTTAATATCCCCTTGAATTACTGTACAATCTCTTTCAAGTTATATTTGATTATTTTTCACATTTAAAAACATGAACACAATTACCCAACAATGGCACGTGCCGTTACAGTCAGAAATAAAATAGTATTGCAATACCATCTATGCATCTTAGACAAGTAGTCAGTCCCTGGAAATTATGTCTCCAGCATGGAGCGAGATCTGCAGTGATAGGTACCATATAAATGCATATGAGACAATAAATAGTTACAAAGGGAGAGGATGCTGAATAATTAATTCACCCGCCTCTCCAGGCATATTCTTTATAAATCTGTCCCAGGCGTTCATTTTTTTTTTTTTTTTTACAGAAGCAAATATTTAAAAGTAAAGAATAAGTAATGTCCAGAAAGGAGAGACATAAACAGAAAAAATCAGTGGGAGAAGCTAGAAGATTATAGATGGTGAGGGTTCCAAGATTTCTGTCATATTGACTGGGTAGCACTTTCTAAGGAGACGGGCGAGGTCACGACAGGGTGGGGTTATTCCATGGGGAGACAGGATTGGTTTGGGGTCAGACCTAAGCATTAGGTATTCGTGCTGGATGAATGCCATGGACTTCTTACCTGGGCCCAATCAGTGTATAGGTAACGAGGGGAAAAGCCTCAGAGACATGTTTAGAAAGTTCTAGAACTCTCCTCTCTTCCCTTGGCACTACTGGAGCTCTAAGAATTGCAGGATAAGCAAAGGATCCAATCCAAAGTTGGCTTTGATTTACATCCCTCTGCTGAGGGGTACTTACTACCTCTCAAGGTGACTTGTCTTAACTCTGGTAGCCCTGACTGTTAGAAAGATCTTTCTATGGAGTCCAGAGAGAGAGACCCACAAGAGCCAAGAAGAGTCCCAGCCTATATATTAATAGATGATAGATAGATAGATAGATAGATAGATAGATAGATAGATAGATAGATAGATAGATATCCATCCAGAGATCAAGTCCCACCCACCCCTTCTCTTGGCTATTGGGCCTGAAATTCCCCTGATCTGCGGGTCCTTTGGGTTCACAAGCTCCCTTTTAAAATGTGCTCCTTGTACTGACTGGTCGTTCATTCCTCAGTGGGAAATGTGGTTATTCTCTTTGTATATCTCTCAGCTCTAAAGTCTTCATCAGATACCTGCTTTGCAAATATTTTCTTTCACCCTGTCTCTTGCCTTTTCTTTTTCTTAATAATGTCTTTTGGCGCAGAAGTTACAAATGTTGATGAAATCCAAATTACTAATGAAGAGGTGGTAGAATGTAAAACGGTACAACGACTTTGGAAAATCCCAAGTCGGCATTTTCTTAAAAAGCTAAGCGTTCACCTATCATCTAGTCCAACCATTGCAGTCCTAAGCATTTACCCAGGAGAAATGATACCTTACGTCCATGTGAAGACTTGTACATGAATCGTCCCTCCGCGTGCACAGCCTGTGGGAGACTGACACTAGAGACGCCAGGGCCAAGTGCCCGGCACTGGATGCCCACAGCCCTGCTCAGTACACGCAGGCTCCCGCCCCTTTGTCTTCTAGGCTCCCCTCTGCTTCCTGAGGGCAGCTCCTGGGCTCTTGGTGCCCCTTCCCTCTTTCGGTTTAGAAAGCCAAGGGCAATGGTGCAGGCATTATCTGGGGGTCACCAGCAGGACTGACGCCCTACTGACGGGGTGATCTGGGGCCATGGCTTGGCCAGATCCTCCCACACCTGACGAGGAGAGGAACTGAGGGCAGCACCCCGGGAGGCTGTGAGGACTGGGTGCTCAGCACCTCCAGGGCAGCCGTAGGGAGTAAATACTCCATCCCTGCTAGAGGGAGGCTGGTCTGAAGGAAGGAGGGACCCTCAGAACAAGAAAGGGTGGAGACATTTGGGAAGCTGGCAGCTGTGTGACTCAGTGGCACCTCAGAGGACCTGTGAATCGCCCCTTACATGGGAGGACAATCAGTTATCCCCATTTCACAGACCAAAGGGGAGGTCCAGGCAGGATGGAGTGAGCGGGATGGCAGGAGTGCCTTGGAGTGGGCAGGGTCTGTGCCCTGTGTTAGGGCTGGTCCTGCAAACAGCAGAACTCCCCACCCGGCAGAGGATCCAGGTCCAGACGAGGTGGCTTGGGCTGTGAACTGAAGGCATGGGGTACCCCTCGGGAGAGACCAGTGCTATCTGGGAAGACCCCTGGCAGACGTTCAGGCAGCACCCTGGGGCCCAAACTTCTGCCTGGTTTCAGGGACACCTCCCTTACGTATCAGAGAGGGCAGCCTAGGGCCATCCCCTGGGGGGTTTGAAGGCATCTATCTATCCCTTCATTCCATATTCACAGAGGATACACAGCCCTGGGGCAGCCGCCCCAAAGCATTCTAAGAGAAATCACCTCCAAGCCCTCTGGGAACACCTAGTCCTGAAGCATCCCGGGAACAGTACTTTGTACATCCCATGCCCGTAGCACTGGGAGAAACCGTCCTGAGCTCCCTTCCAGGCAAGGGATGGCCCCGTCCAGGTGACCCTGTCCACAGTAGGGTTCTAAGGCCTGGAGCCATTGAGAAGGTGAAGAGGATCGGAGGTGAGTTAATCACTAGGTCTGGGGCTACACACACAGGCCACCACTCCCTATTCCCCCTGGCAGATTCCTCAGGAGCCTTTGACATTTCAGTGCCAGAAGTCAGAGGTTACTTCAGACAAGGGGTTAATATCTGAAATATGTAAAGACCTCCTCACACAACTCACCAGCAAAAAAAATACCAAAGATAAAAACAAAACAACATTAAACCCGGGTGGCCGGATGGCTCAGTTGGTTAGAGTGTGAGCTCTGAACAACAGGGTTGCTGGTTCGATTCCTGCATGGGATGGTGGGCTGCGCCCCCTGCAACTAAAGATTGAAAACGGCGACTGGACTTGGAGCTGAGCTGCGCCCACCACAACTAGATTGAAAGACCACGACTTGGAGCTGACAGGCCCTGAAGAAACACACTTATGTTCCCCAATATTTCCCAATGGAAAAAAAAAATTAAAGAAAAACACCAAATACAAAAACAGCATTAAACCCCAAATCTGATTTTAAAATGGACAAAGGATATGAATAGACATTTCTCCAAAGAGGACATACAGATGACAGACACATGAAAAGATACTCAATGTCACTAATTATCAAAGAAATGCAAATCAAACCACAATGAGATACCACCTCACACCTGTCAGAATGGATATCATCAATAAGTCAACAACAACAAGTGTTGGAGAAAAGGGAACCTTTGTGCACTGTTGGTGGAATTGCAAATTGGTGCAGCCACTATGGAAAACAGTATGGAGGTATCTCAAAAATTAAAAATAGAATTACCTTATGACCCAGCAGCTCCACTTCTGGGTATTTTTCAGAAGAAAATGAAAACACTAATTTGAAGAGCCCCCCTGTGTTCACAGCAGTACTATTTACAACAGCCAAGATATGGAATCAACCTAAGTGCCCATCAATAGATGATTGGATAAAGAAGAGGTGGTACATATGTACAATGGAATACTACTCAGCCATAAAAAAGAATGAAGGCTTGCCACTTGCAACAATATGGATGGACCTAGAGGGTATTATGCTAAATGAAATAAGTCACAGAGAAAGCCAAATACTGTATGAATTCACTTATATGTGGAATTTAATAAAACAAATGAACAAACAAAACAGGCTCACAGATACAGAGAACAAACTGATAGTTGCCAGAGGGCAGGGGGGTTGGGTGAAAAAAGCAAAGGGTAATAAGAGGTACAAACTTCCAGTTATAAAATAAATAAGTCACGGGGATGTAATGCATAGCAGAGGGAATTGGGTCAATAACATCGTAATAACTGTGTACAGTGATAGGTGGGTACTAGACTTATGGCGATCACTTTGTAAGGAATACAAATGTCTAATCACTATGTTGTAAACGTGACAATACGACAATACTGTATGTCAACTCCAATTAAAAAATACATTTAAAAAATGTGACTTCAGAAACCTGACCCTACGGAGACGTCACAATGCCACCTCCCCCACACACAGGTCATTGGAGTCTAAAACTCGTTCCCCCTGGCTTGAACCTTGACGCAAGGTGACGGGTGGGAGACAGTGACAGGAAGAGACACAGAGCCGGGGTGGGTGACATGGCTGGTGGGATGCCATGAGTTTGGGAGCGGCTGAGGCTGCATGCCACGGAGATGAAGGTGTTCTGGAGCATCTAGCTGTGATTGGTGAGGTCCCGGAAAGCTCCCTGCACCCCTCCATCCCATGCCAGTAGGTCTCAGCCATTAGAAGCTGCCAGAAGAAGCTCTTCAGAGTCAATGTCACAGGTCGTAGGGGATGCCCCCCTTGGAGCAGGCAGCCCAGTGCATGCCACATGCGCAGACAATGGGGCCAGGTCCTGGCCTGATGTACCCAGAAATCACCGTCCCCTCTGCTTCCCCCAACCAAGGCTAGGGGCCCTCAGTGTGACCCCGAGGCTGGGCATCCCCTCTCCAGGCCCAGAGAAGTCTCCTTTGGGAAGGAGAAGTCTGCACACGCTAGTCCACCCCGGCTGAGACCTGAGATGCAATGAACCAATCATGTCTTACTGTGGCCGCTTTTGCTCCCAAACTGCCAAGTGTGTCATCACACCGCCCTCCCGGCTGCTCGAGCCTGACTTACCTGCAAGAGAGAACATAGATGGGGATGACAGACATCTTTCCTTGGGACCAGCACGGCCTCTGAGACTGGACCAGGAAGCTCCTCGCACCGAAGGAGCTTTGGCTCTGAAAAGACCTCCCCAGCGGGGCAGCGCCATCAGGGTAACCCATACCTTTCTCTTGATACTTTGACCTTGACCAGTTCAACAGCCTGAGAGAAATGTGAGGAGGTGGGGTCTGGAAAGAGGCTCTTCCCAGGGACGGGTGAGATGGGGAAGCCATGCCCACAGCCTCTGTGAGCGTGAATGCAGGTCTGGAGGCAATCTAAGAGAGTTTTGCTTTGGGGCTTAGAGTTTCCCATGGGGAAGTAAACAGGAGGGACGAAGGTGTATTCCTTTTACTTAGCAACCAGGGGAGTTGTAGTTCACCAAATGCTTTATCCTCTGCACAACTGCAAGCCAAAAGGAATCAGCAGCTCTGGGGTGGAGTCTGCACGCTCCTGAAAAAGGATGCTCCCCCTCCCCGTTTCCTGTGCGTCTGAAGGAAGGAGTTCACTCTGTTCATGCCACGCCAGGCCGCCAGTTACTGTGTTTCCCCTCCAGGATATTCCCAAGCTTCTCCACACTGTGACGCATATCGGGGTCTCAAGCAATGGCAAGATGGCTGAGAGTTTTAATCCTGGGGCTCCTCCCCAAATACTTATGTGAACGTGCCCAGCACACACCGGGAGATTTCTACAAACATGGCTTCTCACGTTACGCTCCGTTGCTGACTGAGCTGATTCCCTTGGTGTGTAAATGGAGTAATGGACACGCTTCTATTGTCAGAAGCCTGAGGTACCGCACACTCACTGCCATTTATTCCCTTATCGTATGGCTTGTAAGCCCACCCTGGACACTGACCTACAGCGTAGGGGCACCATCCATCAGGGGCTTGCAGCCCAAACCATGAGGCACATGATCAGCCGAAACTCAAATGGCAGCTCTGGGCTCCAGCTCCCCTCGAGTTAATCGCCTTTGTCACACCCGCTCATGGCTTTCTAGCACCAGACTGGGTTGGACGGCCTTCTTCCCTGCACTTCCTCACAGCACTGACATGCTGATGTGCATTGTGACTCTAGTGCCTGCCAGGCCCTGGCTTTCAGGCCGCTGTTGCTGTCTCAGGAGATGGAAACTATACCCATCTGGTACTCATCCAGCCACTCAGGAGTCACCCTTGTCACCTCCCTGGCCCCCATTTCCATGGCGAATCCATTACCAAGTCCTGCTGATGTGACTCTAAATCTGTCCTAATTCACTGTCACTGTCTTTGACCAGGTCGCCATCCTCGGTGGAACTGATGGCTGGTGCTCAGGCAGCTATCTTGGACCATGAGGTAGCAGCCACCGACTATTAGCGGAACGGGAAGACAGAAAGAGCCAAGTTCCTCACAATGGCTTCAAACTGCCGTGCCAGCCCTATACCAGCCACCTCCTGCCTTCTTTTATGTGTGAGAGGCATAAACTTCATGGTCTGACATAATGTTGTTTTGGAATTTGATTCCACACAGCTGAACCCATCCCGCTGAGTCACTGAGGTGGGGAGAAGGGGTGTGACTTGTGAACAGGTGTACCCCAGGTGGAGCATGCATGGCCCTTGAATTAGAAAGTGCTTGGAGCAGGAGATGGGAGGACAGGAAGGTTCCACAGGAGAGAGTGGGCCGAGGGGACGTGTGAGGGAAGTTACTGCATCCTCAGGCGGTGGGGCAATTACTGAGCCGGGGTACCACGTGTCCTGTTGGATTATCTCAGCTGTTTCTCACAACACACAACCCTATGAGTTAGCTCTGTTATTATTTTCACTTTACAAACGAGAAAAGTGAGCTTAGGGAGGTGAAGTAACTTTCCAAGGTCACACGGTGAGTGATGGAGGCAGGAGTTGTGTCCCGGAAGCCTGGCTGCAGGGCCTGGCCCTCAATCACCGACTTCTGGAGGTGTGTTTGTTTTACTTACATATCCAACGGTGGGTGTTTGGATATATATATGGGATGTACCAATTTTTCACATTGTTGAACTACACACAGAATTGACTGTCAGCCTGGAAGAAACTTAAAGATCCTCTACCGAGAAAGCTTTATTATTATTGTGGTTGTTCATCAGTAGCAGCTGTAGTAGCAATAGTAGCGGCCAGAGAGCGTTTGGCCACACAGACTCTCCTGTGGAAACCGGTGAAGAAATAAAAGGTCGGCTGCCCCAGGTGAAGCAGGGTGTGGACCTCAGAGAAACCTTGCTTGCTTTCCTCTTTGTGTTGCTCTCTGTCCTGTGGAGGAAATGGTCCCCACGTGGAGACACCCCTGCTCTTTCCTCTGGAACGTGGCTCTTCCTCAGACTGCTGCTGCCCTCTGCTGGTCAGAGCTGGCATTGGCAGGCACTTCCTCCCAGTTCAGGGATGCAGAAAGCTCCGGACTGGGGTGAGAGGGTCCTGCTGAGACTTTCTCAGGGGCTGCTGCTCCAACTGCCATGTTATGTTGTGTGGGGGACAGTCACGGGACTTGTCAGGAGCTGGAGGAAGAGACCGCTTTATGTGGGGCTTGGCTACCTCTGTGAACTACTCACAGGGTTGCTTTGGGTGCCTGGACCAGGACAGAGGAGGAGCCAGACAGCCTGGAGTGGGGTGGGCGCCAGCAGGAGGCGAAGAGGAGGAAGGGCTAATGGGGGAGCGGGGACAACCTCATGTGGCTTTTAAGCAACACACCTACGTGGTGACTACAGCAATCATTACTCTTATTTCCAGAAACTGCCACTCAGAATGGTAAAATAATTCCTCTTCCATAGCTATCAAGACCTTGGGCTTTGGGGTCAAACTGGATTCGAGTCTCAGACATGAGATGTGTGATTTTGGCAAGTTCCTTAGCCTCTCCAGGGCCCACCGTTCTCATCGGGAACCTGGGAAGCTGCAGGTCACAGAGAGGGTGGTGGGGAGGGACCCACGCAGGCAGGTGGAGTGCCGGCACATGCCTGGCATGGGGTAAAGCTTGAAACCATGTAGCAGATGCAGGTACTGTCCGAAACACACCTGGCAATGGCTGCAGGGGTTTCAGCCTGGTCGGCCTGCCTCCCCCTGAGGGCAGATACCTGTGAACCAGGATTGTGGAACGTGGACTAAGGTTACAGGTGGTGCTGTCCTTCCCTGAATTGCACACTATAAATCTGGCAACACCTGGGTCCTCCAGCAGCCATCTCAACTCTCGCCTAAAGCCTAGGTCTTGGAGATCTCTCAGCATGCCCCCCACACTCAGGAGCCACTATCCTTCATCTTTCCTTCACTTCTCACTTCATCCTGCTTTGAACTGAACAGAGAGGATAGAGTAGACAAGTCTTTCTCCCAATTCCCTGAACCATTTTAGTCTCCATTTGTTTATTCAACAGATATTAACTGAATGCTTTTTCTGGGCCCATCACCATTCTAGGGGTGGGGACTCAGCAGTGAACAGAATAGGTGATCAGCCTGCCCTTTACACTCAGTGGGGGTAAAGGGAGATAGGAAACTGTCATGCAGGATGTCATGCGGGGTCTCTGGTCCCGCTCCCCGCACAAGAACGCAGGATATGGTGAGACCAAAAAGGAACACCCAAGGAGCCATAGATAGGGGAGTCACACCACTATAGTCTCGCTGGCGGCTTGGCTGGAGCAGACACAGGAAGCAGGAGCCACATGATCCACAACCTGCCATCAGCTTCTCTGCCAACCAACCTCACTTGCTAATAGCAATCCGCCTCTCTGCAGTCCACAATCCACAATTTGCGCTTGCTAGCTTAGCCACGGCAGTTATATCAGTGGCTAATGGCTAACTGGTAACAGCTGATGGCCAACTAGTCACAGCTGATGGCCATCTACTACCCGAACCAGCACCTTTCCACATGAGGCCGAGAGCCTGGAAACTGCTCTCTGGGACTCTGTCCCCACAGAAACCAACAAGTACAATATACAGTGTGACCGTCTGGGGAGTGTAGGAGCTGCCCCACAGCTGCCCCACTCGATGCTGTGGGTAGAAGGCTCAGAACATAGCAGCTGTTTACAGGACGCGCTCACTTCCTGCCCTACCTCACGCACCCTGTTTGCTGTTCTCGCTTTAACACTGGCTTGCTGTGTGATCATGGGGGACCTGTAATCTTTGTGTTCCCCCAGTTCCTCTCCTAGCAAATGGAGGTATATCCAGGATGGAAAATGCTATCCTTGTTCAGAGGGCTGGGGTCAGGCAGTATGACCACGTCCTGTTGGTTGAGCCACTGGTGAGGTGTCTGCATACAGAAGGTGCTCAGCCAGTGTTCTCCTTGTGGAGGTGTCTCCGCTGCTGGCACAGGGAGCAGGCCCCGGAGGGTCTGGCCCCTTCCAAGGCCTGGGGCCTCTCCATGCAATGCCCCTGTGGTCAGGGCTTGGACCCTCCAGGCAGCTGGACTGTTTGCCCCCTGCTTTCTGCCTCCACGGTCTTGTGTGTCCTGTGGTCTCCACAGGGGACGGGAGGGCCTCCAGACCACAGGCCTCCTGCCTGTCTCTCAACTCTCACTGCCCTGGTGATCTCATCCAGCGGCCCATGATTCCACAGCTCCTACCTCCCACCAGGCTCTCCGCTCAACTCCAGCCCATTTCCACCTGCTTTCGTCACATTTTCATTTCAATGTCTAACAGAACTCTGTGACTTAGTAAAACGAGACTCCTGATATATTTCCTCAAACCTGCCCTATGTCTTCCCACGGAATTTAATGGAAACGGTTCTAATCCAGTCACTTTAGATGTAACCTCGTGGAGACTGCCTTGACACTTGTCTCCCTCACACTCACATCCAGTCCAGCAGCCCATCCTGCTGGCTTTACCTTCACAATGTGCCCAGAGACCAGTCAGTTCTCGCCACCTCCACCTGTTCCACTACCACCTGTGTCCTGCTTGGGGACCGCAGTGGCCTCCTAACTGGTCTCTCTGCATCCCTCAGTCTATCCTCATCATGGCAGCCCTGTGATTTTTTCATGAATTGAAGTCAGACCATGTTATAAATTTAAGCCCAGAAAGTGTCTGCTCGAAACCCTCCAACAGCTCGTTTTCCTCAGAATGGAAAAAAGATCTTTGCAAAGATACCTGTCTTGCTGGAGACCAAACTCTGAACAAAGAGGAAACGGTGCCTGCCCGCTTAGAGTTTATAGTGCGGGGGAGCAGACAGCAGGGGAATGAACAGCCATGTGCGCAGATAGTGTCAGACTGTGATAGATCTATGATGATCCTGCTGGCTTGGGCGGGGGGGCTACCTTGGCTGGGGCAGGGGGTGGTCAGGGAGGGCCTCTCTCAGGAGGTGATAGTTAAGATATCGAAGAGCTCAAAGGAACTCTTGAGACTTCTACTTTAATAAGTCTTCCTGCCTCATATAGCTAAGGAAGAAAAAGAAGCCCAGAGAAGTGAAGTAACCTGCCCAAGGTCACACAGCATCTTACATACTTACAGAGCTGAAATTCCAAGGCAAGCCTCCTGACAGCCTGGTTTATGGCTCGTGATTGCTGGCCTGAAGCTGTGATCTCTAACAGTTATCTGGGAATTAAGCTCCTCTTACTATATACACACATACTACATTTTATTTATGTATATATTATACGTTTTTATTATATGTTATGTATTCGTTTTTAATTTGAGCTTCTAACTCATCCAGTTGATGCAACCAGAGAATGTTGTTGTTGTTATTATTATCTATTATCATTGAGAGATGGTCAGTTCCTATAAAAGAGGAGTTAAGTTTCCTTGGGATATTGATTATTTAAAAGGGAAATAAGCTCAGAGAACCGCTGACCTACGTTAAATCTTTTTTTATTTGCTAACAAACAGGAATTAATTGTTTAAGTGCAAAGGAGTAACAAACACAGGAGACTAGATTACATATTTTGAACTTGACATTGGTGACCTGAATGCTTTAGTGTAGAACTGGATTATGCTTTTTGACATGTTCTTTAAAATACCTCTGAGTTATATGGCTTTGTTTCCTGACTCTGTGGGTACTCATCTGTGGGTATAGGTTTTGAGTTTATAAATTAAATAATCCTAAATTTTACCAAGAATACGAAGTGAAAAGATATTTCCATCATTTGTCAGTCTCTAGTTCCCTTCATGCAGCTCTTTTCTTTTTTATTTATTTTTATTATTTTTTAAATTGAGATATAATTGACATAAAACATTATATTAGCTTCTAGTATACAACATCATGATTTGATATATGTATTGCAAAATGATCACCACAATATGGCCCTCTCACAATATGTCTAGTTAATATTTATCACCATTTTTATTACATAAAATTTATGTAAATTTTTATTACATAAAAACATAAAATATATATAAAATTAAAGAAGTATATATAATATAGGAAATAAGTGTAATTATAATATGCACTATAATTATAATATATAACATAGGATGTAATATATATAACACATAATATATATATCTGTCCTTTTACTGTTGAATGAAAAAGGAATCACAAAATCTCCGTGTGACTAGATCCATCACACTTATCTCATCAGCACTTTTTGACACCCGTCATTCCTTCTTCCTGAAGCCCTATGTCCTTTGGTCCCCAGACACCACATCTGCCTGGTTTCCTTCCCTTCACTGGCCTTTCCACCTGCATCTTCTTTGATGATCCTTTCTTATCTCTCCAACCTCCCACCCCTGGGGGACCCAGGGATGCAACTCCCACTCTTTTCTTCCCTCTGTGCACACACTGCCTTGGAGCTTGCATCTAATCTCGTGGTTTTACGTGCCAATGCCTCCAAAATCCTATCACCTGCCAGGATCTCTGTCCTGAAAACCAGAATCATACATCCAGCCATCTGCCTCCGTGCTACACAGAGTGTGGTGGGCATTCAGGCAGCAACTGCATCACTAGGAAACTTGTTAGGAATGCGGAATCCCAGGCCCCAGCTCAGACCTTCTGAATCAGCAGCTTGGGAGGGCAGGGCTGAGGGCGGCAGCTCCTGCTGCCAGCTCCCGGGGGCTCTGATGCACGCTGAAGTAGGAGCTCATTCCTCCTTGATCCCTCCACATGGATGTGTGGCAGGCACCTCACCTGTCCTAGGCACCTCACCTGAGCTCCTGATAGGCCCTCTCAATGAGCACCTCCGCCCGCTTCCCTTACCTAAGTTAACGGCGACTCCATCCTGCCATTGGCTCAGGCCCAAAACCTTGCAGTCTTTCTGGACTTCTCTCTTTGTCTCACCCGCACAGCTGTGGTTGGCTCTATGTGAAAAATACGCGTATACCCAGAATCTGACTCCCTCGCACGGCCTTACTGCTTCCACCCTCGTTAGAGCCACCACCACCTCACACCAGATCCTTGCAGAAGCCTCCCAGGTGCCCCCACCTTCCGCCGAGACCCCAACATTCTAGTCACAGCACAGCAGCCAGAGGGATCCGGTTGAAGTGCAGTCAGACCTGGTCTCCTTTGTCTCCAGACCCTCCATCAGCTCCCTTTCGCACGCAGAGTAGAAGCTACAGCCCTTCTCAAGACCTATCATCCTCACACCTCGGACCTTTGCACACCGCCCTGGACACTCTGCCTCTACCCGTGCTTCTCCGACCCTGGCACTCCTGGCCTGGCACTGGCTGTTGTCTCTGCCTGAAAATCTCTCCTCCCAGAGACCTGCACATCCGGCCCCAACTTCCTTCAGGCCGTTGACTCAGTCTCTCAGCAAGGCTTCCCGGACCACCCTAGCTAACGTTTCAGTTTGTTCCCTACTTAACTTTTTCTTTGCTCTATGACTGGCAGCCCTACTTATTTTTTCGTGTTTGTTGTCTGTCTATTCAGTAGGGTGTTGCTCCTTTAGAGCCTTGCTCGCAGGGCACCCTCCTTCCCTAAACTGTACCACTCCATAGATTCCCGCTCAAGCCTGTCTTGCCCCGTTTGGACACCAGGTGGCGCCCCACACCGCTCCAAGCTCCTGGCTTCCTCCACTACTGCTGGAGTGAGACCCTGAGAGTCTGCCCAGGCGGGTCCTGTGGCCTGATCCCCCAGCGACCTCCCCCTGAAAAGAAGATGACTTTTTGGACCCTACAATGAGGACAGTTCCTTTTAGACCCGGGGATTCACAGTTCTTCCTGGTGGAAGAGTAACGGCTTCTTCCAGATTCAGTCTGGGTTCAAGTTCCCCACCACTTCCTGTTGCCAGGAAATGCTTTGGAGGGCCTACTGTGTGCTAGGCACTGTGCTGGTGCTTCCTTGCAAGGCTTTGAAGAATTCTTTGAAGAGAGTCTACCCATCTGTCTCTGCACCTGGGCTCCTTAGGCACAGGCGGCAGAGAGCCCTCCCTCCCCATCCCAGGTGTCCCTGCCAGCCCTGGACAGACACAGGGAGGTGAGAACCAAGAACACAGCTGTGCTGCATGGTCTCGGCCAAGTGCCCTCTCTGGGCTCAGTTTGCACATCCTTACTGACAGGAATGAGGAAAGAAAGTGGCCAGCACAAACCCATGTCATTTCCCTTCCTAGATGCCTGGAATGTGATAACCCAAGGATAGGCCAGTGTCCAGTTTTGCCTGCTGTCCAGGCCATTCTCTGCTCAGTGTTCCTTCATGGGAAGGGCGGGGGTGGGGTGCGGGAAGCCCGGGATGGGCCTCTGGCTCCAAGCAAGATTCGAGGACAGCATCATAATTACAGAAGCATCGGTACTCCGGCATCCAGGTGGCTTTCCTCGGTCAGGGCCTGACTCCAGGGGTCATCTAATGCTTTGGGAGTCTCCCCCCTGCCCTGCCACTTGGGGCATTCATTTTCTCTCACCACGGAAGCCTGGATTCAGATGCTTGTTTTTCTGCTCCCCAAATCCAGCTGAGCCTGGGCTAGGAAATGGGCGGGAGGCCAGCAGGACAGGGACGAAGGGGCTCAGAACTGAGTGGTCAACTGCTGGCTGGTGGTCCTGGATGCTGAGGGAGGGCTGTGAGGGGAGGCACACCCAAAGGGCTGATGTCCCTGTGAGATGGTGGGCGTGGCTGTGTGGCCTGTTCTTGCCATCATAGCAGCTTCCCCCACTGAGCTGTGTGTGCAGGCAGCCGGCTCTGCTACTCTTTTCCTGGGCAGGACTCAGGCTGCGGCGATAGGTCTGACCAGCCACCAGCTAGTCAGCAGTGGGACAGGACCTCTCCAGTTCGGTGGCCTTGCTGGCCCCCAGGGGTTAGAGTCAGGGACAGAGGTGTCAGACTGTGGGGCTCCAACCCCTGGAGGGAGGCATGAGCCCACAGCAGCCCCAGCTGGAAGGGCTGAGAGGGGCTGAGCCCCCACTGGAGAGCCTTTCCCTCCACTTCTGATGAATAAGGAACTATAAGTAAATCAGTCTGGGGCCTGGAGGCTCCGTGGTGGGGAAGATAGCAGTGCAGCTTTGCAGGGAGATAATGCTGGTTTTTTTGTTTGTTTGTTTTTGTTTTTAATAATTCCATCCAGAAAGCTCCTGCGTTTCTTTTGCCTCTTCTTCGGGTCTCCAGCTGCCTTTGAAGCCTTTGATGTGCAAACTGGCAGAGATCAGTCACCAAGGCTCAGGTCCCCGAATCCACTTCCTGGGGACCATGCATGCAGACAGCGCATCCTTGCCTGAGCACCTACTACGTGCCAGGCATGTGATGGGTTCTCACAGACATCCTCGGCTTTCATCCTCACAGCTGCCCTGGGAGGTAGGGATTATAAGGCCCATTTCACAGAGGAGGAAACTACCTGTCCAGTGTGCACAGACAGGAGGTGCTCTCTCCCCGGCAAGGAATTTCCCAGCCATTCTCTCACAGAGCTGAAGGTCCCTGTTCATAGAAGAGGGAACAGAAGCTCAGAGAGGGATGTCACCTGGCCAAGGTCACACAGCAAGTCACTGACAATCTGTAGTCTGAGCCCTGTCTCCTGATTCCTAACCCAGTGTTCCCTCCATTGCCCCACACTCCCCCCATTCATGTCGGGGGGTATAAGCAACTGCTTTCAGTTGCTTATACCGCTTGGTGTGAATGGGAGGACGAGGTAGACTTGGAGATGCTATTATCTGGACCCAGCACCAATCAGGATGGCTCCCTTGGAGCCTCAATTTCCGGACCTGTAAACTAGGAGATACTGCACTCTAGGATTAGATGTTTAGGACATAGTCTCGTAGTCTCTTTCTTTTCTTCCAACCTCCTCCTCCAGCATTTCCCTCTAGATCCTAAGGCCATGCTTGTGCCCTGGGGGTAGTAGCATCATTTCCCAGAAGGTTCCCCCAGCCCTGGCCTTACGCATCCTCTCATGGGCTGTGCCCATACACACCCCCATGCTGGTGCCCAGGCTGGAGCCTCTTTTCCTGGATCCCCTCTCTCCCTTCTTTCAAAACATACAGTAGCTCCAAATGAGTTAGCAAGTCCCTTTTCTTGTGCCCTCCCACAAGTCCCAATGCACCTCTCTGTTCCAGTTCTTGACTCCCCAAACGGGCCAGACTCTTTCTTGTCTCTCTGCCTTTGCACCTGCTGCCCCTCTGCTGGGATACTGTTCTCCCCTTGTGTACTAGGTGAACTCCTACTCATCCGTAAGACCCAGCCAAAATGTCCCCTCCTTTGGGAAGTCTTTCCTCATCTGGTCCACCTTGGGTGGAGGTGATTAGGACCATATACCTGGTTCATTACTAGTGTTCACTGGCACATAGTAGGAACAATAATTATATGTTGATTGAGTCACACCATTCAGCACATTGAATTTTCAGTGTCTATCTACTTGCTTGTCTCATTCATCTACTCAGTAAGTAATAGTCCACTGAATAGTCAGTAAGTAAATGTCGACTGAGCCTTACTATGTGTGATGTCCTGGCTTTAGCCTCTTTTTCTGAATGGCTGTGAGTTTCCTGCGAGGAGGGCTCTGCCTGGGTCACCTGCTTTCCAGAGTGGGCCTCAGAATGGTCCGAGACTGTTTACCTAGCGATCACGTTGGACTCACCCCTGCTCTTCACCCAGGAGCCCAGCTAACTCCTGACTCATCCAGGAAGTGGACTCCCCCCCTGCAGCCTGGCCAGAGTCAGGGCAACGTTGTAAACTGCTCAGCACTTGCCTGCCTCCCCCCTCCTCAGCCTCAGCCCCACTGGGGGAGGGGGGGGGCAGATCCCGCTCCTCACCCTGGGACAGGCTGCGTAGGGGAGGGGTTTGTTTCCTTTCACAAAACCTATTGTTTATGAGGGATCTGGCCTGTCTGGTTTCTCTTTCTCAGGTTCAGGTTTAACTCATTTCACAAATATATTTGGGGGTGCACATGGTGCCCCTGCTAGGTTCGCCTGTGCTGCAGACGTCATGGGGTATGGAGTATGGGGTTTGGAGGGGGGAGGTCTGAATGTGGATACAATCCCTAAGGGGGAGAGCAGCTTTCCAGGGGAGGAGTCACCAAGGCCCCAGGGGGGGTGGGCCTGACACAACTGAGAATGGCGAGGGGAGCGGGGTGGGTGTGCTGGAGAAAGTAGAGGGAGGGTGGAGGGGGACCGCCCCGGGCTGCGGTGGCTTCACAGCTGCAGGGCCTTCCATTTGTGGCCTGCGTCCCCTGCACACAGCCCCGCTGCGGGCTTTGCGGGGCTGTGGTGTCTGAGTCTCAGCCTTATTCATGTGATCTCTTCTCCTTCTGGCCTTGACCTACGACCTCAGCCAGGAGGTCCTGTGTGGACCTCCCCCACCACCATCCATGGTTCCCCTTGTCAGAATCCCCAGCCTGCCTGCACCCTGTCCCTCAGAGCCCCCAGACCTGTCCCTGGTCGGGGACCAAGTGTCTGCTTCCCAGGGCCCTGAGTTTAAGTGGCAAGGCCAGCATGAGATCAATGCAATGCGTGGTGGTGGGGGGCATGGGAGAAGGAAGAAACAGATGTTTTCTGAACAGCAAATCCATAGATGCAGGAGGTGGGAAGGGAGGGGAAGGCAGGACCAAATGATTTTGTATTCTGGAGTCCGCCTGGATGGGATGCGGAGGGCTCAGTGGGGGCTGGGGGTGAGGGGCAGCCTGTCGCAAGCACAGTGGGCTCCAGTCCAGAGCTGCCCTCAGTGCCACGGGCTGCAAGCCTGGCAGGAGGAGAGAAGGTCAAGGGCAGATTTCTGTCTGACCCGCAGTGCACGGCCAGAGGTCCCCACAGGGAGCTGGGGGGCCTGCACTGCTCAGATGCTCCAAACATGAATCCTGCAAATTAACCTTGAGCTCGCCTCCAAAAGATATTCCATCACCAGAAATGTATGCACCACAGCAATGTGTCCGTAAATATTCATATATTGATGTGTGTATAAATATTCATATGTTGGTGGGTGACAGTGGAACAACCAGGCCTGGAGTGAGGTCATTAAATCATGGCTTTAGATCCCAGATCCTGGCCATGTTACTTTTTATGACAGTTACAAAGAAATAAGTGCCTTCTTCTTTATAATGTATCTTATTGACATTCCCCCCCCCCCCCCAACAGTGTTCCCAGCAATTTCCTCACAGGGCCTTGTGGAGGGCATTACGGCCAGCATGAAAAAAACACCCCAAACTTTTGGTATCAGAGAGGCTGAATTTGAAATTCTAACTCTAATACCTATCAGGATGCAATTCCAAGACTCTCGAGCTCCTGGAGCCTCAGTTTCCCCACTTGTAATAATGGGGATATTACAGCCTGCGCGGTTATGGGGGGAAGTGCCGTGGCTTCTCTACCGTGAGTCGGGCACGCAGTAGCCCTGGGATGGTTTGGGTGACCTTTCAGTGATGAAGGGGGCAGTGTGTGTTTGGGAGGAGGGCGAGGGGAAGAGGCTGGCCATGGGTATGATTGATAGGCTTCTTAGGGAGTGGCTGGGCCCAAGGGTTCTCCCATCCAGACCAAATGCCACCATGCAGACCCTTTGGGTTGCATTCTCATTTTCTAATGCCATCTCTGTGGTGGGGGCTGATTCCAAAGGCAGGAAATCCTGCCTTCGGTTCTCAGCAAAGGGAGGAAGGGAGGAAAGGTGGGCCGGGCCAGGATCCCCGACACCTGTGAGATTAGATCGGGCACGGAGTCCTTTTAAAGTAAAAGCTCTGACATTTACTGGAGAGAGAGGCCACCTGACATTCTCACAGGACTGAGGTGTGTCCTTGGGGCCCCTGGGCTCTGGAATCAAGGCCCTCTCCTCTCCAGCAACTCCCCTGTCTCAGGCTCAGGTGCTGAGGGTGGGGGCCGGCCGGGAGCTGCCACCTTGGCTCTGACAAGCCTCAGCCTTTTTGTGTGTTACCCAGGGAGGGTTAAATGCCACAGACAGGCTCAGAACAGACCCTCCAAGCGCTGTCTTCAAGTCAAACCAGGGTGCTGGGGCCATGAGCTGCCAACCCATGGCTTGGGCACCCCCGTCCATGGGGTCAGCCAGGCAGGAAGTCAGTGGCAGGAGGACCTGGAGCTTGTCATTTTCCTGGGACTCGCAATGGCCTTGCCCCTTCCCAGTGCCGTTTGGCATCATGCGAAGCAATAGCTGGCTCCTTGGTGGTGGTGGTGGTGGGGGGTGTCATGGGGGGAGGGAATCATAGAACTTTCTTACCCCGGCGTCAGGCTTGTGCTAGCTCTGGCGGGGAAAATGCTACCAGAAAAGGAAATCTGCTTAAAAGAGCTCAAGAGACAGAGCGAGCTCGCGGTTCACGAGACATGCAAGCCTGCGGGGCTGCCCCATGAGGGGTCCAACTAGGAGGGCGGGAGGGTGCGAGGACCAGGCCTCAGGCTGCTGAGGCAGAAAGGGGATTAATGAGCAGCTCCGGGAGGCCCAAGAATCAGGCCTGGAGAAATAGATATCCCGTCTTCATTATAAAATAATTTGTTCTTCCTCCCTCCGCCCCCACCATATTGTTCAGAGCCAGTAACAGCTGTCACAGGTACCATTCTTTAAGAGTCACTGTCCTGCAGGGCAGCCTGCGGGGGTCTCTGCTCCTGCTCCCCACATAAGAACGCAGGACATGGTGAGGCCAAAAAGGAACACCCACGGAGCCATAGGTAGGGGAGTCACACCACTATACTCTCGCTGGCGGCTGGGTTGGAGACACAGGAAGCAGGAGCCACACTGTCTGCAACCTGCTGTCCATTTCTCTGCAATCTGCAACCCGCAATCTGCCGTGCTAACTGCAATCCGCGCTTGCCAGCCCAGCCACCATCTTCTTGCTAGCCCCCATTTTCTGCTAGCGTAGCCACGGCAGTTATATTAGTGACCAACGGCTCACTGGTTACAGCTGACGGCCAACTAGCCACAGTTGATGGCCATTTACTACCTGAGCCAGCACCTGTCTATGTGAGGCCGAGAGTTTGGAAACTACTTTCTGGGGCTCTGCACCCACACTCCACCCCTACAGGCTCTCGCCTCACAATCTACGCGACAAGCGTCTTCCGCGAGGGTGCCTGTGCGAGGAGCCTGGAGGTGAATGCAATATCCTGGACACAGCCAGGCTCTCTGGGCACAGCCAGGGTTTCTCAGGGCACCACCAGTACTTCTGGGCACAGCCAGACTTCCTGGGCTTCTTAGGGTACCACCAGTCTCCCCGGGCACAGCCAGGGTTTCTCAGGGCACCACCAGTACTTCTGGGCACAGCCAGACTTCCTGGGCTTCTTAGGGTACTACCAGTCTCTCCGGGCACAGCCAGGATTTCTCAAGACACCACCAGTACTTCTGGGCACAGCCAGACTTCCTGGGTTTCTTAGGGTACCACTAGTCTCCCCGGACACAGCCAGGATTTCTCAAGACACCACCAGTACTTCTGGGCACAGCCAGACTTCCTGGGCTTCTTAGGGCACTACCAGTCTTCCTGGACACAGCCAGGGTTTCTCAGGGCACTGCCACTCTCTCTGGGCACAGCCAGACTTCCTGGGCTCAGCCAGGGCTCTCAGGGCACTGCCACTCTCTCTGGGCCTCTCAGGGTACCCTGCTGGAACAACAGCGGCTCACAGTCAAGGTGCTTACATAGTCTCGATGGCGGCCAGTCAAGACACAAAAGCAAACATCCGCCAGTTCCACTACATGGTGGTATGTTCCCAAGCAAACAGTCAAGTGGTCCATTAAATTAGGGATGGAAGGCAATTCCCCATAGTCCATAGTCATTCGCCAGGGCTGTCCTGGGGGTGAGGGATGACCTTGACCTCACCCTCATCTCCCACGGAGGACTCAGCAAGTGTTTCCTCCTGGGACAAGCCCCGCATCCAGGCTGCCTCAGCAAGCACTTCCCAGCCCACAGGGCTGCAAAGACCTTTGCTTTCTCTGTCCTATGCTGGTTGGCAACTGTCCAGATCTTCCCACCCCTCCACGGGGGTCCAGCTCTCCGGCAGCTGCTCCTCCTGGTCTTCCTGAGACTGAGTTCATACGTACAAACTGCTCCACCATCCTTCGGAGAGCTTTGGCCGGCACCGAACCCTGCTCACTGCACCATGTGTCATGTGAGGCGACCTGCGGGGTCTCAGCTCCCGCTCCCCACATAAGAACTCAGGACATGGTGAGGCCAAAAAGGAACACCCACAGAGCCATAGGTAGGGGAGTCACACCACTATACTCTCGCTGGCGGCTGGGTTGGAGACACAGGAAGCAGGAGCCACACTGTCTGCAACCTGCTGTCCATTTCTCTGCAATCTGCAACCCGCAATCCGCCGTGCTAACTGCAATCCACGCTTGCCACCCCAGCCACCATCTTCTTGCTAGCCCCCATTTTCTGCTAGCGTAGCCACGGCAGTTATATTAGTTATATTAGTGGCCAACTGGTTACAGCTGACGACCAACTAGCCACAGTTGATGGCCATTTACTACCTGAGCCAGCACCTGTCTATGTGAGGCCGAGAGTTTGGAAACTACTTTCTGGGGCTCTGCACCCACACTTCACCCCTACAGGCTCTCGCCTCACAATCTACGCGACAAGCGTCTTCCGCGAGGGTCCCTGTGCGAGGAGCCTGGAGGTGAATGTAATATCCTGGACACAGCCAGGCTCTCTGGGCACAGCCAGGGTTTCTCAGGGCACCACCAGTACTTCTGGGCACAGCCAGACTTCCTGGGCTTCTTAGGGTACTACCAGTCTCTCCAGGCACAGCCAGGATGTCTCAGGGCACTACTTCTGGGCACAGCCAGACTTCCTGGGCTTCTTAGGGTACCACCAGTCTTCCCGGACACAGCCAGGGTTTCTCAGGGCACTGCCACTCTCTCTGGCCACAGCCAGACTTCCTGGACTCAGCCAGGGCTCTCAGGGCACTGCCACTCTCTCTGGGCCTCTCAGGGTACCGTGCTGGAACAACAGCGGCTCACAGTCAAGGTGCTTACATAGTCTCAATGGCGGCCGGTCAAGACACAAAAGCAAACATCCGCCAGTTCCACTTACATGGTGGTATGTTCCCAAGCAAACAGTCAAGTGGTCCATTAAATTAGGGGTGGAAGGCAATTCCCCATAGTCTATAGTCCATAGTCATTCGCCAGGGCTGTCCTGGGGGTGAGGGATGACCTTGACCTCACCCTCATCTCCCACGGAGGACTCAGCAAGTGTTTCCTCCTGGGATAAGTCCCGCATCCAGGCTGCCTCAGCAAGCACTTCCCAGCCCACAGGGCTGCAAAGACCTTTGCTTTCTCTGTCCTATGCTGGTTGGGGAACCGTCCAGCTCTCCGGCAGCTGCTCCTCCTGGTCTTCCTGAGACGGAGTGTTCATACGGACAAACTGTTCCACCGCCTTTCGGAGAGCTTTGGCCGGCACCGAACCCTGCTCACTGCACCATGGGTCCTGCGGGGCGGCCTGTGGGGTCTCTGCTTCCGCTCCCCACATAAGAACGCAGGACATGGTGAGGCCAAAAAGGAACACCCACGGAGCCATAGACAGGGGAGTCACACCACTATACTCTCGCTGGCGGCTGGGTTGGAGACACAGGAAGCAGGAGCCACACTGTCTGCAACCTGCTGTCCATTTCTCTGCAATCTGCAAGCCGCAATCTGCCGTGCTAACTGCAATCCGCGCTTGCCAGCCCAGCCACCATCTCCTTGCTAGCCCCCATTTTTTCTCGTAGCGTAGCCATGGCAGTTATATTAGTGGCCAATGGCTCACTGGTTATAGCTGACGGCCAACTAGCCACAGCTGATGGCCATCCAATCACAGTTGATGGCCATTTACTACCTGAGCCAGCACCTGTCTATGTGAGGCCGAGAGCCTGGAAACTACTTTCTGGGGCTCTGCCCCCACAGTCACTGAGCAAATGATGTGTGGTTTATAGGGAAATGCCAGGGACCTGGAACCTGTTCCTGACTCTTCCCTGAGAAGTCCAAGGACAGAAACAGACATGGCGAGTGGGGGTCATAGCCCACATCGGTCCCGAGGGGAGACACTGACAGCTCTGAAAACTGGCAAAAACATGGCGGACCATGGACCTTGAGAAAGACCTAGAGGGGGCGTGTCATTGTCTTGGGTGCTGCACCTATGGCTGCTGGGTTGTGCTGTGTACCACCCTCCACAAACCTCCCCAAACGATGATCTGTGGTGACAAGTGGCAGGGCCATAGCTTATTACCTAGCTGCTTCTGCTCCACCGAGAAATCTCGCAGCCCCTATAATCTTAGATCTACTGTATGCTAGCCCCAGCAAGTGGGAAGGGCAGCCATAATGAAGATACAAATCTAAACAACAGCTGCAATTCATCAGATGACTACTACCCTGCAGGCTCTCGGCCAGCATTTTATACATGCGATGTCTGGGAACTTCACAACAGCCCAGCGAGGTGAGTATAATTATCCCCCCTTTGCAGATGGGAAAACTGAGGCTCAGAGAGGTGATGTGCCTCTGGGCGCTTCGAAGAAATAGAGCCCGGATTCTCATCTGAATCTCCCCGACTCTGGAGTTGGTGTTCTTCCTGTGGCCCTATCTGGCTTCTTTCCAGTTTCCCTGCCACTGCCCCTCAGGGCGACCAGGAGCCCTACAGTAGAGGGCAAAGACAGGAAGTGGAAGGGTCAGGAAACAGAGTGTCCAGGTTGTCAGTGAAGAATTTACCTGGGTCCATGAGGAGAGCCCCTATACTTCTCTGGGTTTTAAACGACTTAGGAAAGAGGAGAGACCATTGCCTGGAGAGCCGATTAATGCAAGTAATTTGCATATCTAAATTGGTTCATTACTTTGAGACAAACTCCCAGTGGACTTGAGTGTGGGTTCAGGATCATTGAATATCTGAAGTTTTCCTATTAGTTAAAAAGCTTTTTGTTTCATTTCCCGCAAAATTTAACTTGATCTGGCTTTAAAAAGTAGAGGGAATTCACTAGCTCATGGATCTATGATCTCCAGATTCAGACTGGACTTCAGGCACAGCTGGATCAGGATTCAGCATCATTTTCTGGGATGCTTGCCTCGCCCCCAAGTTAGTTTCATTCTTATGGCCTGTTCCTTCATGGTAGCAAATGGCTGTAGCAGCACCAGCCCTCAGTTTTGCACCAAACTCCTTCCAGAGAAAGCTTCTCTCTTTCTAATTGACAAACCAGATATCTGAGCTTAAATCTTAGTGAACCAACATAAGCCACATGCTTTCGCTACACCAGTGATTAAGGCCAAGGGAACGAATGGGATTAAACTGCTAAAGCCAAGCCCATAGGTGCCCAGTCCCAGAGCTGGAGGTGGGAATCCATATCAGCTGCTACAGGACAGGAAAAGGTGGGGTGGCTGTTGGGAAGGCACCCCCAACACCCAATAAATACAAAGTTCTCCAGAGGGAAGGAAAACGGAACTGACACTCTTAGAGCTCCTTCTATGAACCAGACCCTATGTTAGTTTTTACAACACATTACATGGTAGATGTTTTTATTTCTGTTTTTGAGATGAGTGAACTGAGACTGAAAGGTTTGTAGGTCCTGACACCTGGGTGGACGTTGAATCAGGACCTCAGCCTCCTTGCCCTGCTCCTGCCATCTGCTGAGGGGGTTCTGGCTCTGTTGTCCCCCTTCCTCTATCTTCTTCTTCGGACCCCTCACCCTTTCTCCCAGTTGGAGCTCTGTGATTGGGGGGGTGCTGGCACAGAGGCCTGAAGATTCCTAACTGAAAGATGGACAGAATCCAGTGCTAACAGGGCCAGGAACTTGCAGTGTCCTCTAATGTTCCCTAGCACCACAAATCAACATTCCCTTATCAGATTGTTAGGTCAAGGTACAGAGAGGGCAAGAGGTTTTATTAAGGTCACACAGCAACTAATTAAGGAGGCAAGAATAGTGAGGGCCAGCCAGAAGGCCTGTGTTCTAATCGTCTCTTCTCTCAATTGCTTTCAGTTGCTCCAGGTGTTTTGGGCAAAAGCAGCAACTGGAGCGTTTCTGCCTTTCTGAGCTGGTGGATGCTGCTTGTGCTGTCAGCCAGGCTTCACAGGTAGGAGTCCTCTTGGCAAAATCACCTCCACCTGGGGTCTGACTCTGAGCTCCTTTGGGCCTGCCAGAAACTCACTCCAATCCAGCAGACATTCTTACGTGCCTCCTGCCTACAGGCTCCGGGAAGGCTTTTGAGTCCCTTAGCTCTTTGAACCTCACAACTGCCCTTGCCCTCCCCGGGGTACAGGCAGTAAACTGAGGTTCAGAGTTCAGCCCTTGCCCAAGGTCATGAGCCAGGCTGTGAACTTGGGTCCATCAGACACTAGTCCCTTACTGTGCCTCTTCTGTTTGAGGCACTGGGACAGGATTTGAAGGGGAAGTGGCATTACATCTGCGATCTGAAGGATGAGTGAGAAGCTTTTAATGGGTCTTCTCGTTGGTGCAGTGCTTTTCAGATTACAGTTATTGCCCATAGAATCACTCACTTGCTCACTCATCCATCCACCCCTACAATAGCTATTTATTGAGCACCTACTATGTGCCAGACACTGTTCAGGTTTTGAGGGTAAAATGATGGACAAGACAGGGTCTCTGTCCTTATGAGGCTTGTGGTTCGGTGATGTCCCAACAATAGTGTGAGAAGCAGGCCACATGTCAAATCATCATCTGTGTTTGACAGACTAGGAAACTGTGTCTTAACAAAATAATGTGACTGGTCCAAGGTCACATACATTAAGCGAGTGACATTACTAGGATTTGAACTTCTGTTTTCCAACCCCCTCAGTTACATAGCCCTGCACACCAGTGAGATGGCAAAGGAGAAAACGTCAGCTAGCTTCCTCCCTCCTTTCCTTTCTTGGCATGAAAACATAGAGAAGACGGTGCATTCTCACAAGGCTCCATGTGGAGAGGTGCAGCCTGGGGGACACCATCTCGGCCTGGGGACCCTCCCTGAGCTCCCTGAATTTGGGAACCAATGTCCTTGTGAGGAAACTGTTAGCGTGCCTGTAGTCATTGCTGCCAACCCAGGGTTTTTAATCAGGCGGCATTTAAACTGTCCCATTTTGTCTGATTACGCCGGATGTTTACATCATTTGTAATGAAGCAAATTGGGACAAATTGCCAAGGACACTTTTGCAAACAAAACCAACAGAAATGTTCCCATCTCCAGTGGTCGGTGGGAGAGCTTCATTCTCTCTCCCTTTCCTTTCTCCCAGGGGATGTTTAAGGGAAAAACAAGGCACTTTCTATTCTGAAAACCTTCTCCCTGGGCGGACAGCATATTCCCTGTAGGACAGCTGCTCACGTCTCCGGTTGTAATCTCCTTCATCTGCTTACTCTCTCACCCAGCTGGAAGGGGAAGTAAGCACCCAGAACTGAAAGCCCTGACTTTCTCTGCAGACCCTGCTCAGAGAGCGGGTTAGAGCTGCATTGCCTGGCGTAGGCCTGCAGGACCTTTGGCAGGCCAGAAAGAGGATTCCTTTTTCCATTAAATTTAGGAAACGGGGTGACTCAAGTCAACCCAGAGCGTTCCTGCACCTCAGAGCCTTTGGTAAGCTAGTGAGCAGTGAGACTCTCCAAGAATAGATGTGACTCTCAGGACCTGGAGTCCTCTTTGTGGGACACCTTTTATGGACCTGGTCATGAGCAGATCCAGCTGTGGAAAAGTCACCGCCTGCTAAGAGACAGCCTGGGTGGCAGCAGCCTGGACCCCCTCTGGCTTATTACAATTTGTAGGTCTGGCTTATGACACCCCAAATCCTGGAGGGCGAGGTTCCGACCTGAGCAGGTAGCATGACTGGGGTATATGGGAGCCAGACGATTGCAGTGTGTAGGCCAGAGGGGTCAGAACTTGCCCTCTGCCAGGTTTTCCACGCCTCTTAGCCTGCGGGCCTCCACAAGGCCTTTGGCTTCCTGCTGTCCCGCCCTTTGCGCCTGCGCTTTCTCTGGCCTTTCTCCTCCTCTCCACGCTTTGTAGTGAATGCGGACTTCATCTCGTCTTCCCATGCAGACCTGTGTTCCTACCTTGAGAGCCTTCATCTCCAGCTCAGAGCACATATTTATTGTACGCACACTAGGTACCAGATCCTGGGCCCTAGAGATGCTGAGACAAATGAGACAGAGCACGCTGCTCGGTGGAGGTGGCCGGCAGGAAACCACTGACAGTCACTGTGATCATTGGGCTGATGGGGACAATCAAAGGGTGGTGTCCGGGCAGAAGGACCCGTCCAGCCCCGGGACATCCAGGAAGGCTGGATTCCAGAGGACAAGCAGTGACATGAGGGATAAGTAGGAGTTAGCCAAGTAAAGACTATGGAAGTGTGTTCTAGGCACATGGAACAGCACATGCTAAAGCCCAGAGGCAAGAGAGAACATATGGCTTAAGGGACTGGCCCTCAATTCAGGCCCTGTGAAGTAGATGCTATATTTCTGCAAAGGCTGACACCCTTATGAAGTAGCATCGCTCCCAGACACCCCAGCTATGCCTCTTCCAAGGCCATGCAGCTCCCTGAGCTTTCTGGAGGAAAACGAACAAAAACCACCACTGCAATCAAATAAATAACAGGCACAGTTTATTGAGCACTTACTACATGCCGGATGCTGTGCTAATGACTTCACTGGCACCAACTCAATCAGGCCTCCCGGCAACCCAATGAGTGATGAGTACTTATCATCACTTGACAGATAAAGGAACTGAGGCAAGTAGAGCTCAAGACCCCGCAGTAAGTGGTGAGGTCTGAACCTGAGCCTGGGCAGTCGGGCTCAGAGCCTGCTCCCTCTGTCACCATAGCTGTGGAGGGTGCCGGGGGCAGAGAACTCTCCCTTTGCCCTTCACCACTTTTAATCTGGTGGAAAACCCGAGGCCACAGGGATTCTCTTTTTGAGGTTCCAGGACAGACAATTAATCAGGACTATTAATGAAAATGCCACCTTCATGACTGCAGAAACTTAAGTCATTTATTGGGAATTGAACTCAGGTCATTAAAATGTTATTACAGACTTGTCAGCGGTGCTGTGTCGGCCCTAATGACATTGTTTGGTGCTCCCGAGCTGGAGCTGGTGATACCTGGCTGTGCTGTGTCAGCGAGGGTGCCTTCCCACAGCTGCACCCAGCATTGGACCCCCAGCCTGGAGCACAGCAGCTTTCATGTTCCGCCTTGCTTTAACCATCTGTGAAACTCCTACTATGTGCCAGGCACTGAGACGGGGGGTAAACCACGGAGACACAGGCCTTGCCTTCGAGGAGCTTGTGAACTCATGAGGGAAACAAACACGTAAAGAGGTGATAAGAATGTTCAGGGAAGTAGGCTGTGCAGTGATGCAGAAAGATCCATTCTGGCTCCAGGTGGACGGGAGGCTTCCTAGAAGAGGCGTCACTATGCGAAGAGAAATTCTTTCTTGGTAATTTGCTTTTCTCTCTTAAAATCTGATGGGACAGTTTGCAGGAATTGGTTATCTGAGAGTTTAGTGTACAACGTGCATTCTCAGCAGGGACGGTAAAGCATCGCCACAGGGGTGAAAACTGGTTCGGGTGTGTGTGTGTGTGTGTGTGTGTGAAATCTTACTGTTTTTACCTTTTATGTTTAAAGCACAGGTGTACATGTAGTACATAACCAGGTAGAGTATGTGTCTGATATTAAAATTTCATAGTGATGGACATTAATTTGGCGGGAGTGCAGGTTGAGGGTTAGAATGAGAGCTAGAGAAGGCTCAACAGTGGAGGGGTGATTTAAGCCGGAAGTTTAGGGAAAAGCAGGTGTATGTCAGGTGGAGATGGGTGGAAGAGCATTGAGAACTAAGGGAACAGACACTGTTGTCACAGCGATGTGTGAAGTGAGCACATTTCAGCCAGGGGGCAGGGGGGTGGCGGGGGGAGGCTCTTCAGCAGGACGGAGTCACGACCAAGTGTGAGTTCTAAAAACATTTCTTTGCTGTGTGAAGAGTGGATGGGACCAGGACCCAGCCCAGGGAGCTGCCACAGCCCAGGGAGAGATGGGAGGCCTTGGGGAGGAGAACCCAGCAGGACCTGACCGACTGGCCCTTGGGGTGGGGGAGGAGTCAGCCCTCAGTTTCTAGCCTGCCCAAGGTGGGTAGAGAGGTGCACAGACATTATCTGAAAGAGGCTGCACCATGGGTCACATCGAGTCCCTGAATTATGCTGGCCACATTTGCTAAAAGCCAAACCTAACATCATTAGCGCGGGGCAGCGCCATCAGTCTGTTCTCCTGCCACCGTGACAATGAGATTCCACTCCATTAACCCAATTTACTCCATCTCCTTCGACTCAGGAAAATGGGAGCACGTCTGGGAGGGCTGTTTGATCCCTGACCTCCAGTTCACCCCAGGAAGCTGTGTGTTTTCAGCCCTGTAGGCAGAGGGCTGGCATGCTGTCACTCACCCACAGGGTTACTGAGCTTCCCAGGATGCTGATTCCATCCTGGGTTCAGTACCTTCCTCTCCATTCATCCCCATTAAACTGGAAAGGGAGAGCAAGTGCTTCTCACCGTGATGGCTTCGTTTTGCTAATTGCACTTAATTCCTGTGCACTGTGCCCAGCAGGGGCCGGCCGAGAGCTCCACATTCTGGATGCTGGCTGGCCCAGGGTTGTAAAGGAGGCCTGAGGCTGGGAAGGAGATCTGGGAAGGGGAGAGGGAAGAGTGGGCCAGAACGGGGTGCACTTTGTGCCAGGTGTTCTCTGGGGCTCACACATGCTTCCTGCCTCTCGCCCCCTCCGTGTGGTAATTGGCTGTCTATATGTCTGGTTTCCCAATGGGCAATGAGCTCGCTGAGGGAAGGCATGGATTCTGTCTTACCACATCTTCGTCTCCAACGCCCAGCCATACCTGGCACAGGGTGGCCACTCAGTAAATCTTTGTGGAGAAATCAGGGGGCTTATTCACTAGAATGTGAGCTCCATGAGGTCAGGAATTTGGGTCTGTTTTGTTCACTGCTTGTCATACCGGGTGTCATGTGGCATCTCTGGTCCTGTTCCCCACATAAGAACGCAGGACATGGTGAGGCCAAAAAGGAACACCCACGGAGCCATAGATGGGGGAGTCACACCTCTACATTCTCACCAGTGGCTGGGTTGGAGACACAGGAAGCAGGAGCCACAAGATCCGCAACCTGCCATCCTCTTCTCTGCCAACTGACCCCACTTGCTAACTGCAATCCCCGCTTGCTAGCTCAGCCACGGCAGTTATATCAGTGGCTAATGGCTCACCAGTGACAGGTGATGGCCAACTAGTCACAGCTAATGGCCATCTACTACTGGAGACAGCACCTTTCCCCGTGAGGCCCAGAGCCTGGAAACTGCTCTCTGGGACTCTGTCCCCACACTGCTCCATAGCCAGCACCCAGCGCCTTGCCTGCAAGTGTTCAATAAATACACATTGAATGAATGAATGAGCAAATCCTGTCTCTCCCAAGGATCCTGAAAGGTGGGTGTGGTAGCTTGCATAGTTTGGTCAGAATTCTTCCTGCCTCCCCACCCTTCCCAGCCCCACTGGCTCTGGGCATGGCCATGTGACTTGCTTGATAATATAATGTTTGGGAACCTGGGGCAACTCCAAAATTGCTGCTCATTCCTCTGAAAATCATTAGTTCAGGAAGGGGTTACACTGGTTGGGGGGGTGGCAGCCTTGGGAGGTGGGTGTGCCAGGTTCCTGGAAAGCAGCTGTGGGCCAGGGACTCTTCAAGAGAAGGGACACTGGACAGACAGATGCTCTCTCTGCCTCAGCCTCTGAATGGGTTTGTGTGACACATCCCCACAGGGCTGTGTGGATGATTCCACATCTTCTGATTTTTACTTGCTCTGAGCAACTGGCTCTGAGCTTTCTGCCCTGCTCCCTGGGAGTCTTGCCACATTCTGTTGTGCGGTGCTTTTCATGGAAATTAACCTCACCTTTCAAAGATGCCGTGGGCCTAGAACAGAGAGTTGAGCCCCAGATGTAAGCAGCTGGAGTGCTGGCTCTGCTGAGGTCTTACTAGGGAACCCTGGGCAAGTGGAGCCCGTCATAGCCTAGAATTTCACAATGGTAACCAGGGGCTTGAACCAGATACGGTCACAGGAACCCGTCCTGCTCTAGCTCTAAAAGATGCCTCCTTCCCCCACCCCACTGGGCTTTGAGCCATTTCTCCCGGAATCAAAGTTGAGTAGGATTGGATCTGAGACAGATTGTAGAGATCCTCAAGACGACTGATAAATCTGAGTCAAACTGTCGAGCCAGAAGACCTGGAATCAAATCGTAGCTTTGGCACTTCTTACCTCTGTGACTTCAGAAAAATCAGATTGTTTGGGGGGACCTCAGTTTCCTGATGCAGAAAATGGGTAGTAACAGCTAAAGTGTAGCATTCTTGAAAAGATAAAAGGATATAAAGTATGTGAAAGCCCTGCACACATTAGGTGCTCAATAAGTTTTGGAGATGTATCTCTAGAATAATTCTCCAGGAGGAGGGGAGGGGTTTATACCACTATTGATGGTGGCAGGAGACATGGATATGGGCTTGCGGCTTACACCATCATCCACGGGAAATCCACAGGATCTGTTTATAATCACTGGACCATTTATTAAGGACTCACTAGTGTATCAGTGGCCATACTAAGCACATTACCCATCAGCCCTTTGACGTTTTAAAGGAAGTCTATGGAATAGGTAGAATATTATCATTTTATACATGGAGAAACTGAGGCATAGTGAGGGAATTAAGGGAACTGGCCAAGGTCACTCAGTTATTGAAAGGCACAGCCAGGATTCAAATCTGGGTCTACCAGATTTCAAAGTCCTGGCTTCTAACGGCTATGCAAGAAGGTTCTCCAGACTTCTCACTACTCAGAGCTGTGCCCAAGTGTGAAAACACGCCATTATGCTCTGTGTCTGAAGATATTGCTTGGACTCTCTGGAAATGCTTTCATTCAATTGTGCCTTGATAAGATTCCATGGGTCTATACTGAGGGAAACTGAAGAAGCAGCCCAGCAAAGCTCATGGTGGTGTGAACAGTAGGGATTGGGTTAAAACAACAGCTCACTGCATCACACAGGGCTCAGGGGAGAAATTTCTCTTAGATATCAATGTTAGGAATTGGTGTGTTCTCATTCTAAGGTAAGTGGTTCTCAAACGTGAACGTGTATCATCATCACTGGACTTAAAATACAGATACCTGGGGCTCACCCCAAATTCTAGGCTGGGCATGAGAATTTGTATGTCTCACAAGTCCCCAGGTGATGCTGAGGCTACTGATGTGGGACCACATTTTGAGACCCATTGCTATGGAGATTTGCGTGACAGATCTTGTTTCCTTCTTTGCAGGGGCTGCTAGGAAGCTTAGAGAAAGATTAGGAGCCATCCCAGCAAAAGTTCATGCATTTTCCATTCTAACTTTTTGCCCAGCTTCCATTTATTTTTCTTGCATTTTCCCATGTGTCACAATTTCCTCACTCACATAAATGAGCAAACTAGCCTTTAAAATTTTTTTCTTCAACTGTTTCTCTACACGTCACCCAAAAACCCTGTAAAATGCACAATAAATAAATGATAAAAAGTTTTTATCAAATGGCTAAGTGCTTAGACTCCAGTGTCAGCATCAGGCTACATGGGATTCAACTTCAACCTCTCTACGCATCAATTTCCTCATGTGTCAAACAACTGTTGCTTCACAAGCCCCTTGGAAAGATGGCGTTTGATAACACACGCGGAGAAGTGCTTAGCATGGGGCCTGACATGGACAGCTTGATAAATGGGAGCGATTATTATAATTATCAGCAGGCAGAGAAATAACTACATAGCCTCGTGGCTGACACTGCTCTCTATTGCGTCTCCCACGTGACTGGAAGGAGAGAGAAAGTGTTCTCATTCTGTGTGATAAGAAGCCACCGTGGGGAGACAACTTTCTCTTTTCTGGTCTTTGCTGTGCACGTTTCTGCAGGAGACGCGATGAACACCACACACTGCAGAGAAGAGCTTTGTCCTGCCCAGAGCATGGCACTGTGGGGAGCACTGGGGGTCCTATTATATTGCTATCACACTGGGGGCAGCAGACATCTCCCTGTCGGTCTGATGAAAGGTAACGTGAAAGCACAGTCCCGACTCTGGGCCAGAGTTGCCTTCCTTGCCTCCACCGAGGATCATACTTCCCACGACGACCTTAATCCTGGGTTTTTCACTTTTCCTCCAGCAGAGAAGATTTTACAGAGCACAAGGGGCAGTGTGGCCTTGTGGCTGTCATTTCTCTGAGCTAAGTGCTTTCACATACTAATTTCATCTTCATTGTGAGTCAATCAGGTGGACACAGTTCTAGCCACCTTCTGGGTGAGTAAACTGAGGCTCAGAGACACACCCTAATTGCCAAGGACCCACACTCGGTGCTGTGTGACTTCTGTAAGCATGCTTACACAACCACAGTGTGAAACTCAATGGGGCTGCTGCCTCAGGGTTCAAAGCTCATTCATGGCACCCCTGCGTGCCCTTCCTTGTCACCACTCATTCTCCCTACGTCACTGGCTCCCATGAACCTCGGGGTTGGCTTATCAACACTGATGATGGCTGGAGTTGGAATGGGGTCTTATCTGGGATGAATTTAATGGTGTCCTCCTTCCCAGGAGGGCCTGGGACCCGGGCACAGCTGTGGCAGACCAGGGAAGGGGTATGTACGTCAAATAAGACTCTGAGCCATCTTGGTGTCTGCTCTTTCCCAGTCTCTGGCACAGGCCTTGAGGGGAAAACCTTCCAGGTGGTATCCAGGTGACCCAGACAAGCCCTCAATCAGGCCGGTACCCTGGAAGAGCCAGCAAAACAACAGGTGTGTGTTGTAGTGGGGAGAGCTTTGGCCCTGGGGCAGGAGACCCACGTCTGGCCCCAGCTCTGCCATTTGCTATTTGGTGTGACCTGTGTGTGACTGGAGTGTGACGTGGCCCCTGCAGACAGCCTGGCCTCCAGCTTCACACCCACCCCGAGGCCCTTCTCCTTCACCCCATCCTCCCTGGAGTACGCCGCACCATGGTCTCCCAGATGTCCACGTCCTAACCCTGGGACCAGTGTACGTTACCTTATACGGCTAAGACTTTGTGGGTGTGATTAAGTTAAGGGTCTTGAGGTGGGGGCATCATCCAGGGTTATCTGGGGAGCCCCAAATGAAATCCCATGTGTGCTCATACGAGGAAAGCAAAGGGAGATTTGACACATACAGAAGAAGAGAAGGCAAGTCACCAAGGACAGAGATGGGAAGGATGTGGCCATAAGCCAAAGTATCTGGAAGTCACCAGAAGGTGGGACAAGCAAGGAAGACTCCCCCCCTGGCAGCCTCTGGAGGGCGTGTGGCCACGACAACAGTTTTCTTTGGCAGTTTCCCGATGAACTTCGGGAGCCCAGACTCTCCCCCACCAACCTCCTGTTTTTCCCTTCATCTGCCTCCTAACAGTAAAGCCAGAGTGGTTTTCCCGAAACGCAGATCTCATCCCCTGTCCCCGCCCCCTTGTCAATCACACCACTGTCCATACACTAAAGTCCAGATGTGTTTGCCTGGCCTTCAGGTCTCTGCCTGGCCTGGGCTCACGTATCCTGTACCCCAGCAGGAGTCCTCACCTGACCACAAAGGATTCTCACGTGTGTCAGGCTCTCTCATCCTCTGCCCTAGCACATGTTGCCCCCTCGTCTGTCTGTCCTGTCATTATGTGCCTGGCTCCCAGCACAGGGCCTGTCACATAGTAGGAGCTCAATATCGAATCAGTAAACAAGTTAATAAAAAGTGATCAATGAGACTGCACTCAAAGCTCTCGATTCACAGGCGAGGCGAGTAGAAGCTCTTCCATCGGCCACTCCCTCCCACCAAAGGTGCAAGTTGGACCATCAGGGCTTCTCTTTGCACCAGCTCAGCTCAGCAGAAGCTCCAGCAGACACGCTGAATTCCTGTAAATGCCTTCCCTGCTCTGACTTGTAAGCCAGGTTGCCAAGCAACGAGAGGGTCGTTATCAAAGGGCCTTATCTTCACATGAGGCCCTGGAAAGATGTCCTGCAGCAGGTGGGGGGCGGGCAGAAGCCCAGTCCCTCGGCCCCTGTCCTGCTCGGTTCCCTTGCAGCAGTCAGCGTGTCAGCCCTAGTCATGCTGGGGGCACCTGAGACATCTCCTTCCGAGAGCCAGCCCGTATGGCTCCCTGCAGGGTTAGGAGAGGACAGAGAGCTCACAAGCCGCGGGACCTGTGTGGAGCTCTGAGACCACATGCTTTGGAATCAGGAAGCTCGAGCCGTGCAGCCCAGAACTGGCACTTAGCCATTTGCCCTTGGGAAAGTCCTCCTCGCTGAGTCTGGCTGGCTTATCTGGTCATGGTAAATATTAAGACCCACTTGCCAGAGCCGTGGGTGGCTTAAATGAGATGACATGGTAAAAACCTGCTCCGCTGGCTGCGCTGGGAGCAGCCCAGGAATGGTCTGACGCCATCCTGGGCTCAGGAAAACCACATCACTGGGTTGTCACGCCTCGAGCCTTATGTTAGCCCTCAGTGAGGGGTCACCTGCAGGAAACACAAGACATCGAAGCTGCCGTTGTAGCCCTTTGGGAAACCTGTCACCCACCCCACATGGCAGCCAGGTGGATGGCTCAGCCTCCAAGTTTCCCTCCAACGCTGAGGGATTTTTCAGTTGCCATTTACTGGGCCTCGGCTACAGCCAGGAAGTGGGCCCGGTGACCCCTCATCCCCCCAAGTAGCCCATGATAAAGCTGTTATCGTCTCCGTAAGCACTGGGGTTTGGCTGTGGGGTCTGAATCCAGGTGTGTCTTGTCGGAAAGTCCCTGGGGTGAGGTGCCGAGTGGGGAGGGGTGAGTGGTGGTGAGGTGTGGGGCCAGGCAGAGGATCTGTGGGTACAGGGCCCCTCGACAAGTATTTGTTGTCTGATTAACCTTAAAAGCAAAGGATAGCGATGCATTGTGCAGGGTCTGAGCTTAACCCTTCAGAGTCTGTGAGTTAACGACGTCAGACAAAGGTCTGTGTGGTGCAGGGTGCAGTCTCCCCATGCCACACGGTGGAGCCACCTGCCTCACCCAGGTGGTGATAGTCCTGGGTGACATCGTTAGATGCTGAGCTTAACTTGGTCCTCCTGGCACCAGCTCAGTCTTGGTGGCAGCTTCTGTCCCCTGTTGCCTGCTTCACTGCCCTCTGCCAAGTCAAGGCCCAGCCAAACTCCAGACAGGCTCCGCCTCTCCAAGGAGATCTCCCTGGGTGTCTGACGGCTGCCTGGTGGCCCCACCACACTGCGATGCCGCCATTACAGCGAAGCCCACATTCCAACTGCCTTCTCCCCACCTGAGCAGAGGACCCAGGTCTGGCCCATGTTTGGTCCACAGCACCCAGCTCAGGGCTGGGAACAGAGCAGGTATCTACTGGAACTGAGAGGCAGAATGAATGCCATCCTTTTCTGCTTTCTCCACTGCTAATGCAGTTATTGTTTCTGCCCCAACCTGCCCTCGGGTTTCTTTCTATTTCCTTCTTCCATCTCTCAAGCCTTTTTAATATAACTTGTGTCCTATTGGGATCAAAAACTTAGAGGCCCGAACAGCCAAACCACCTCATCCTGAGAGAGGGCGATGGAGCTGCAGCCCCCGATCTTCAGGGCAGAGCTGAGGCCGGGCCGAAGGTGCACAGGCTGCTCTCATCCAGCTCCCAGGTGAGGGCCCCCCTTCTGCCTTCATCTCCTGTTCTGTCTCTGGGGATGGCTGGCAGCTGACTGTGGTTCTGATCCATTGCTCCCCTAATTACTTCCAAATGTTATTTTCGTGAAGCCATCTTCTGCTCCACACCGCTGGGACTCCCAGCCGTCCCCACCACGTGTCCCATTAGTGCCAGACCCAGAGCTGATGTATGGAAAGAGCACTGCAGCCCAGCCCACAGCCCTGGCATACGAACTGGGTCAGGGCTGCTCCGGAGACAGTGGGCAGGAACAGACAGGAGTCAAATATTTACAAGGTGCTCGAGCTTGGCAATGGCAGGTGTGCTCTTTGCAATGACCTGTGATGTTGGTACTGCATTTGTAATCCCTCTTTTAATGATTGAGGAAACTGAGATTCCAAGAAGGATGTAACCTGACCAGGGACACACAGTGGGTCCATGGCAGGATGTGGGCTTACAACAGGCCTATCTGATCCCCATCCCCTGCCCACACCTCCTCCCAGAAATGCCAAAGGTGACCCAGGATCACCTCTTGGAAAGGGCGGATGTGTAAAACCCAAAGTCCCAGGGACCCCTCTGGTCCAGTCAGCTGTGGCCCCTCCCTTTACCTTAGGACCCTCACAGAGCCCTCTTTCCCCTCAGTGCCTGTCGCTGAGACTCTGACCCCACAATCTCGCTCTGAGCTGGCCTAGGTCGGCCTCCCTTGTGACATTTTATGACACTGTATGTAGACGTGTGCTCCCACGGCCAAGTTCGTGGCAGGCCTAATTCAATAATCTGCACAATAAATAGGGACCACTGAGCCCTCGCCGTGTGCCAGGGGCCACGGCAGGCATTAATCCTCACAGCACTCCTCTGATTTAAGCCCTAATATTAAGCCCATGTTCAGAGGAGGAAACAAACTCAAAGGAGCTGGCTGACTTGCCCGGGGTCACACAGCTAACAAATGGTGGAATGGACATTTGCATCAGGCCCCTTTGGTTCCAGAACGTAAGCGCTAACCCTTTGCTGTCCTACTCCTGCAAAAAGTACATGTCTACTGAATGCAGGGCACCAAGTCAGGCTCTTGAGGGACAGCAATGAATGACATATGTTCCGGGGAAAAGATGGCAAGGATGTCCTCAGTCGCCATGCAGCATGGAAAGTGTGGTCTGAGGTGTCTGTCCAGGGTGGGGAGGCTCCTAAGAGTAGGGGAACCTTATTGGATCTTAAAGGACAAGCAGGATTTGGGTTGTGAAAAAAAAACCCACAAAAAACAAAGGAGGAAGGGAATTCAGGCAGAGGGAATAGTCTGTGCAAAGGGCCAGAAGCAAAGTACAGCATTCTACGATTGCAGGGATGTCCTCAGGGAAATGTAAGTCATTCCACGTGGCGTTAGCCAAGAGTTTCCAGTGGTGAACAACCTCAGGTGAAGCTGGGGAGGCAGGCCAAGGGCAGACCGAGTAAAGAACGGAGTTAAAAAACAGCAAGGACTAGTTACCCTGAGTTCAACTCCCAGCTGTACCACTAAGTAGCTGTGTGACCCTGAGCAAGTTAATTGATCTCCCTGGGCCTGTTCTTTCATCTGAAGTGGTCACAATACGAGAACCTAACCCATAGGGTTGTTTTTCTAAGGATCAAACGAGCTGGTGCCTGTAACAGTGTCTGGCACATATACACTCAGTAAGCGTTAGCTCAGGGTCGATGAGGAGCTCGAGTCCCAAGCTAAGCAGCCCCCGTTTTCTCCTGAAGGGCGCAGACAGTGGAAAGGGAGTGAATGGTTTTTAAAGGAGGGATGTGCTTTTATATTTCCATTCGGTAACTACTTGTTTGAATCAAGTCCTCTGTCCTCATCCAAATACCTCATTCAGGTCAGTGCTGGAGAAGGAGCAAGAGAGGAGAGGCTACTCCGGTGAAATTTATCTGCTTAGCTTCCTGGGTTCTCCACTTTCTCCTCCTTCCCCCATTCACAGGGTTCTGACGTTGCTCTCCCTGCTCCCTGGACCATCGCACGCCCACGTCCACCTCACAGTCCTGAGTATCATGGAATCTGGGGTGGGAGGGCACCTCTGCACTCTTCTTGAGACTGCCTCCTCTTCTACCTGCGACCAGAAAGGCTCTAACTTGATTGCCTCCAGTGATGGGAGACTCATTACATGAGATAAAGGGCCTGTAACTCTGAAGAGTTGGGTAGTGGTAAGACATTAATTGCCCCAATCTCCTTTGAGATGTGGGAAAGCTAAGCAGGTGCCACCATTACATGGCACAGGATTCCTGGGGGAGAAAAGGGCCTTCATAGCTATGTGTGGGTGAGAGGCCATAGGTCGAAGATATGTGCCACAACAACTTCTCCCTCCAGGGTAATCAGGATAGCTAGCATTTATTGAGCACGTACTGTACACCTGGCACTGTGCATTAGTTCGTTTTAACTGCTGCTTCCACCTTCACCCACAGACTGATGGCAAATTTTTAGAGGCAAAATTTGCTAGAGGAAAGAGTGAGTCAGTTCTGTCTGGCCCCTGCTCTGTTGCTCCTTCTGGCCTCTGGTTTTGGCTAAAACAGTGACAGCCTGCCTTATCCCCCAGGGCAGCCACATGGGCCTGTAAAGGCCTCTGGGATCTAGAAGCAGCCTTCCTTACGGTCTGGGGCCTCAGCTTGTGTTCTCTGCCCCTTCCTCCCGCCCTCCCCCAGGGCACACACAGGTAGGGAGTGAGGGACCACATCAGGTGTGCGTGCACTTCATACCCCGTTTCTGCTCTGGCATCTGCTGTGGCAGGAAGCCCCTTCCCCTTCACAGCCTCTGACTCACGACCCCTGGCCCTGTGCACAGCAGGATGGTCCCTATTCCAGTAGATAGTACTTCAGAGGTGTGAAGGGGCCCATTGGGTGCCTCCCAAGCTCCCTTCTCTGTGAAAGACCCAGATCTTATCTTCTAACCTCCTGAGCTGCCTCACTTCCATCTGTTGTGTCCTTGGCACGGGCAGCGCGCTGAGTGTGTGTGGTTTGATCAGACAAGCTCCCCTGATCCGAGGGCACGGGTGTTCGTACAAGGCTGCTAATACGGAAATAACACCTCTGCCTCCTGCTTGCAAAACCCCAAATGCATCCATCTCTTTTCTCCTTTGTTCCTCATGAAACCCTGGGAGAGAGGTGAAGTAGGCATTATGGTCTCCATTTTACAGACCAGAAAAGTGAGGTTCAGAGAAGCGAAGTGACTTGCCCCCCAAGACTTGGCGTGAGAAAGCAAAGCCAGCTCCACCTGCGTCCTGCTTCTCTGTGTCTTCCTTTCATTGTTCCACGGTTTTGCTTCTAGATGCACAGCACTCAGTAACTTGTCTGGGTCCCTTGGCTAGAAAATGGTAGTGACAGAATTGGAATCCGGAGATCACGGTCAGGTGTCCAGTGCAGGGTAGGTTCACCAAACATGACAACGGGTGACCCTCTTCGGCATCTGTCTAGCCAGTTATCCCCTGTCCTGCAGTTTCCTGCTGGTCTGGGCTCCCTCTGGCCATCTAGCGGTTAGGGGAGGAACAGCGGAGTGGCAATTCCTTCCTTCTCCCGGCTTCCCTGGCTGCTGGAAAAGCAGGTGACTTCCCCTCATCTCCCATTCAAAGGGCGTCGAGCTTGCAGAAGGCAGATGAATGAGCAGCTCGGGCATGGAAGATTTTGTTGCTAAAATACACAGCCTGATTACGAGTGATTGAGGGCAGGAGAGAGAGACGGTAGTTGGCTGTGATTTGTTCCCATCTGCACTAGTTCTAAACAAATCACCGGAGCAGGTACAAGGAGGGCCACCGAGTCCAGCTGCCCAGGGCTTTGGCAAAGGTGCATTTCCTGCAGACGCCAGGGCCTTTTCTGACCATTTTGGATGGGCTTTTCAAACAGGTTTCAAAATCAGATTTGGTATATTTATCTTGTGATCTTTCCATTTGGCATGAAAGCGTCCCCATTTTGTCTTTTTCTCTCTCCTTCCTTCTTTTTATATTTACTGCTTTGGGTTGTTATTTATTTACACAGACACTTATATATTTATTTACACATACTTTTATTTATGTATTTATTTTTGAAGCTTGACATTATTTGTTGATTTAAAATATTTATTATATATGTATTTATTTAAATACGTGTTTTTAAAATTTTACTGTTTTTCCCTCTCCAGCCTCGGAAGCGAGCCGCAGATCCGTGCGGGCGGCCGGGGAAACTGAAACCAGCCGAGTGTGGAATAATGATGTTGTCTGTGGCCCAGGACGTGACGTGCCACTGCCTCCGTGTCGGTCTGACAAGGAAAATCAGCTGGAGGGAATTCATCCTGTCAGGACTGAAGGCAGTAATTGGGGCCGGTGATTCATGACCCTTTTATGGGCTCATGAATACATTCATCTTCCAGATTTATCTCATTTCAAAAATCCACGATCGTCTGTTCCAGCAGGAGGCGGAGGGGGTACAGAGGAGACGCCTCTCTGCAAACAAAGATAAAGGGGGGACACTCGGCGGCTCCTCTGTCTGATAGCGAACGTGGAGAGGTTTCAATGAGACAGCTTCCAAGATGACTGACTCAAGCCCGCGGTAGGGCCTGACAGCTCTTCCCTCACTGGGAGGGGAGGATGAAAGAGTCAGGCCCCCCTGTTTGTCACTTCTGCCTTGGTTTGAGTCATAGGATTGTCACAGCTGCAACGGACTGTCTTGCTCCTGTCCTTTAAATGGGACTGAGCCAGCGGACTCTCTGGGGCCCAAACACGGGTTCTGGGATGATGGCCCTGGACTGACCCCAAAGGAGGCAGGACAGACAAGTGGTGTGGGCCACGGACGTGAAGCCAGCTCAGCCTGCTTCAAAGCTTTAGCAGCTACTGCATAAGCTTAAGTGCTCTGTGCCTCAGTTTCCCCATATAATTCACCGATAGCTGACTGTGCGGCTGAAAGCAGTGAACCTGTACTGAACTCTGAGCATGCCTGGTACGCAGCAGGCACTCAGCTGTCAGCTAATGACACACTCTCCCCTGCTTTGTGGGGCTGCTTCCCAGTTGTTCTGACCCTTGACTCGGACACCCTCTTGCAGTCCCACTGGTTGGGGACCGTCAGGGTAGCTAACCCGCTTGGCTTCTAGCACCTGCATTTCCTGTATCCTTTGGCCCTGATCACAGCTCCAGCTCCGGGCTCCCCAAACCCTACTCAGCAGGCCCCAAACTGGAGGGGTGTTTGGACAGGAGGAGAGCTTTGAGCTGTGGCCCAACGGGGTCTGTGTGCAGAGGGCTGAGGCTGTCATGCAAGGTGTCATGCGGGGTCTCTGGTCCCGCTCCCTGCACAAGAACGCAAGATATCGTGAGGCCAAAAGGGAACACCCATGGAGCCATGGATAGGGGGCTCACACCACTATATTCTCGCCAGTGGCTGGGCTGGAGACACAGGAAGCAGGACCCACATGACCCGCAACCCGCCATCCGCATCTCTGCCAACCGACCCCACTTGCTAGCAGCAATCCCTGTTTGCTAGCTCAGCCACGGCAGTTATATCAGTGGCTAATGGCTAACTGGTAATGGCTGATGGCCAACTAGTCATAGCTGATGGCCATTTACTACTGGAGCCAGCACCTTTCCATGTGAGGCCGAGAGCCTGGAAACTGCTCCGTGGGACTCTGTCCCCACAGAGGCCCAGAAGAAGGGAGGCACTGGCCTGTGGCCACGCGGCTGGGGACGGGCAGAGCTGGCACTCCTGGCTCCTAATCCAGTGCTATTCCCCCCCGTTCCATGCTGTCTGGGATGGTGTTTTCTCTGCATTGCCATTTCTTTTCTCCCTGGCTGTGGCCCAGGCAGAGCCCTGGTTCCCGATAGGTGGCCTCACGGCCAGCACCATGGGTGTGATGGGCAGGCCGGGCACAGCCACCAGCGTTTGCAGAGGAAAGTGCCGATTTACAAATGGACAGATGAGCCTGCCTGTATGGTGGTGGGGCTGAAGGATTCGAATCTTCTAGGACATGTTGTTCGGATTACTGGCTCTTTCTTAAGTACAAGAGAATGAACAAATCCTTTGCAAACCACTTCCTTTCTCTGCTTTCAAAGCCATGTTCTCAAAGCCTTGGAGCTTCAGAAACATTTCGAGTCCCTGCATCTTCGTGTTGAGAAGGAGCCTCAAGTAGCTTGGTGTTTGCACCGCTGTCCAGGCAGGTTTGCAATGAGCGGGCATGAAGCCCACTGCCCTGACGCTCACCCCCGCACATGTCCACACACACACCTTCCCTGAGGCTTGGAGAGCCCCACAGGGCGCTGCATGCTGTCAACACATGATGGAGGCCTGCACAATGAAGGGATGAGCCGTGGGTTCAAATCCAGCCATCTCCCTCAGTGTGACCTTGGTAAATTAGGTCTCTAAGTCTCAGCTTCGTCTTCTATAAGAGGGATAAAAACACCCTGCACAGTTCTTCCGACGATTGAACGAGCTAACACAGCTGCTCAGTAGGCGCTAGTTCCTTCTTTTTCCCCCACATTCAGACCTGAGCACTTGATCCCAAGTCAGTCCAGGAGATGGACAGGGAATCAGCCCTGAGGGGCCTGCCGGGGGCATCTAGGAGCCCTTCCTCCCAGCACCAGCGTGGCTGTCAGAGCCCTTCCAGGCAAAGTGCTCGGGGCAGATACAATGCCCCTGGCTCAGCAGATCTCAGGGTCTTTTCCTAGGGGCAGAGCTGACCTCTGACCCTCTGAAATGGCTCTGGTGCAGTGGGGAGTGCAGGCAGCATGCAGGGGTCTCTGCTTCTTCAGACAGTCACACCTGCGGTGAGTCATTTGCATGGGTGCCCTTACTGGTGAGACCTGGCTAGTCCTATGACACAGCTCCCTGACTCGGCTTCAGAGCAAACACACCGCCGCGTGGCATCACTGCCTCCCCTTTACTTGCACCCATCCCACCGTCCATCTCCATCCTACCCCAGACCTCACCCCTCCAATCCCAGTGCAGCCACACCCCCCACCACCAATGCACACCTGTCACTTGGGACCCTTGGAAGGAGCCAGGCCTGGGGAGCTGCTTGGCAGGAGTTTGGAGATGGCCTGGGGAATTTTTCTGAAGCAGTGGTGACCTGGTTGGATTGACCTAATGCCCCCTCCCGTCCTGCTGCGCACATAACACTTACAACCACGTGGCCAAATGGTACTTGCTACCGTCTTCATGAAAAACCCAACGTGAACAATGCCCAATGTTTACCACATGCGGGCACTGTCCAGGCGCTGCCTTTCATAGTTCATTGAGGGGACTTCTTGTATATTCAATTGATGGAGAAGGAAACTAGTTAGACAGAGTCTGTAACACACCCAGCCCCATAGTGGGAGAACTCGGCTTTGAACCTCAGCTTTCTAACTACAAAATACTGCGTTCTTACCTCTCTCTCCAAGGGGCACAAGCCAAATGCCCTCTCTTTCTACCCAAGGCAAGGGCTGATCCAGGGTGCTTCCAGAGCGGTCCAGCGCCCTGTCACTGGCTCTGTGCAACATATATAACCCTAATGGATGCACCAACAAAAACAAGGAAAAGGCAGGAGCATTCATGGAGCGCCTACTGTGTGCTCCACATGGTGTTGGACACTGTCCTGCATACACGGGTCCTGGGCCCTGCCCATGTCCAGCTGTGTCACATAGGGGAGGTCACCCTGTCGGAGTCCTGGGTCCTCCATCCATGAAATGGGGAGCTCCTTAAACCATGTCAAGTGACTCCTCACTGGGTAAGAATTGTATCTTGACTCAATCTCTCGAAGGCACGCTTGTGTTCTGTTTACAACAGAAATCCGGAAAGGTTAACTGACTTGTCCAAGTTCACTTCCCTCCTGAAGTTAGAGCCCGTGTTCTTCCCATCATCTCCGGCCCTCTCTCCCTTTTGTACAGTAATGGCTGGAAAGGAAAGGCTCCCCCCCCACCCCCCGCAGTGCACGCTGCCATGGCAACCCCTCCATCTCTCTCTACTCTAGGAAGGAACGACTGAGGCACCAGGAATAGGGACCCCCAGCTAGGGATGATGTCTCTCTTAATGAGGGGCCGTGGGAGGGTAGAAAACGCACCCGATTTATCTTTGTTGCCTAAATACCTCTTCAATTCTCCCTTGAATACTTCTAATTCAGCAGAATGTGAACAATTATAGCGGGAAGCTATTCATAGGTGGAAGGGGGCTGATGGAATTATTTATCAAAGTGACATTTTAATTATAGTGAAGAATGAGTTTGTTGTCACTGAGGTGTTACCAGGCCCCCATACACCCCTCCAGAGTAAATTAAAAATGCTCCCCTCTTCATGATAACTCCATTAGGCTCTGCAGATGCAAGAAGCAAATGGCAGGTTCCTTCCGGTAAACATTTCTGGGAGTTGGTGAGGTGAGTCCCCATGAGGACTTCTGCTTCCTGCTGGGAGGTGTGGGGTCTCTGGACACTTGGGGTTGGTAGGTAGAAGCCAGATGGATTCAGAAGAGTCTCTTTCTGCTCTCAGAGCACCCCCCCCCCAAGGCGCTCAGTCCCTCATGGACCAGAGTACACGTTATCCTGTTGTACACAATCTCTTCTAAAAGGTAGTGTATTCATAGGTGCATGATAAATTCCAGGTACGCAAAAAGGTATATGGTAAAAATTAAGTCACTTGATATAAACCATCCAGTGTCCTTAACCTGCCTGAGGCACCCAGTCAGTGTCTGCAGATTCTCCTGAAAGGGCCCTGACATAATCTAGAGACGGGCATATTTGTCATCTGTGCTGGCATTGATTTTTCCTGTGGTTGTAGTGGGGCGATTTTAAGTCCCCAACTAGGAGGAAAGCAGGCAGAGGCAGGAATTACGGTTTGGGCTGCTCTTGTGTTCACCCCTAGCACATAGCCTGGCTGTGAGTGATGTGTACCATTTAGCCAGCACTGCGACACGCCAGGCGCTGTACTTAGCTCTCTGCAGCGGTATTAGTTCAGATCTTCCAAACAGGCCACAGAGGACTGAATGTGTATCCCCATCTTGTAGGTGAGGAAACCCAGCTTCAGGCGGGTAAGTCAAGCGTGCAGAGTCACACCACGTGGTGCTTCCAGGTGTGGCACTGGGCTTGCAGCCCCTCCTTCAACACTTCTAGGCTCTCAGCTGTGCCTGCTTTCTGATATCCGGGCACTCACAATCCACATGTGGGTGGGGCCGGGAGGAGGGCAGATGAGTCAATCAACGTGAGAGTGCGGTGTAATCAGAATGGGCTGAGTGTTTGGAAAGAGGAAAACTGATGTTTAAATACAAGCTCTGTCACTTGCTAGGTCATACATAACATTGGATAAGTCCCTTAGTTTTCTTTTAGGGCTTAGTGTGCTTACATGTAAAACAGGCATGATAATACCCACTTCATAGAGCTATTACAAGGACTCGGAATAATATTTATAAAGAAGTGGGGGGACTTGCACAGACATTGCTCCAGAAAAGATATACAAATAGCCACTAAGCACATGCCAAGATACTCAGCATCACTGATCATTAGGGAAACGCAAATCAAGACCACAATGAGATACCACGTCACACCCATTAAGATGGGTATTGTCAGAAAACAGAAAATGACTAGTTGGCAAGGAGAAATTGGAACCCTTGTGCACTGCTGCTGAGAATGTAAAATGGTAGGTACAGCTGCTGCGGAAAAGAGTATGGCAGTTCCTCAAAAAATTAAAAATAGGAGTATCACGTGATCCAGCAATTCCACTTTTGGGTATATACACAAAAGAATTAAAGCAAGGACTCAAACAGATAATTGTACACTTATGTTCATAGCAACATAATACACAGTAGTCAAAAGGTAGAAGCAACCCAAGTGCCCATTGAAGGATCAATGGATAAACAACATATGGCATACACTCCAATGGAATATAATTCAGCCTTAAAAAAGGAAATTCTGACACATGCCACAACATGCATGAACCTTGAGGAAATCATTCTCAGTGAAATAAGCTAGTCACAAAAAGATAAATGCTGTATGGTGTCACTTATAGGAAGGGATTAGAGTGGTCAAAATCACAGAGACAGACTGTAGCACAGCTCTTGTCGGGAGCTGAGAGAGGGAGGAATGGGGAGTTAGTGTTTAATGGGAATAGAGTTTCAGTTTTAGATGAAAAGTGCTCTGGAGAAGGGTGGTGGTGGTGGTTCCACAACAGTTTGAATGTGCTCAGTGTCACCGAATGATACACTGAGAAATAGTTAAGATGTAGGTGCTCAATAAACATATCTGTTGATTAATCTGAAACTCTGAACACCAAATTAAATTAGGTAATAAGAAATACCACTCATTTGGTAACTTTTAGATGGCAGGAAGAATGCTAATGCCAAGACGAAAGTATGAGCTCATTTTATTGAAAAGATAGACACTCTTATTATATCCATTTTACCAGATGAGGAAACTGAGAGAGGAGAAGGGACAGGCCCAAAGCCGTCAGCACGAGGCAGAGGAGGGTGAAGAACCCGGGGCTGTAGAACTCTCAGGCCAGGATGCTGAGCCCCCGCTCTACACATCCCTTCGCTCCTCGGCTGACTCTGGCCCTCAACCTGTGGCCATTTGCAGCCAGACTGAGTCACAGGAACAGCCTAGATAGGCAAAGACTTGGAATCGGCAGAGTTTGCTTTGCAAAGCTACCAGGCTCCCTTGGCGATGTCTTGTACTTCCTTCCCCAGGGGAGCTGTGGAGCAGCCACACTCCAGGGGCTGAAGAATTGGGGAGGAAGGTGGGGCTCTCCCTTGGTCTTGCTCTGAGGCTGTCTTTCCCCTGACTCCACCTTGGTAAACAATGACAGGGCACCCTCACAGGCACAAGTGAGTGACAAACTCGACCACAAGCTGGTAACTGCTTATTTAAATCTCGCAAGACTGCAAAGCAGACATAGAATCCAGAAGGGAAATGGGAAGTTCCCTTGGGGATGAAAGCTGGTGGCCTCAGGAATGGGTTTGCTAAATGTGTGGGATGGAAATAAGAACACTGGCCCTGCAGCCAGGCAGCTGGAGTCAAGTCCTGGTGGATCTGCCCCTCATTAGCTGTGTGGTCTCAGGTGAGTGACTGCACCTCTCTGTGCCTCAGCCCCTCATCTGGAAAATGGAGACAACAGTGGCTGTTGGGCCTGAAGACTGGGGATTACGTAAAGCACCCTGCGTGGGGGCTCAGTACATGCCTGGTTGATTTCTTAGGACCCTCCCTGACTTTTAGCTTTAGGGCACTGAGATTTTTTACATTATGAACCTGTGAGGTTTATCTCTCCCACAGTTCTGACGCTTGATGCCTAAGGGCGCATCTATGAGTAAAGCAGCAGGTTCTCAGGGGACTCAGGAGAACCCATTTCAAGTCTGGACTGCTTAGGGCGGGCTGGCTTTGTCTTTCCGACCCCTCTGTCTTTGTTCATTTGTTTGCTTGTTCATTCATTCATTCATGCATGCATTCTTTCACTCACTCATCGCCTCTGCTGTCCTTATCAGACCCCAGAGGGTGACAGAGAAAGGGAATATGCTGACAGAAGGAGAAGTTGGAGTGATGCACTGTGAAGATGGAGGAAGCAGCCACGAGACAGGGCATCAGGAGGCAGCGTCCAGAATCTGGAAAAGGCAAGGGACACAGTCTCCCAGTCTCCCCTGGAGCCTCCAGAGGAGACGCAGCCCTGCAACACCTTGATTTTGGCCCCTTAAGGCTCTTTTCTGATTTCTCACCTCCCAGAACTCCAAGATTACAAATTGGTGTTGCCTTCAGCTTACTAAGTTTGTGATAATTTGCTACAGCAGCGAGAGAGAAGTAACACTTCCCACCCATCCCAGGTTATTCTGCATCACACTACTTGCTGGTTTTCTCCAGAGCATTCACCTCCACTTGTAATTACAAACCTGCTGCTCTTCTGTCTTCCCCACTGGGCCGTGAGCTTCATGAGGACAAAGATTCTGTCTGTTCTGTTCCTCACTGTGCGCTGAGCATGGTGACAGGGGCAGAGACGCTGCTCAGTGAATGGCGACTGGAAAAATGAACAGATGTTCTGTTCCCATCCTCAAGGAGCACATACAAAGCAGTACACAACCCTGCTCTCAGTGGGGGTGCTGATCCGTAGGTTGGGGAGACCAGACACGCCATGACAAGAGTATCAGCAGTGCCCATGATCTATTGAATGTCTGCTAAGCCAGGTACTGTGCTGAGTGTGTATAAGCATGGCTCACTCACTCCTGCCCACAGCCCTATGGAAGATGAGGGAGGGAGGCCCCGACTAAGGGAGATGAAGTAACTTCCCCAGTGGTCAGATGGGTAATTAATTTAAGCACAATTGTCTGGCTCCAGGGTTCATTTAATTTCTATTGTGACAACTTGCTACCCCGTGATTTCTAAGGCTCATTAGGGCTCTTACATTCTCACCTATTCTCCTCCTGCCCACCACCACCACCACCACCAGCACCACCAGCACCACCATCATCACCATCATAATCACAACATCTTACTAGAGCACCTAACATACTGTGAAGGTTACAAAGAAGTAACCTTTATGTTGTTATTATTATTATTCTTGCTACCATTTATTGAACACCCACTATGGGCCAGAGACTCTGCCAACCACTTCTATACATGATCACATTTAATTCACATGACCACCCTGTGGGACAGGTATTAATTATCCCTATTTTACAGATGGGACACTGAGACTCAGCGAGGTTGACCCCCTTGCCCAGCAGTGAGCGGAAAAGGTGGGATTTAAAAGCAGATTCTTTGGGCATCAAAGGTTGTGCAATCAACCACAACGCTCAGGAGCCTCCCTCACTTCAAGGTCAAGGCCGTGTACTTCAGAGGTGCTACAGGAGCCGTGCAGAAACACCAGCTCCTCACAGGCAGGGCTCGGAGGACCAGGGTCTAGGGACGCAGAGCTCTAACGCGTGGCCAGATGGGGAGACGGCCCTGCTCCTGAGAGATGTGAAGGTGGCCCTGTCAGTGGGTTCCATGTGAACATTGGTCATGAGCCACCTGGGAAGGGCTCCATCTACCCCCTGGATGCATTCAGCTCTAATTTCCTCCATTCACTACGCTGTTATGAGCCAAATTCTAGATACCGCTGGGTGCACTGACTGCTCTAGTAATAACAGAACCATCTCTGCCTCGGGGATGAGAAGCGGGGGCTGAGATGCTCACAGGTGCTGTGGGCCTGGTAATGGGCAGAAACAGTGTGTCTGGGATGTGGGCAGGTGGGGCAAACATCTCTGAGTGAGGGGGATGGGCGGCCGCACAGGCTGACACGGTGGGGAGACGGCGTGAATTTAGTACTCCTTAGGGCTTTGTTGAGGGGCTACGAACTGCCAGAGTGCTCTTGGTTGACACCCGATGAGGGGGCCTGGGACGTGTGAGAGGACGTCCACAAGAACAAGCCGGGAATCCACGCTTTCTTTCTTCCACGGTCGGGTTCAGCACCAGCTCACCCTCTAACTCACCCGGGACCTTGGGCAGACCATGTCCTCTCTCTGGGTTTCAGTGTCCCCCTCCAACAGGTGAGGGAGTCTGAATTAGATGTCCTCTAAGGACGCTTCAACCTGTACGCCAGAAGCATCCAGTTAAGAGAGCAAGCTTCGAGCTCAGACTTTATTTTAAAAAATGATGTTGTTTCTGGATTTGCCACTCATTAGCTGTGTGACCTTAGGCAAGTTACCGTGCCCTTCTGAATCTGTTTTCCCACTTGTCAAATACAGATACTAGTAGTTCCTATCTCACAGGGCTTTTGGGTAAAAGGGCAAATGCCTGTGAAAGCTTCATCGTGGGCTGGACACTGAGAGTGCTCAGGATGTGTGGGCTCAGCGCGGGGCGGCCCATTTCTTCTCTCTGGGAGGATGGGGGAATGTGAGACTCCGGGAAACTGCAGGGAACAAGGGAAAGAAAGCACCTGGATTTCTCTATTACCACTGATTGCAGCTGAAAATAAAACTGAGATTCAGCAAGAAAGGAAGGAGCCTGTGAGTCACTAAAGAAAAGAGCCTCTGCCAGGCGCCGCGTCCTGCGAGCTGTCCCTCCACCTCTTCCTGTCCTCGTCACAGTGACCTTTTCCTCCCGTGGAAAGGCTGGGCACCTCCTCTACACCTCACACTAATTGCAAAGCTCTCCAAGCTGATCCTTCGGTCTCTTCATCTCCTCACCGCCAGGTGCTGGTGCTAAATGCAGCTTTTCTTACCTCATTCCCCTGAGCCCAAACCGTTCACGGCTCACAGGCTTCTGAGTTCAGCATGCCAAGATTTTCCAAGTTCAGGTCCCAATGTCCCCTGTCCCTCTTATCTCTCAGCATCCAGCCTGGCCTCCCAAGAGTCCTGTGAATAGGGCATGAGCAGCCCCTCCCATGTCCTGCCTCAAACCCCTTTTCTAGACCTAGCATTAACGAAGTAGCTCATGCATCCATTAACTTATCTAGCCAACAAATGAGAACTGGAGTTTCTAAGAAGCACAAAGTCTAGGGAGCATGGTATGGCACTGGCACCCCATGGGTAGCTGCTCCCATGCCCGGTGCTGTGGTAGACATTACTAATAGATCACTGCAGTTTTTTACTTGCCAGATTCCAATACAGCCTCAGAATTCTCAAAGCAATTCCCCAGGCAGCCTCGACTCAGCAACTGAGGTGGCACAATCCATACTGAATCCTCAGGTAGCGGAGTCAGAAAGATGCGGGGGACCAGCAACGTCCCAGTGCCACCCCTTACCCCTGCACCACCTCAGAGGGGCACACACCCATTCTGGGCACCTATATGCTCAATGTTAAAGTAAGGGCAATTATTTTTTTTACTTCACAGGGCTACTGGGGGATTCAAGCTCGGGAATACTGCAGGATAACACTTTGGGGTTTTCTCGCTGCTCCTTCCCCCATTTGCTCAGCAGCCTTCATTGCCTCAGGGGTGGAGGATGCAACAGGAAAGCTGAGAGTTTCAGTTTATGGAGCCTCAAGAGCCTGTGCCCTGAAGATTCTTCTGTGCCCCAAACAATGGATTTCAAAGGACAGAGGAGGCTGCGGCTCTTCTGCCCTCTGGCTAGATAAAGCTTCTTTAAATCAGGTCAAGGAAGGGAAGGAAGAAGAGAGCTAAGAGGCTGGCAGTCACTGAAGGGGTGGGGGTGGGGGGAATAAAGAGAACCCTCCATCAGTGTGGACATGAGACTGAAGTGCAGGCTGGCCCCTGGGGTTTACAGCAGAGATGTCTAGGAAGATGGGCCGAGACAGCCTCCCAGTGTGCCCAGGGCCTGGTGTGGTGCCCACAGCAACAGACAGCTTCCGAGTGCCACCCGGACGTGGCCTGGGAAGCAGGTAGCCCAGCTGAGGCCTTAGGGTGGGGCCGGGAGGAGGCAGGGGTGACTGCCCAGGAGAGATGGGAATGAGGAGGTGTCTGCATCTGCTGAGGTAGCTATGACAACAAAGAGCCAGGTGTCCTTAACCCCTACTGATGCCCTGACCCCAAATGAGCTCTTCCTTCCCTCCTGCTCAGCGCCTGCCCCAAGCATAGAGGCAGCTGTTGGGAGTTTGGGAGAGAAACTGTCGTGCAGGAGACCCTGCTCACTGCGCCATGTGTCGTGTGCGGCGGCCTGCGGGGTCTCTGCTCCCGCTCTCCACATAAGAATGCAGGATGTGGCCAGGCCCAAAAGGAACACCCACGGAGCCATAAGTAGGGCAGTCATACTACTATGTTCTCGCTGGCGGCATCTGCCTCTCTGCCATCGCTCTTGCCAGCCCCCATCTTCTTGCTAGCCCCCATTTTCTGCTAGCATAGCCACGGCAGTTATATTAGCAGCCAATGGCTCACTGGTTACAGCTGACGGCCAACTAGCCACAGCTGATGGCCATGCAATCACAGTTGATGGCCATTTACTACCTGAGCCAGCACCTTTCTATGTGAGGCCAAGAGCCTGGAAACTGCTTTCTGGGGCTCTGTCCCCACAAACTGAAAGTACAGAGAGTAAGGTCCTGCTACCCAAACGGTTGGTGGCTCAACATGGATGTGAAATTCAGTGATAGAACACCACGTTTCCGTTTCTTCCCCCTCTGAACTTGTGGCATGCAGCCCACACTCACCGCAGATGCCAAGTGCCTGCCCCTACGAGCTGTTAGTATTGGAAATGTCAGCTGTTTCCCTGCTAATTATTGCTGTTATGATTGTAAGTATTATTAGTTATTGTTGTACAGATGAAATGAACTGATGTGATGCAAAGCATCTGGCACATAGTAGGTGCTCAGTAAATATGAACTCTTGTTTTTCCTTCTCCATTAGTGGGGTTAAATCCCTCCCACCCACAGAGTCTGAGAACTTTCCTTTCTGTCATGTAGGCAACTTCTCAGGGGCTATGAAGACTCATGATCTGACTGGTGTGCTAATTCTGGTGTCAAACACGTTTAATCAGTTCATTCAATGTTCTTTAACAAATGCTTTGCTTTTGATAAATTTGGGAATAGCGGGCTTGGGAGGCAGGCTGCTCCCCTGTAATTCAAGAAAATGTGCAATACTTCCACATCATATCCTCAGTAAACTTCACTTTCACAGTCTCTGGCTCTTCCCCAATTTTCAGGACCAGGGGTGTGGACTTTGAGAATCTCCATGAAGGGGGAACTAGAGGGTGAAAGGTGTGATGGAGGTAAGAGGGGTACCGTTAGCTGTTCTGGCCTTCCCGCCTGGCTTTCCCCTTCTCACTCAGCTGGAAAACTGGTCCCAGGGTCTCTGGGAACAAGGGCCTCCAAAATCTGCCCAGATCAATAGCCTGGAGTTGGTGACCTATATGTCCCCGGCAGTCTATTTCTGGGTGGCCACTGATGTTGACCTGTTCCCAACCTGGAAAGATGCTAGAACAGAGAATGGGGTAGGCACAGTATTAAAATGCTAGTACTTGCTACCATTTATTGAGCGCCTGTGAAGCGTTAGGTTGTTATAGTACTTTACTTATATTTTCTCTATTTGTCGTGGCAAGCCTGGGAGGGAAGCCTTATCTCTCATTTTACCAATTAGCAAAAAGATCTCAGAGAAGAATCTTCTCACAACCCCCAAGTGGAACCACCTGCCACCCAGGGCAAAGCCCTTCAGTAGGATGAACTAGAAATTATCCAGACCATCTACACATCACCTGTCATCTGCTCCCTACTGTTGGGGCTTAAGGCGACTATGCATCATTTGCATTCCACACGTGGGTTTAATCATCATGCAGACATCCTTGTGTCATGTTCACAAATGGCTAAAGCCTTATCTCACCTCATGATCTCTTCTGTAGTATTCCTATCACTTCTAGAGAGCTCAGTTTGCACATCCAGATAGTCCCTGAGATGGACTAGCCCAAGGATGCTGAATCATAGCACGCAGCTTGTCACTTTCCACCTGTGCCCGAGGCAGCCATCATAAATGATTCACAGACCTCATTTCCACTGAACCCACATGTGGCCCCAGAATTCTTTTGAAACAGCTCTTCAGGAAATCATGACCAATGAATTAGAAGTTGGCACAAGTGAAAAGGGTAAAGGGGATTTAGACGTATTATACAAACTGCCATTTATAAACTCAGTCATGGGAATGTAAAGTACAGCACAGAGAATACAGTCAATAACATCATAATAACTATGTATGGTGTCAGATGGGTGCTAGACTTGTCATACTGATCTCTTCATAAGGTACATAAATGTCTAATCATTATGTTGTACACCTGAAACTTCTATGGTATTGTATTATGTAAGTAAAATGTAAATTGTTTTAAAAAGTCGGCACAGGAAGTGAATCCTATTTACCATGGCTGGGTGAGATGACTGCCAAGGGTCCTTCCTGCGCTGACACCCCATGAGGCGGTGTGGGAAGTGGAACTGGCAATGAACTTGGGAACCCCGAGTCTAGCCTGACTCTGCCACTTGTCATCTCTGGTGCCAGGGACAGTTAGTCCCTGTCTCCTGGCCTCAGTTTCTTCATCTGTATCATTTAGCTCTGTGGTCCCATCTAGATCCAATAATGAGACTCATGACAGATTACCTGATGGGGATTGGATGCAACATGATCTCACAGGATTTGCATCCCAGGCCAAGAAGATACCATGGGGAGGAATAATAGCTGCCTTCTTAGGAAGGTGTCTGTGTGAGGCATTTTAATGGCAACATGAAGTGCTGTGGGAGATGGGTTCCAGTGACTCACAACAGAATCCCATACACTCAGGATCCGAAGGGCCTCAAAAGGTAGTGGGGTCACATCTGCATCTGACTTGTGAGGCCCCTCCATACTATGCCCAACTCGAAGTGGCTGAGTCTCTGCTTATATGCCTCTCAGGACATATAAGTAGATTCCTACTTCCCACGGCAGCCCTGAACCTTTGGGGGACACTTCTGAGTATCTGAAAGCTTTTCCTTACATGCTGGTATCACTTCACCTCATTGGGACCCTGTGACTCTTGGGCTCATACAGCCCTGTCTCATCCTTTGTCTCCTGATAGATCTTCAGGTATTTGGAGTCACTTTGTGTGTTTTGTGCCTCTGTACCCCAGCTCAGTCCCAGCCATGAGACCTTGTTTCCATGCTAAAACCTCCGCAAGTGCCGTCACTGTTCCTTGTGTGAGGTGGTTCTGAGTATCCGTGCCCTGGATATGCTCAGGGTTGTCTACTGCCAACACCCAACCTGAAGGTGGCCACGGAGGCCTGGTCTGCCCAATGCAGCGTGCAGTGGAGGTGCCGAGGTGGCTGAGGCTCGGGGTCCTGAGGTCCTTGGGTTTGGACCTCAACTTTACGTGACCTTCCGTAAGGAACTTCTCAGAGCCTCAACTGCTTCCTCTGGAAATAAGCGTGATAACAGTACTTGCCTCATGGGGTTGTTACAAGTATTAGGTTGGCTAATGCACGGTGGGTGCTAGATGGGTGCAAAGTACACACAGGAAATGCTCAATGAATGTTAGTTATTACCACCCTGTCTTTCTAGACATGGTATTTCTGTTAGGGTAGACTAAAGAAACTACTTTGCAGCAGCGTTTCTGAGAAAGACCCCTGGGAGCAGTTGTGTCGTTTTTAGAGCGAGGCATGGACCAGTGTGTGGTGGTGGAGGGGTTGGAGGAGGGTAGCACACCCAAGCAATTGATGGCCAGGGGACCAATAGCCACCTCTCCTTAAAGACTCAGAAAATCAAATTTAGAGCAGAGAAGGCTAAACCGCAGCCTGACAGCACCTGGCAGATCTATGAACTTGTAAGAAACGCGTTATTTTATTTTTTTCTTTCCCGTTTAGGGCTGTTCATCCCAGGGCTTTTAAGAGCTAATTCGGGGCCAAGTATGTGAGCCGGTAATGAGCTTTCCGAATGCTTCCCCCACTCAGACAGGATCAGTGAAGACGCGCCTGGGCTGTCTGTCGGAGAAAGGCAGAGAACATTTGCTTTGATTCCTTGTGAACCTCCTAAGTCCTGGCCCAGCAGGTCTTCCCGCCTCCAAGTGAAGAGCCAAATCCCCCAAATCTGGCTCTGAGCAGGATACGCGGCTGTTTGAAGAACCTCTGCCTTCACTTTGTCACGTTACAGGATCCAGCAGAGCTCAGGGGGGAACAGAGCCCTCCACTTGGAGATGCCATTAACTCATGGCTTTCCCAGGCTGGGCCAGCGAGTGGGCATCACAGTGACGAGATGTGCAGCTAAACAGACCCAAGTGTGCTTGGTGACATTGACAACTGGTGGGGTCAGGGCCAGTTTCTGCTTAACCCTGAAGGTAAACAGGCAGGACCATTGTTTTGGCCTGCCTGGGGCTGTCCTTGGTATACTGTCCTCTGTTGATTCTCCTAGTGTGGTCCATGGACCACTTTTACTGAAGTGATTTTGTAAAATGTGAATTTCTGCTTTGTTCCCCAGGCTGCTAAATCTGGGGGTGAGGCCTAGGATGTTACATACTTAACCAGCTCAGTGGGCATTTCTCATGCTCACTAGGGCTTGGGAGGCATTTGCATCTAGATGTAGGACTAGTTCTTTGTAATCAGGCTGTTCGGAGGTTGCTGTGGCTTTCAGAGCACATAGGTTGTACATAGGGAGGTAGTGAATATGGATGGAAAGAGAATAGAGTTTGGAGAGATTCATAGCTGGTTCCTAGTCCCAGCTAGTCGGTGTATGTTGCTGAGTTTTGGGGTGGTTTGTTACACAGCATTAGTGACAGTTGCTGACTGATACATTTAGTCCAGCCATTTTCAAATTAGCTCAGTGGGCTCTACTCATGGCTTTCTTTTTGCTTCCCAAACATACCAAGCTTGTTCCCACCTCAGGGCTTTTGATCTTGCTGTTCCTTCTCCTGGAATCTCCTTCTCCCTGTTCATTCATGAGTACACCTTTCTCAATATTCATATTTTAGCTAAAATATTCTCTCCTCGGAGTGATTCTCCTTGGCTAGTCTAAGTAGATGCCCCCCCCTCTTTATTTCTTCTATGGCATTTATTACCTTTTGCAATTTATTTATTGATTGTCCATCTCTGACTTTAAGGTACTTTATCAGTTACATTCACTGCTAGGCCCTCATTGCCTGGAACAAAGCCTGGCACACAGTAGGCATTCAACAAATATTTGGTGACTGAGAAAATGCACCACTTTTCCCAGCTCCACATGACTTGGGTCATCACTGCAAGCTATGGGGTGATTCTTTCAAAGTCCTCTGATCTGTGGCCCTCAGAGATCGCAGTCTGGTTTTCCTGCCATTCTCAGACCCCTCCTTAGCATTCACTGCTGTCTGGAGATTCCTCCAGTTTTCTTTCCTCCTTTCTCACTCTGTTGGCTCCATGAAGGTGGGAACCTTTATGTCCACTGCTGGGCCACCAGCACATAGTGGGCACTCAAGACACGTTTGCTGACTGACTGAATAAATAACATAATACATACTTTATCCTAACAATTCCATGTTTAGCAATCTATCCTAAAGGGGTAATCACACCTGTACAAAGTTGTCCACTGACATTTTTTTAGAATAACATAATACTGTAAATAATTGTAAACAAGTCTATCAAGAGGGGACAGATTAAATAAGCTGTGATATGGGACAACATGGAATTGAACGCCAATATAAATGGAGCTCATGATTTATGTGTATTTAGGGACTTTCAACCTTTTATGGCTAAGTAATACTCCATTGGACACCCTTGTTCTTGAATACATATGCTCATCTCTGGTATGTCCTTGGGAGAGATCCCTTAGATTTGAATTATTGGGTCATTTGGTATGAACTCCTTTTGAAAAGTCCTACTTTTTCCAAATACACCTTGCTGTCTCCAAAAATTAATCAACAAAATTACTTGGAGTACCTGAGAGAACAGTTTCTTTGTTTCTTTAACCTTTTTTTAATCAAACAAAAACAGTATTGCTGGAGTCAGAATTAACAAGCGAGATGTTCCATATTAAAAGATTCACTTAGAATGAAGACAAAGGCATCCTATGAGCTCTGACATTCACACGCAACAGACACATAAATGGATTTCTCATAGCTCCAGCTTTTGACTCAATGTATCCAGGCAACAGAAGTCTGGATTTAATAACAGATGTTCACTGCATAGCAATCACCGTATAATGCCAGGATAGACGAAAACAGCATTTTATCAACCAATAAATGTGCTGTTTGCTTTATTTTACCATGTTGTTCTTCAGTTCCCTTCAAAACTGAGAGGACAGATTGAGTCACTCGGCATCTGCTGGGAGCAATATGCTTGGCTTCATTTAAAATGAAAAATCAGGTCTGTGTTTACATTTTTCACCAAAGCATGGCATAGCGTGTGCTAACACTCCCAACTGGGCTAGCCGGAAGGGCTTTCAGGAAAATCTCAGGGGAACTGGTACTGAAGCGGGGAGTCAGTCACCCTTCTGGGAAAGACATATGGTGGCCCTTCCTTCAATCAGCCCCAGCAGAGGGAGGCCGGATTTCTCTCAGCCGGGGACCCATTGTTGGCAAAAGGACCCCTGCTGGGGTTCTTCCCACAGCTGGTGGCTTTGAAACAAGAGCCTACTTTGAAAAGGCCAATGTTTGTATAACGATCTACGTGTGACCTGTACATTTATGAATGCACACACATAATTTGCTGAGGAAAAACGCTTTCAAGGGGGTAGCCAAGAAGAATGCCATTTTGAGTCTGTCTGGGTTGACTGAGTTGAACTCGGGGAAGAGAGAAAGAAGCCGATATTTATTAGGCATGTACTGCATGCCAGCTATTAGGCTCATTTGCATATATATTATCGCATTTAACGATCACAGCACTGCCCTGAGGTAGGACTCCTGTGCTCACTTCACTGGAAGACACAAAAGCACGGAGAGTTGAAGTCACTTGCCCAGGCAGCTGACACACGATGGGAATTGGTGGCAGGATGGCAGGTCAATCGTATGCTAGAACTGGGTGTGACTGACTGAGTTTCCCGAAGATGCTTGCAATGAGAGCTCCCACCCACATGCTCTCTGAGAACCTTGCCACTTCTCCATTGAGAGCTACTATCTATGGCACTGCCTGTGAAACTGGGTGGGCTTTCCTCACAGTGGAGGTGACACTAGGTGACTTCTGAGGCTGGATCATAAAAGGTGCTATAACTTCTACCTTACTTGCTGGAACACTTGCCCTTGAAGCATTTAGCTACCTTGTAAGCAGCCTGGCTGCCCTGAAGTCACCATATACTGTGAGGCCTGAACAAGAAGCGTACGGAGAAGCCTCTGGAGAGAAGACAGGCCCCTGCCTGCAGCTCTCATTGACAGCCAACACCACGTTGCCAGCCACGTGAGTGAGTCATCTTGACAGTGGATCCTTCCAGGCCCCAGCTGACCCCACACGGGACAGAGACAGCCATCCCCCGCCAAACCTTGCACAAATCGCAGACTTGTAAACAAAATAAATGATTTTGATTATTTTAGGCTATTACATTTGCAGGGATTTGTTATACAGCAATACTGACTGATACACTGGGGAACTCAGAAGATGATGAAAAGATTCCGTTCATTCTCTAATCTTCAGTGCCTGGGTAAAATTTTTCAGTAAAAGAAAAACAATGCTTTCTATATAATAGTTGTAAGAAAGTGAGTGATGAGGAAACAAGACCAATTGTTGGTAGCAGTCCTCTCCCACTGCATTGACCAGCCCCACACAGGAAGGTGAAGCTAGCATGATGCTTCCAAAGGTCTCCTGAGACAGACTGTGCTCTCTTTGTCCCGGAGGAGAGAGGATGAAGAGAAAGTGGGCTGAGCAAGCACAAAGGAAGCAAACAGCAGGACTTTTTGAGGGGCAGGTGGGAGCCACTCGGAGCAGCAGCGCCTAAGGGATGGACTGTGGGGTCAGGGCACACAAACACCATGTAAACACAACTGGTTACCACCCTAAAATGAGAACCTGCTTCCAACTTCCACTCCGGGCTCTTATTTGACAATCTCCTCTCCCCTCAGAGGGGGTGAGGGCCTCTTCCAATAACAGATTCAATTTTTTTTGCCGGGGCAGGGGGAGGTGGTGACTTAGAGCAGATCACACTGATTTAAAGATATAATGTAATTGATATTTCCTGCATCCATTCCTCCTGCTTAAACTTAGGACTAATGTACGCCCTATTAAAGGGGAAACATTTCCGTAAGTGTTGACTTAAATTATTTTAATCATCATGTTACTTAATAGAGGCAAACATAAAACTAGGTATAAAATCCGTATGCTTACAGCTCTTATTGAGCTATAAAACTGAAAAAAAAATCCAAATTAAACACAAATGAGACTGCAAAACCAATAAACTTCAAATTAACACCATTAGTTTAATGTGAGGCGGTTTGGTTGAAAGTTGAATCGTGGCTTGCAGTGTGACAGTGATTTTCACATTTCACTTCGGCCTGCCCATCTACCTTAGGCGAGGATGGATGGATGGCTCAGGTCTCTCTCGGCTCCTCTCTCCCGGAACTACTAGAAAATTGTTATTTGTTCACATGCAGGGGCTCTAGGTCCCTAAGTCCTTCTCTATTTGTTTTTTTCTCATTAGCTCATGACAATAAAAGTAGAAAGCCAAAACAAAACAATCAAGGTACCCAATTCGGCTGGAAGCACCAATGCAAACAGGGACACTAAAATCACATTTCACAGTTCAGGGGTCAGGAAACCTTTTCTGTCAAGGGCCAGAGAGTAAATTTTTCGGCTTTGCGGGCCATAGGGTCTCTGCTGCAAAGACTCAACATTGCTCTTATTGCAAAAGCAGCTAAAGATAATATGCAAACAGATGTGTTTCTTTAAAACGTTATATGGACATGAAAGTTGGAATTTCATAAAGTTGTCAAGTGTTGTGATATATTCTTCTTTTAATCCCCCCTCCCCCCTAGTGATTTAAAACTGGAACGTCATGCTTGGCTCTAAGCCATACAAAAACAGGTTGGGCCTTGATGTGGTGCTTGGGCTGTGGTTGGTGGGCTCCTGGCATAGATGTGACAAAGCATGAAAGGAGATGGAGACTAGTAAACTGATATTTCGGTTATTACTATTTAAATGCAAAACTTTACATTTAAAAGAGAAGTTACCCTAGAGAATTCATAGATCCTGGAAAATATCTCCAAGGAACTGAGAGGCTGGAACCTGTCCAGAGAGCAAGCCCCATGCGTGTCCAACCGGATGTGGGGAAATGTGAGAGCGTCCTCCTCCCCAACCATAAGCAGAGGCCACACCGTAGGTGCAAAATAAAAGCACCAGCAGTACCCACAGACCATCCAAGGAAGTACTGTAGTGACTGCAGTTCCTGTACAAACTTGCTCCTTGATCAGCCAGCTTGGAAAAGCCTACATGGATGCACGTGGGAGCTGGCATCTGAGAGCAATGCCTGAGCCGACACAGGGCTTCTGGGCTCCCAGCTGGCCTCTCTGCTCCACTGCTGATTAGCTGTGTGACCTTGGGCTTAACCTCTCGGTGCCTCATTTACTTCCTGTGTAAAATAGCCACGCTGACATCAAGACTGCCCGCCCTCTCCCTCCCAAACACATTAGGGGTGTTAGGAGGTTTCAATGAGATAGTATGTGCAACGCGCTTGGCATACTACCTGCAATACAGCAAGCCTTCAATAGACAGCCGCCATTAATAAAGTCAGAACAGATTGCTGTCGGATAGTGGTTTGAGCTCCCCTGAGCCCCACTGGTAAATAAGGGTGCGGGGGAGTCTTACTTGGTCTCAGGGGCGGGGTGCATCAGCCAACAGAAAACCCTGTGCAGTGCCCGTGTGTGCCATAGGCGGTCAGCCGCCCGGCCCAGCACTGGGATCTGTTCCAGACACTAAATCCCAAAATGAATACTTCCGTTTCGGTCAATAACATTGTACAACTTGTGGTGAAAACCGAGAGGCGATTAATCATTGAAACTGGAAGCATTTGATGCTAGAGCAGAGGAAGTGCGGGAACAACACGCAGCGATTTCAGCCCTCCGCCTGGGCCTTGGTCTTTTAGGCACTGCCTGGGTTCTCAATACGTTTCCTTTGGTGTTGGGGTTTGCTGAAGTTTCAAGACAGCGCTGTGAGCCTAAGAAGGGAGTGGTTGGGGTGCACGCAACCCTAGGCATTGGGTGGGTTCCGGGTGTCGGGGGCCCCACTCAGCCACCTGCAAGGAGCTTTTCTCTATTTAGTAGGAAAATATATGCCGAAGTGACAATCTAAGAACCCAAACCTGTCAGCAGATGTTTTATGGCTTGGTGTGTGTGTGTGTGTGTGTGGGGGGGGGGGGTGTAACTGAGGCAACTCTGAACGTTTTGGACATTGCACATACAGTCCGTGTTCAGCTTCTCCCGAAAAGTCAGGAGATCTGGCCAGATTCCCCTGGACAGTGACAGCCTGGGGCTGAGAAGCAGCTGTCCCTTCAGACAGGCTCTGTGAACCTCCCACGGGGCCCCCACCACTTCCTTTCCTCTTCCCGACAACTATTTGTCGCCATTCATTACTGTGCGTGGGGTGCTATTTGTCTTACAGCAGAGACACAGTTCTCTGTACTCACATCTCTATTAAATGTGGGGAAATGAAAGATGGATGAAGAGGGATGCATTTTTCAAGGAAAATGATGGAAGGCAGATTTTCTTGTGATATTGAAGAATAGTCCTCTGTATTTTGTATGCAAGTGGCCAACTTTCCTCACTTGCATGACTCATCAGGCCCAACGCTGGAGTCTGCTTTATTCCCTAAGCTTCCAGAAATCGCCACCTTTAAGCATAGTCTCATTATTCAGGAAACTCACTCAGCCACTGTCTACTAAGTGCCTGCCCTGCACTGGGCACCACGCTCGGCCCTGCCTACAGGGGTGACGCAGGCAGACTTGCCCCTCTGTCCTGTTTCAGACTGGCCAACCAAAGGCATCTCAACAATGCACGTTAGCCATCCCAACAAAGGGCTGCTTGCTGTGATGGGAGGAAAGTCATAGCACTATTAACTGGGGGGAAACTTCTGATGAGGAGTCTGTACTCTTTCCAGGAAGAACTGAGGCTCCGGCTGAGACCTGGAGGGAGAACGAGCTGTTCGGGGAAAAGCACGTGCAAAGGCAAGAAGAGAGAAAGGTGTTTGTGAACTGGAAGAAGCTAAGTCTCTGGAGTACGCAGCATGAAGGTGGGTGGGTGGAGGGACTGTCCAAAAATGAGACCAGTCAGGTGAGTGGCAGCTGGGCTGTAATGCATAGGTTGTTGGAAGGCGTTCGTGACTCACTGGGGGCTGGAAATGCACTGATAAATCCCAGCAGCCAGAGGAGAGCAAGAGTCAGTCAGAGTGCATAAGACAACCTGATGGGGGAGGAGAGAGGGAGGTGAGCAGGCTGGACAGACAGTGGGGGCTGATGATGGGGGCAGGGCGCCTAGGACACCTTTGCATTAGGCCCCTGAACCCAAGGGTGGTGGAGGTACAGCCGTCACAGTGCAGGCTTCCGAGCTGGACAAAGCTGTGCCATTTTCTGAGGGGCTCTGAGACACTACTTAACACTGAGTAGCCTCCGTTTCCTCACTTAGAAGTGGGGATAATGACAAATACCTCCCTGTTGTTGTGAGGCTTAAATGAGGCTAAAAGCACCTTGCACTTAGGGAGAACACAACAAAAGTAAGTTGCTTTCCAATTGATTTTGGTGAGCACTGAAAACCTGGTGCTTAACCTGGGCTGACTGAGCTTCTTGCCTCCCAGGAGGCATCTCCTGTTCCGCACCCCCAGCTGGGAGGAGCCCTCCCCATTGCCCGCCATCTGTCACCGGCGCTCCAGTGCTGACCCGCAGCCTGGCACAGGGCTGCGAGGATAATTACCACTTCTGAATCGATTCCTTCGAGCCCTTTTGAACAGGCTGAGGAATGCTGTGATTAAAATGATTAAAAACCTGCTTCCTATTTCACAGCTTTTAATATTTGATAAGATTTTGAAGAGAAGGATGAGAGCAAGGCATGAGATCTGGCAGTTTACAATCCCAGCCTCCAGTCCTTTTAGAACCTGTCGGGGCATTGAAACGGGGGGTAGGGGGGGGTGCGGGGGGAGAGAGAGTATGAGGCAGGGAAAACTGGCATGCATTCTGGAAAGGAGAAACGCACAGCAAGACAAAATGAGCTTTCCATTCTTCCAGGTTGACCATGGTTCTGAATGGCAGTAATAATTAAGATTAGTATCATAAAAATAAAAAGAAGACTACAGCAGCTATCATTCACCGGGACCCAATATATGCCAGGCATGTGTAAGGAATTTATCTCCTCTAATTTTCCCAACAATCTTATAAGGAATATATTTTTCTTTTATAGAAAAATAGAGGTTCATAAGGAAGTAGAACACCGAGACCCTCTTGGTTTGGTTCAAACTTCTGACCAGGACACCAACACCTTTACCCACACCCGCCAAACTCACTCCCCATCCAAACTCTGACCAGGACAGCTCCTCGCCGACAGCCTTTCATCCTGGTTCTGGCCTCACCGGTCCTTCCCCATCGCTTCTTCACCTTTGCTCCTTCGATGATTAGATCCCAACCTTCTGTCTGAGCTCTGAAGTTTGTTTCCGCCTCCTGAATGCTCACCTGACTTCCTGGATGAACTGATCTGACTGTCGCTCAGCTCACTTCGTCCTCTTAATTCTTAACCCCTGCTCTGACCTCTTTTCCTCCTGATTTCCCATCTGACGTTTGGTCTGACCTCCGCCTTCTTCACCTTCTGTGTCCCACTTCTCACTCATCCCTTAGACCAGGGTTTCTCCACAGTGACACTTTGGGCATTTGGGACTGGATACTTCTGTGTGGGAGGCTGTCCTGTGCATTGTGGCCGTCTAGCAGCACGTCTGGGCTCTACTCTCTGGGTACCAGCGGCACCTTCCCCTAGTTGTGGTCATCACGCATGCCTCCAGATATTCTTAAACATTGTCAGGGGCATCCCCCCGCCCCCCATTGAGAACCACTGCCTGTGAGCGTCTGCCCCTGTGCCTCAGGCAGTGACCCCTGTCCCATTCTCCAGGACAATTGAGACTTACACGTTTCTGTTTCCAGCTCTTCTAGGTAACTATTCCCACAGCTCAAGCTACAGACCCCTGCCCTTTAGAATCCCAAGTCAGATTCTTTTTTTGGAATTTCTAGCGGCTAGCCACAGACTTCCTGTTCTCCGTACTCCATGCCACAGCTTCTTTCTTCCTGATTCTTTGTTTGTTTCCCTCCTTCTCCTGGTTTATGATTTTGCATTTTAATAAGCAGTTCAATTTCTCAGGTGCTCTGGGTGGGTCATTAATTTCATGGTGTTCCACTCTCGTTAACAGCATTGCCCCTGACAATCAGGGACCTGTTTAACCTCCATCCCCTCCCACTTCTGCTTTGCTGTTTGTTTCGATCCAAGCTTTCTGCACTGGTCAGGTCTCCCAGATACCTACACTGCTCCATAAATCAATGTGGACTACAAGGTCTCCAAACCATTGCAATTCTATTTCCTGAGGAGAGGGAGGCAGCAGCATGTGTGGAGAGAGCACGCGTATTAAAAACAGAGAGTTCCAAGTTCTGCTTTATGCTTTCCAGTCGTCGTGTGACCTTGGGCCAGTGACTGAAACTCTCAGAGGCTCAGTTTAATGCAACCTTCCCCTTTTCCTTTAAAAGTATAAATAAAAATACATATAGTACAGATAGCTCAGGAATTAGAAGAGACAAGTTTCCTCCCATAATTGTTCTCTTTTCATCTTCACCCTTGTATAAGAATTATTTTGAATTGTTACTAACCTATAGCCTCCATTTGTCTCATTTTCTTACATATTAGGCATCTTAACACTTTGCTGTGTCATGTGGAGACGAGGCTCGTGGATTTAAATACGTTATCTAATTACTCCTCCCAACAATCCTAGGAGACAGATACTATTTCCTCCCATTTGTTGGATGAAGAATCTGAGGTCACAAGGTCTCACAGGGAGAAAGTGGCAGGGCCAGGATTAGAAGCCTCGACTTCCCTACTTAAAACACATGATTTGAAACAAACAGCAGGTTGCTTTCCCCATGCAATCAATAAATTTGAATAGGATAATGTATATAAATGGCTTAGCAGTGCCTGGCTCATAAGAGATACTTACTAAATGTTAATTCCTTTCCTTACCTACATGTTTGGGTAATAAATAGAAACTGTAAGAGTTTCAAAAAAGAGCAGCGGGACTTTGTAAGTTCTTTCCTCTCCCTGGCTACACACTTCGCTCGGCTTCAGCTTCTTTTAGGCAGAGGTACTAGTACGTGTCCCCATGCTTCCTGTATCATTGTGGATGTTAATAAACAGTTATTGATTCAACCATTGATTAGAGTAGCACTGGCAATGCCAAGTCACCTCCATGGGGGTTCTGTGGGGAGAGGTGGGGCTGGTGCACTGGCCCATGGCTGTTCTCAGACAAGGGCGTTTGCATAAGTGGAACGTGCTGTCCCCATCTCTAATGAAGATTTGAATGTCACTAATTGGCAGGCAGAGGCTGTGTTCTCTTTATGGGGATCAGAAGTGAGCAGAGCGTGCCCTGAATGTTAATTCCCTCTGCAGCCCACATGTGAGGGTGGGGGGCGAAGAAAGGGACAGGATGAAGGGCTGAGGGGGCACAACACACTCCAGACACAGAGCTCTGGTCTCGTGGCCATTTCATTAGAATGTCCTGAAGGAAAATGAGAAGGGCACAGGATTTGGAGCCAGGTAACTCGGGTTGAGTTCCTGAATCTATTGCTTTCAAACTTAAGTCAGAAACAAATCTCTTGGTCTCTCTGGGCCCCAGTTTTTGTATCTGTCAAATGAAAATAAAATGATAATACGTGTAACTGGTAAAAACATTTATCGATTGAATGAATGAAACCTGATAGATTTTTCTGAAGAATGAGACATCACCAATATAAATATAAAAAATCTGTTTGTTCTGCAAGTGCATAACCAGGAAAAAAGTCTCATAGGAATAAAAAATAATGACAAACCATATGCAGCCTTCTGGGTGAGGTTGGACAGGTCTCCCCAGGGAAAGGATCAACACCACCTCCTAGTCCAGTAGTGCTCATGTCTTTTGGGGCAATTATTTGAGGTGCTTTTAAAGATACAAATACACAGGCCACATCTCTGAAAAGAGTGTGGTTTGATAGGTTGGGGCGAGTAGGGAGAAGCCAGGAATCTGAATTTTTATGTGTCCCCAGCAATTCATCCCATAGGCAATGCTGGTTCAGCACCATGGCCAGCGCCGCCTCACCGCACTGGTTTCTGCTACCAACACATTCATTTGATCAAAGACCGAATGAGCTATCCTAGGAAAGATGCTGTTCCAATCAGTGTCATTGCCCCCAATTTACCCTCCAGGACTCTTAGGGACATCCCATGGACATCTGAGCAGAACCGGGATCAATCAGAAAAGACAGAGCTACAATTTTTGAACACCCCCAGAGTATAGTTTGTAATATATTATTAGCATTGGCTTCTGTGCTGATATACAATGTACCTCATAAAAACATACACAATTATAGAAATTAAAAATGATAAAATAAAAAAAAAACCTTATCAATAGAAGGCGAAGTGATTTCTTCCTGCATCTGTGATGACCATTCGTGTCCCCGGTGGTGTGGGTTCCTCATCGTACTGATAATTGCTGTTGGAGATTCAGCAGACCTTTATCATGCATCTACTCCTTGTTACAGCAATGGTGGAAGGAAGATGGAGGGGTGGTTGGGGAGTGGGAGTGTGTCAGTGTGTGTGTGTTTGAATGGTGTTTGGGGGCAGAGATGTGTTGGGAAGGGAGCCTTCCTGAGCATGTCCAAAATCATGAAATCTCCTCTTCTAAACTGTGTGAGTATGCCTTCACATTCCTGTCCAGGTAAGCAATAAAAAACAAGGGAGACAAAGGAAAACTTTTACTGCATCACCTCTGCCAAATATTTAGTACGGATGTCCTTGCCACAGAATTCTCAGGCCGAGTGTGAGGTGTTGGGGAAGGATAGGCAAGGAAGCCCTGGATGTGGGCAGGTGACATCAGGACGGTAAAAACTGAATGTGAAGCGGCTGGATGACTCAGTTGGTTAGAGTGCGAGCTCTTAACAAGGTTGCTGGTTCAATTTCCACAAGGGCTGGTGAGCTGTGCCCTTCATAACTAGATTGAAAACAACAACAACAATAACACAAAAAAACCCCACAATGACTTGACTTGGAGCTGAGCTGCGTCCCCCACAACTAGATTGAAAAACAATGACTTGACATCCTGGAAAAACACAGTTCCCCAATATTCCCCAAACAAACAAAAATACTGAATGTAGGACCATGAGCCTGTGTCCAACAGGCTCTGGTTACCCCTCCATGTAGTTCCACCAATAACAGCCACTGAGATGTAATTCCAATAAACTGAGTAACGGATTGATCCAGTTAGAACAATCACTAGACTCATTCCTTTCACCACGGTGCCTGCATGGTCAGGCGGTGTAAACTGTGCCCCAGCCGAAGTGGAGAGCAGCAGGGCTCCCAGATCAGTAGGTGAGAGAGTCACCTGTGCTCTGGGGGAACTTCCAAGCAAGGGTGGGGGTGAGATTGGTGGATGGGTTTCTTAGACCCTCCTAGTTAGTGTCCAGCAGTGTCCCAGAATGAAAAGGCAAATTCTAAGGGGTGTAGAAATGTGTGGGTAGGGGTGAGAAGTGCCTCTGGATACCAAACTGACAGTCTGGAAGCGTGATGCCTCAAGCCTTGGGCTCCCTCTCCACAGTGGAGGAAAACAAGAACACCTGCCTTGGGGCCAAGCTCTGCAGGGGGCCAAAGGACTAGACCTGGTCCCATGTGTTACTCTGGTGCGTCAATCCCACTCTAGGCATACGCCCCTCTCACTGCGTTTCATTATCCAGCTGCAGCTGAGAGCCCTGGTTTCGGAAAGGCAGATTTCTCTGTAGGACAATTCCAGGAAACTTTAAATGCAAATTCGTGCTTATTGAAAGGACTTTTTTGAGAAAATGGAGCATGTCGTTCTCAGACACGGTAGCTCAGGGGCTGGGAGAGGGCATGCGAGGATGAGGGAATGGGGTACTCATGGGATGCCAGCCTTTGGGAAGGGCTCTTGCAAAATAAATGCACTTGCAGGGGCCCACTGGGCTTTGGGAGCTGGGCAAGGGAAGGGAGGCCAGAGAAGAGAGCATTTGTTTATTCATCCAACAAACATTTATCAAGTGCCTGCTATGCATCAAGTGCTCTTCCTGCCACTGGGAACACAGTAATGAACAAGACACCCGAGGTGCCTGCACTCACAGAGCTCATGTGCTGGTGGCAGTCACGTGGTCCCTGGGGATGGATTTCATCATGAAGCTGTTGTGTCCCTCTGCTGTCCACTCACCCATCCCTTGTCACTGAGGAGTCTAGGCTTGCCCCGACCTCCAAACTTCTGCCTAGAATTCCCTCTGCCTCTGATCGGCCTTGCAAACGCATATTTATTCTCTGAGTTTCGGCTTGATTTGAGCTCCCTCAGGAAGCCTTCCCGCCACCCTTGCTGCGCCAGCTGCCTCTCCTCTTTGCTTCCCTCTATCTTAGCATTTGCCTTTTCTGTTTGTCTTTGCAAACATAATACACTCCTCGGGGTCAGGGCTGAGTCCTAATCATTTTTGTCTTCTGATCCAAGGATACGTCCTGCCCCACAGTGGGAGCTCAATACAGAAGAATCACGTGGAACTGAATGGACCACTGTGGTGTGCCAGGCACTGTGTGCGCTAAGCCTCATGGGCACCGGAGAGCTGAATCCAACACGGACTCCAGCCTCAAGAAGCTCCCAGCCTCAAGAAGCTCCCAGCCTCAAGAAGCTCCCAGGCTCGTGGACAGTGATCAGCCCGAGGCAGAGACGGCACCAAAGGGCTAAGTGCCCACGTGAGCTTAGGCAATGCCCTGAAGGGCCTGGAGCAAGAGGGGAAGAAGGCTTACGCAGCCCCTAGTCTTGGCCTCCCACGAGTCACCTTCATACACAGGCTGCAGCCAACTTTCTGCATGTTGCTGCTCCCAGCCTGGCACCCCTGCCATCTTCCATGCCTGGAATGCCCTCATAGCCACCTCAGCCCATTCAGACTCTGCCCATCCCTATTATGGCTGCTTTGTCATCTGCCTGTCAGCAGCCCCCAGTGGGGTTGGCGAGGTAGGCAGGAGGGCACTGGGCATCTGAGGATCTAGGGGCCAGCCAAGCAGAACGGGGATTTGTTAATTGACATTTAAATGTCAATGCGCCACATTAAATGTTATGGGCATTTCATTGCAACCCTTGAGGGTCATAAACACCAGTCTGGCTCCTTAATCACTGCCCACATTAATTACAGATGCCCTTTGGTAAGTGAAAACAAACCCACTGCAGATGCCACACTCCAGCCAAAAGGCTGGGCTCCTGCCTGCCAGGTGGCAGGGACGTTCATTTCATACAGGAGGCTTGGCCTGGTCACTGCGTACCAGAAGGGACCTCTTCTTATGAGAAGGATGGAGAGTTAGAGAGAGCTGTAGAGAGAGTGAAGCAGGGAAGAAGGAGGGGGAGAAGTAGAGAGAGAAGCAGGGAGAAGGACGGAGAGGAAGGGAGAGAAGTGAAAGAGAGCAAGAAACACACAGCAAAATCACTGAGAGAAAAAGCATCAGGGAACAGAGGACACAGGGTGAAAACAAGAGACAGGAAAAGACAAAGAGAGAGAGACTAAGAGAGGGAGAGAAAGAGACAGTGACGAGAAGCATTGACCTGGAAATGAAAATATTTGTTACTAGATGGTCCTGGAAACTTGAATCCCTGGGATACACACAAGCTGCCTGCGCCCTCCAGAGATTAGACACCCCTGGGATAGGATGGGGTTGGAAACACAGAGCTACTGGCTAACATGAGGTGGTCCTGGGAGGGAGAGGGTCAGCGAACTCACAAAACTGCTGTGTGCCAGGGAAGTCCCACTGTCCCCAGGGAGCAACAGAACACTGAGGCCCAATGTCACAGGGTGAGAAGCCCAAGGTCACAAGCAGAGTTGAGTATAAGACCCAGGTCTCGTCTTTTCCAGGGCTTTTCCAGGAGCCAGAGTATCGGTCCAGACATGCTAGCTCTCCCCCTGAATCAGATCTAAAGCTTGACGCAATGCGTTTATGTTTCAGCCGAGATCCAGGCTGGGTACCAAGCATTGGAGCACGCACAGCTCGCTGGGTCAGGTCATGAGTGAGAGGAAGACAGAGAATTCTCTCGTGATGCTTTCTGCTGGAAGCCCAGAGGCTGAGAGGGAGGGCTGAGGAGGGTGGGGGTTGGTTTAATGAGTTCTGCCCACCCCACAGATTCTCACTGCCCTGAAAACTTGGCTTCTCCTGATAGCTCCCCAGTTTCTGCTCAGCGCTGGCCCCACAGAGTTTAGGGAACTTATAAAACCTGTATTATACTGACCACTAGCTTTATTGACTCATTTAAAATTTGTATCTCCTAATTTTTTTGTTACGAAGCAGCCAATTTACATAAAATGAACATATGTAACATATGCTCGTGTTACAAAGCATACTACTCACCACCACCTGTGAACTCCCTCTACCCCCAACTTAAGAAAATGGGCAGTGACCAAGCAGTGGGTTATCCCATAAGACATACTGTCGGCCTTATTTATATGGGTGAGGGGTACGCAGGAGGGAACTGGGGCTGAGAAAGGTGTGCAGGGTCTGGAATGGCAACCGAAACACAGTTTAGGGCTCAGGCTTTGGGGTCTTGCTGGATTGTGGGCATCTGTCCATGTTGAAGTGGTTTTATTCTGAACCCGGACACATCTGTTTACCAGTCTCTTCTTTGTCAGATTCGGTTTCCCTAACTTGTACCAAGGCCCTCTCAGATCCTGGCCGAGCACACAGGAGGCAGAGCTCAAATGTCGAGGGGCTCTTGTTTGAAGAGCCCCAGCCTAGAGGGACAGACGGACAGGAAGTACACAAAGCCCTGGTCACCATGAGGGGGATGGGCTCGAAGTGCCCAAAAGTGAGACTTAGCTTGGAGGAGGCGGAGTTTGACAGAGGATGGGATTTTGGGATTGGACTTTGAAGGATGAAAAGGTGTCTGCCTGGCGGACCAGGAGAGGAGAGGGCTTCCCAAACAGCAGCTAGAAAAGGTGTGGTGTTATAACGTTTGAGGGACTGGGACATGTTTACAAAAAGTTCCGATGCTACAACGTACGACGTGTGGGTGAGGAAGCCAAAAATGAATACTATGTGTTCCTGGTTTGTAGGTAATTTGACATAGATGGAAATAACGGTGGATTTATTATGATCGTTTAAATAAGAGTGACATAAATGATGCTTTGAGACTATAGCAGAATTTTGAAAATAATGCATTTACCTCTACCTTTAACAAATTTGCAAAAGGAGCTTAGATGGTCAGAGAGCTGTCTAGAGTGATGGTGGATGCCATCTTGAGGAGTGATGAGTAAACGGGGTTAGGAAGAGGATTGTCAAGAGAGATCAGACAAGGTGCCAATAAGGGCGTTGCGTAGCCGGGTGGACTTGCGCCAAGAAGTACTTAGAATCAAACCTGCCTGGGATGGAAGAGAACAGGGATCCGTGTCTTGCTTAAATTTTCCCATTTTACAGAAGGAGAAACAGAGGCCGCGGGAGAAGATGAGACTAGTTTAAGGCCACTCAGCCTATTAGGGCCTAACAAGATATAGCTCCCTATGTCAATTGGCAGGTTTTAAACAATGCTTGGATTTATAAGCACTTTGTTTTATTTTATTAGATCTGCGTGTCACAGCCCCGTGCCCTTAAGGACTTCTGTTTGTGCTTTCCCAGCTCATTAAAACATAATAATAGACTTGGGGACCATTAGGGTTTCAGTTCGCTGAGTCAGCACCTGGCTGTCTCTTTGTGGGAAATGCACAGGTGGGTTGGATGGCAGCATCTGGGGTCGTTCCCAGCTGGTCCCAGAGGTGGCACCAGCTGCTGGGATGGCAGCTTCCCTGACACTGGAGTCAGGGTCACGCTCACAGTCCTGACACTTGAGTGGAGTCGCTCTGTCAACTTACTTTCAAGTTCACCGCCCCAGCCACCTGGGCAGGGGATGTGATGTAGCCATTTTATAAAAACTCAGGGAAGGAAGGGGTCTCGGCTAAATCACACAGTTGGTGGGGGGGCAGAACTGAGTCCATGTAACTGTTAGTACAGTGTTCGCTTCTAGACCGGAGTGTCTATAATCTGCTAGTGGACAGACACAACCTCAGTACTGAGTGAGGAAAGACGAGGAGAAGCCATGATAAAGGCTGACAACTATGCCTGACGCTTTCCCAAGTACTTTACCTGTGTCCTCTCACTTAACCTTCATAACAACTTTACACTAGAAAACGCAGATTAAGCCCAAATTTCTCACTGTAACTGAAAAGCCCCCTAGGATTTGACGCCTGGCTATTTCTCCGACCTTATTCCTATCCATTGTTTTCCTCTCTCTACTCCAGTCCAGCCACTCTGGCCTCCTTCCTGTTTCTCAAACACGTTCCCACCTCAGGGCCTTTGCACAGCCTGCTCCCTCTGCCTAGCAATGCTCTTCCTTCTAATGGTCATACGGCTCGCACATGAAGTTCTCAGAAAGGCCTTCCCTGATCCCACCAGCACTCTCCCACGATCCAATTGTTTGTCCCTGAGCGGACGGGACCCACATCGTTCACTGCCGAACGTCTAACCCAAGCACAGAGCTTGGCACACAACAGAGACTTCAGTATATGCTTATGACATGACGTGAATGAAGAATGGCTAGGGCAGGCGGGAGAGGAGGAGGTGAGGGAAAGAGCATGATGTCCTGGAACCGCCCGCCTGCCATCACTCCTCCAGGTTACTCCTCTTTGGGGTGGCTTCACCAGGGACATATATTTGGGAGAGAAAATTGTTGACTGAAGTTTATCCATGTTCATTCCGGAAAATATTCAGCATGCCGATAGTGGCTAATGTGTTTGAGCACTTACTATGTGCCAAGTTTTTCAATGCATGAATTTGCTACTTCCTGTGACAACCCCACAAGGTGGATACTGGTGGAATACTGTTTCACAGCTCAGGAGAGAGGTTCAGGGGTGCTGAGTCACTGGGCCAAGGTGGCACAGCTAGCAAGGGGATTGCACACTGAGCTGGGATGGGAGCTTGGGAAGTCTGGGCTCTGGAGGCTGTGCACTTAACCTCTACACTCCGCTGCCTCTCAAGGGGAGGAGGTGGCACACAGTTAGTCTATGGAAACGCTGGTTATAAACCCAAGTCTGTCCAACTCCTGAGGCAGGACAACCCATGACGTTTGAACAGGCAGCCTCAGCCACTAGAATCCAGGCTTCAGACCAGCAAGAATTTCCCATGTGGCAGCTGGAGCTGACGGCACGATGAGGGTCTAGAAATACGCTGCTGCATTGAGGGTGGGGTCCCCCAAGTGCTCCCGCCTTTGCTAATCATAGCTCAGGTTCTGGAACAAACACCGAGGGCGTCCCTCACAGAATGAGCCATCACAGATGGGGCTGAAGACGCTTCAGATTGTCAGAGCTGGGCTGCTGGCTCCAGCCTGCTTCCAGGCCTGTCTGCTGCACACCCCAGCCCTCCCCTCCTGTGCCTCTGTCTTTCTCTGCTAACACGGGGCCCTCCCTGCCTCTCTCCTGGCCTGGGCAGGAGGCTCTATCCGTGGGGAGCAGGTCCCTGACCAGCACGAGGAAGGGGAGTGCAGGCAGCATCTGAGGGTGCTCAAGAGGGTGCCACCTGGCCAGGGCCTGGGTGTCGGCACACGCGCAGGACTCCAGGAATCTCCCTGGACTGGCAGCTCGGAGGCATTCTTCTGGCCCTCACCCCCAAACTCTTGCTTGTAGCTCCTCCAAGAAGAAGTTGAGAGTTTGGGGATCCCCAGAACACAAGCAGTATGGAGGCGGCCCTATAGCAGGATGGTTCAGACTGTCAGGCTACCTGAGCCGCACCCCGCATTTGCTTGACCTGCGGACGTGGTGTGATGAGCCGCACTTTGCTCACCCACCAAATGGGGATAAGGGACACCTGCTTCCCAGGGCCTGGAGAGTTAAGTGCACCGATGTGTTTCATGTACACAGTGCTGTGCCTAATACATATTTTGTGCTCAGTAGAGGCCAGTGTTGCTTTTGTCTTTGTTGCAATGGGTCAAAGGTTCCTAGTCGCTGGTCTGCACTGGCCTAACCCTGCCTCGCGCTGGGGCAGGAGGCCAGGTTACAGGGGACCCAGAAGCTGGTATTAGGACAGTCCCAATAACTTGATTCCTCGTAACCCCTAAGGCCTTCCTGATTTTCCTAAGGCCTTCCCAATTTCCTCAAGACCTTCACAGATGCCCTCCAAGTCCATTTCATGAAGACTCTGAGACCATGTTTGACAAATGAGCACAACCTCACTACAGAACCACTGGGCAACATACCTTAGGAGGAAGCAGAAGTATTTGCTCCTGGCATAGCTAGGACCTTCCAGCACTGACCCAGGGATCATTTGGGACAGAGCCTGGGGCAGGGTGGGGGTGGATAGAGGTGGCATGGCATCCCTGGGACACAATGCCTTAAAATAGGAAGAGCAGAAGCTGTGGGGTCAGCTGGCCCTTGGTTGGAGCCCTGAGCCCACCATAGCTGACTGTGTGACTTCCCCTCTCAGAGCCTCAGTTTCCTCATCTGTATTATGGGATGATAATGCAGACCTGGCAGGGCTGTTGAGAAGGTTAAATACCAGACAGGCACATAGTAAGTGCTCCACACATGTGCGCTCCTGCAGAGTAACCTCTGTCCTTTTGGAAGGCATGGTGGTTCCCACCTCAATGCTTCTGCCCCAGAAGACCCTCCTTGGGAGTGATCTCCCTACAGCACGGAACAGACGCCCCGAAGTCACCACGCAGAAGCTGCTGGTAATCATGTCTGCATTACCCTGATGATGGCTGAGCTCAGTCTTGTCCTCACTGGTGAACCTAGGCGAGCAGGGTGTTTACTGACAGAGCAGCGAATGCTCTTGTTCTAAGGTGGGGCTGGGGAGGAAAGCGATTCTGCTCCTGCCTCCCAGACGAGGGATAATTACAGTGCTTGTCAAAATAAGATGCAGAGATAGAGCCCGTTCCCTGCCAGCCAGCTTCTCAAATCCCCCGGGAATCCCTGGTTTAATTAAATACCTGGTGGAAACGCTGGGCGCTGGGTGTCGGCAACGCGCCTGGATTAAAAATCCACCCCAAACAGAGCCAGGATGAGTGCAACCCCCTCCACTCCTCAAGGGGCTCTGGGTGGTGTCGAGGAAGCGGGGTGGGGACAAGAAAGAGAAGCAGAGAGGAATGACAAACACAGGAAAGACACAAATAAACAGATAGATCCAAAGGAAGCTCTGGCTGCCCCAGAAGGGATTAGAATTTCCTAACTGGGAAGCCTGCCTGCAAAGAAATGTTCTGTCTTGCTTAAAAAATTAAAACTCACATCCTTGAGTCTGGCCAGGGGGTGAATCCAATTTGGGGAAGTGTAGCTGGGCTGCCAGCCCTGAACCTGGTCTCTAAGATGCTTGCAGCTTCGCGAGCCTCGTTTCTGTCATCAAGCTGTCCCCCACCATTCCTCTGGCCTCCAAAGCCAACTGCCTTCTCTTTATCACCTGGCCCAGTTTTGTACACAAGACCACTCTTTAATCCCTCTACAAAATGGCTGAGCTTGGCTGCAACATTAGACGGGACTTAACTAAAATCCTGGGATGACAACCAGAAAATAAACACTGATCAGACCTTAAATCTGGATAAGCCAGCATGCAAAATGCAACTTCCTCTCAGAGGCGCTGGGGACTCACTCATCCTTCTTAGTCACCAGCCCAGAGTCCATTCTGGCCCACCTCCTATCCATTCTAGACTTGGGGGGGGGGGCGTCTCAAACCAGTGGCCTGGGGACTTGATCTAGCTAGCGCTTAGGTATTTTTCCTTTGGGACATACAGTCTTTTTAAAAATCAAATAACATTGCAAGGCATGTGTATATCCAGGTTCCCATAAAATACCAGAAGACCTGGCCACACAGGGCCACATTCCCACAGGCGTGAATGACCAGCTGGAACCGAGGAATAGTGTTCTCTTTAGACAGGACATGCCCTTCCAAGCATCTGACACTGTCACACCGGTCTAGATCCTGTAATGTCAGGGCAAGAGCCACGGTGCTGCCCCCTGCACTGCCCACCTGCACGGTACTAGGTATTGCGTCAGTTGTACACATCTCACAGACTTTCTCACAGGAGGGGTAAGCCCGTGTTTGCCCGTTCAGCTCTCTATCCTCTCATTCAGCAAGTGTTCTGTGCACTTGCTCTGTCCCAGGCATTGTGCTAAGCATGGAGACAGAGGGTTAAATAAAACAGACATCCAAGGTGCACCTTCTCACTGCAGGATTTCTATCTGAGGCCCTCTCCTTCCTTGGAAGGAATTGCAACTAGGAACGGCTTCCCATCAAGACTGGACAGCCCTCCTATGAGGTATCCTTACCGTCACAGACCCCAAGATGATAACTGTACCTCCGACAACTCAGCAACATCACCGTCTTACAAGATGTGTGTCAGTCTGCTTGGGTGGGGGAGGGGGGATTGTTCTATCGTTCTAGCTCACAGACAGTAGAGGGGAGGTGGCATCACGTAGACTTAAAAGGAACGTGGATTCTGAGCCAGGCTGCCTGGGTTTAAATGCTGGCTCAGTGCTACCTTGCGCAAGTTACTTAGTCTCTCTGGGCCTTGGTTTTTCTTACTTGTTAAATGGGGACAGTGATAGTTCCTACCCATGAAGTGGCTATGAGAATACATGTAAAGTGATGGGAACATAGTAAGAGTTCTATTTAAAGATATGGACAATAAATAAACGAGAACCAGGGATACACACAAGTTCTGAGACAGGAGTACGGTCATGTGATTTGCAGGCACCCTTCCCTGTTCAGGACCTTCAGGATTCACCTGCAAAGCAGAGATGCCCCTCCGTGGGCTGGGGGGATATTATGCAAAGTGCCTACAGTGTTCTGCCCAGTGTCTGGGCCACCAGAGGTGCTCACTGTGGTTACGTTTCTTCCATCCTCTCTCCATCACGCACTGGGCTGGCGGCCCTATGCTGGGGATGTGGCCTTAGCACACCCTTGGGAGGAGTTCCCTGTGTCTCAAGCAGCCCAGAGCTGAGGATGATGTCATTTACTGGGAATCCTCCAGGGCCAGCTGGGTTCCCGAGGGAGGGGAGGGAGGAGGGGAGAGCTGGCCCTGGCTTCTCGCCAATGGCAGCCCCGCACTGGACAGCTCCTGAGCCTTCCTGGTCTACCCAACGTCTCTGTAATTCCTTCCCCATTCCTAAGCTTTGAAAAGTGTCCATGGAGCTTGTCATTCCTGCTCAGAACCTGACAGCCTCCCTCCCACTGCACTTAGAATAAAACCAAACCCCCAGGGTGTCCCACATGGCCCTGCATGGCCTGGCCCTTGCTCATCTCTTAACTGCCTCTTCAACCACCATCCCCCTCACTTCCTGTGGCCCAACCAGGCTGCTTTCCTTCTCTTCTCTCAGCCTGGCTGGGAGTGGCCATCTCTCCCCAGATGTTTACATAGTCTCCAGCCCCTTCCTATAATGAAGCCACAATTCTCTGTCCACCCCCCCTCACCTTATCCCCTTGTTTATTTCCTCTGTAGCCCTTGTCACTGCCCCCCAGTTACCATACTGGTTTGCTTCCTTGACTGTTGTCTGTTTCCACCTCCACCAGCACAGCAGTGGATCATAAATCCCGTGGAAACAAGCACTTGGTTCTGCTCTTTTGTTCAGCTCGTATCCCCACCCCCAGCGTGGTGCTTTGTACACAGCAGACTCTCAATAAACATTAGTGGAATCAATGTGTGAATGAATGGATTCATTCCTTTCAGAGGCCAAGAGGTGTGTCCTGGTCCCTTCCAGGACTGAGGCAGCACTGAGACCTCCTGTGACAAATGGTTCTAATTTTAATAACTTTCTGAAGGCTGGGAGAATGCAGTATCCTTGATCTATAGAGAATAGGACTGGTTCTCCCTCCAGCCCATCACTGACTTCACGATGAACACACACACACACGTACTCACACACACACCTCTGGGAGAACATGTGAAACTGTGGAAATGAGAATGAGGTTTGGTCTCAGATTCCCCTGAATACCAAATCTGGCGAAGCCCTGGCCCAAGATTGTCAGGAGAAAAAGTATGGGCAACACAGAAGCTGTGTGAGGAGTGATCTGGTTCAGCATAGCTGTCCCTCCACGGGGGTGCCTTTACAACGCACTTTTGCGGTGACCACCCAAGTGTCTCCAGCCAGTGTTGTACATCGTGAAGGGGCTGGAACATGTGATGAATCAGGCGTGGTTATCTGCCCTCAAGCAGTACCTCCCACAGGAGTCAGGAGACACAGATAACATGAGCCTGGGTGTGGTGAAGGCCATATGGATAAATGCAGAGAGCACTGCAGGGGGCCTGGCAAAGGCACGGTACAGTCCATTGCAGGCTGGACATCAGCCAAAGCCCAGAGAGGTTCTGGCTGCTGGGCTGACCTTGAAGGATGAGCATGTCTTTTGCTAAAAGACAGAAGGAGAACAGACAAGTAAGGAGAGGAGCATGAAGAAGGCATGGAAGTGTCAGGGTACATGGTGTGACAGGGTGCAGTGGGTTGAGTGCAGCTGAGCAGGGGACATATGGTGAGAAGGGAAGAGACAGGCTGGGAAGGAGGCCGTGGAGAGTCTTTCATCCATGCTAAGCCACCCAGCACCTTCACTGCAGGCCTTGGGGAATCTCTGGAGGCTGCTTGGCGAGGGACAGTTGTGGTCAGACTTAAACTTTAGGGAGATTACATTGGTACAGCGTGAGACGTGGACTGGAAGAATGGACGTGAGAGGCAGGACCGTGAAATAAGGGGGCTGCTGAGGAAGGAGAGAGGCTCGTTCCAAGAGTTATTAAAGAAGTAGACTCACAGGTCTTGGGGACCCACTGAACCTAGTATTGAGTGAAAGGAAGGAGTTGAAGGTTACTGTTATTGCTATTATCACCATCATCACCATCATCGCCACCCTCATCACCATCTCCGTCATCACCATCGCTGTCATCAAACCATCAAATCAGCATCGTCATCGTCCCCACCATCACCAGCCTTATCATTTTAGCATTTACTTGACTTGGACTATGAATCAGACACTATTACAGAGCTTATTTTGGGAAGACTCCTCAGATCCATCAGAGATTCTGTGAGTACTTCCGGGCTTACCTGTCTTTCTGGAACTTCCTTTCCTCAGTAAACTCTTTCTTCTGTTCCAGAACCACATATGTTTGTGCTAATCTTCCTTATGATTCTCTTGAGTGATACAATTGTGTCAGGAAGTGTTGCAGGTTCTAGGCTCTCTGCAAGCACCAAACGCCCAGGCCGCGGCCCCGCTCATGGGCCTGTTCCATGGCTATGATCCAATCACTTAAGAAACAACTGGGTTCTAACCACTTGGTAATTCTTTCTTAATGATTCCCACGACAAACTAATGCTCCTTAAGCTCCACAGGACAGAAACCATGTCTGTCTTAGTCACCAATGTGTACCCACAGTGGGCATTCGACTATACTTGTTGAACAAATGTTACTTATATGTCTATAACCCACTTTTCAACATTCATTGATGGCACACACATTGCTGCAACAAAAGTGAATTTTATCCATAAAAAAAAAGAATTATCACTGTTCCATGTTCCTTATATTTTTGTGGTTAAACATTTTAAAATATGGTTTGAAATATTGAATCAAATAGACTTTTTCATTGTAGGACTTCTCAGAGCCTTTAATGTTCTAATGTATGCTGTGACTCTCCAAGAGAACGTTCAAGTATATAGCATTCCTAAAGCTTATTTAAACATAGAGGCCCTTTTTATGGTCTCATGTTTCAAGGAACACACTTTCGGAAATGCTGGAGTTAAATCAAGTGTTCAGTGGTTTCATCAGCAGTAAACCAGCTATCATCATTCCAGATTTCCTTAATTATATTCTTCACATGGTTAAGAGGCAGATAATCGATTGTATCAATTACTTGCATGAATGTCAGTTCCTTAAATCAGAGCAGGTTTTCTTAGCCAAGAACATGAGCATAGTCCAAGCTTGGGATTTAAATCTTTTTGTTTTAAAAAGAACCCAGGAATTCAATCTTTAAAACTGTGGATGAAAATTTTGATAAACCAACACTGATGTAAAGTCTAGATTAACCAAGCAGTCTCAGCCCAGGTGAGATTTCTTTCCATAGAGTAAACGACAGGATCCCTGGCTCTGGTGGACTTGGAGCAGAGACAGAAGGACTTACCAGGCAAGTACCCCTGCCCCTCAGAGTGACCACGAGTTCCCAAGTACACTGCCCAGCTTCTCCAGCCCCAGTCACCACGCTGGAGGTCCTAGCATCAGATTCTCTCATCTAGAAGAACAGGATGGTTTAGCCTGGGACAGGTATAAAATCAGTGTCTTTGAAAGCTGTTCTCTTGCTATTTGGACAATGAGTTATAAAAGAATTATGCACTCACTGGCCACTCCTAGCCTCTGAGGTTAACTGCAAACCTAGCTAAAAGCCTAGGTCCTACCAAGTGGCTAGAAGGCCCCCTCATAAAAATTGGACCCCAAAGGGCTAGACCTTTAATATAAAGAAGAACAAGAAGTTATATCTTTAACATAAAGGTGAATGATAAAAGAATTAACCCAGAAAATCTGGCTGTCTTGACTTTGATGTGGGGTGTGGAGAGAGGAGGGGAGAAGACTCATTTTCCCTGAGAATATATAACGAGGTGCCGGCTCTCACTTGGGTGCGTGGTCTGAAAAACCTCAATTAGAAAATTTAATTTAAAATGGTCTCGGATTGCTAGTTCTCCCAGGTGACTGGAAGAAGCAAACACAGTCCTTTCTGGAGAAGTGAAACTTTCATTCAGTCCTCAGATAATTCTCAAAGGCAAAGTCCCACGGAACACTCACTGTCAAAAAATATAAAGTGTACAAGGAAACAGGGCACTATGAGAGAGAGGCAGCAGAAGCAACAGATAGCAAACTCAGACGAGCAAAGCTTCAGATATTAGAATTTTCATTAGACACAGAAAATACGATGGCCATGTTTAAATGTTTAAAGAAATAAAAGAGATGCTGGAAAATATGAGCAACTGATAAGACACTATAAAATTGTCTTAGCAGATTTGTAAAAGGATCACATAGTACATACAGAAATTAAAAATATGTAATGAATAATTTAAAATCTCAACGGATGGATATGGGTACGTGAAAGGACAAACTGGACATAAATTAAGGATACAATTAGTCCACCATCAGATTAGACAGGAATAAAAATTTTCCAGAAGACAAGCTAGAAAGACAAAGATGGAAAAAAATGAAAGATGATTAAGATATGGAGGACAGAGTGAGAAGACCTCACGCAGGGCTCCCACTGTGATTATTCAGACAGCATACAGCACAATTCTGGAAGGTGCAGGTACCATTACAATCTACGGCAGAGAAATACTAAAAGCAGTGAGGGAGAAAAGTTAGGTCATCTGCAAATAAACAGCAATCAGACTTACAGCTGTCTTCTCAACAATAACAACGGAAGCCAGAATGGAGTGGAATGATGTTTTCAGTGTGTGAATAGAAAATAATTGGCTGCCGGAAAATGTGTACCCAGGGAGATGATATTTCAAGAATGAGAGCAAACGAACGACATTTTTGGACAAATAAAAATGAAGAGTTGACCACCAACAGATCCTTGCCAAAGGAAATTTTAGAAGATGTAGTTTAGTCAGAAGGAAAATTAACCCAGATGGAAGGTCTGAGGCATACTAAGCAAAAAGGAATACTAAGCAAATATGTGATGAGTATGAGGGTAAATCGAAACTAATATTACGGTATAAATTAATAATAATAATATGTGATTTGTTGATTTGCAAATAACAAGATAAAGTACTGCTTTCAGGTAAGATGCAGTAGATTATAAGGGAGAAAAGGCTGCAAAAATCCACATTTTGAAGACATCAAAGAGCTGTGGAAATGAGGGTGAAATGGACCAAAATTGCAGAAAAGGAAGAGCCGTTCTTCTGTAACTGATAAATGCTGGCAGCTTTCTTCCCTCTGGGCATTTGTGATTTGGGACATGGGTTGAGGCTTGGTATTGGTCTAAGCCAAGGTGTCTACTGGGGGAAATGGAAACTCACAGAGCTTTGGGCAGTTGTGCAGGGCTAGCAGGATGGACTGGAAACTACCAGAGCCAGAAATATAAGGCCGATTTTCCCCACAGGACATTGCTGAGTACTGAGTCAGCACAGGTAACATGGAAGCTGGGATGAAAGGCTGGAATAAAATCTCTTATAATCTCATGTACTTAGCAGCTATACAGGGAGAGGACCTGGCATAAAGCCTGACAGTTTTCACCTTTTAGGGATGAGGAGACAGAGACCAGTTAAGCTCTCAGTCAATAGCCTTGGAGAGCCACACTCAAGGAACAAGCCAGAGGTGGTGTGCTCAGTCTGTTAAAATCTGCAACCCCTCAGTGACCCACCTCACTTCCTGACTGGAGAGAGACAATCATCCTTTTATCCTGCCCCCCTAACAGGGGAAAAGGAGAACCTGTCTGGTAGAATGTATCAGCTGAATCCTCCACAGTTTGTTAACACACGATGTCCATCATGAAATCAAAATTATGAGGCATGTGAAGAGGCAAGAAGAGGAAAAGAAAGCAAACAACACAAACAGATCCACAGAAGGTCCAGATTTTATAGTCACGAGGCAAGGATATTAAGGATGTTACAATTACTATGTTAAAGAAAATAGAGGAAATGATGGACGAAAATATGTAGCCTTCTCAAGTCTACTATCTTTCAGCAGTTACATAGAATCAGTAAGAAAAGTACAAACTTACTGGATAGGTTTAACAGCAGACAAGACAGAAGAGACTGTAAGATCAGGGATTTAAAGTTATAACAATAGGTAACAAACTAAAATCAGAGAGGAAAAAAAAGAAAGAAACAAAAAAACAACAGAGTTTAAGTATAATGTGGGCCATTGTCAGAGGTCTAACTTGCATATCATCAAAGTCCCAGAAGCCAGAAGAGAAACTGGACAAAAGCAATATTTGGAAAGATAGTAGGCAAGAGTTTTCCAAACTGATGAGACGCCAACTCATCGATTCAGGAAGACCTGTGAATCCTCCAAAGGATAAATGCAAAGAAAATCACACCTACACACTTCACAGTCAAACCGCTGAACCAAAGACAAAGAGAAATTCTCAAGAGCAGTCACAGAAGAAAAAAAAGAAAAAAGACAAATTATCTTCCAGTAACCACTAAAACGTCTGTTACTTGACTTTCAGCAAAAATGGATGAACTCTAGAAACTATCCTTAAAAGGCTAAAATTAAAAAAAATAACAAAACTGTCACTCTCGTATTATATACACAGCAAAAACCAAAAACCAAAAAGTCTGACAAAAATTGAAACAAAATAAAGACATTTTCAGATAAATGGAAGCTAAAAAATCACCAAAAATGTAATGCCATCAGATTGGCGGTAGAAGATATACTACAGAAAGTTCTTCACACTGAAGAAAAAGCCTCCAGCCAGAACACAAAATTGTGAGAAGGAATGAAGAGCATTACACAGGAAATATTTGGGTTTATATGCAAGAATACTGGCTGTTTAAAATGACAACATTAATAATACCTGTGGGATTTAAAACACACGTAGAGGTCAAATGTTTAACAGCAATGGCACAAAAAGCAAGAAGGGAGGAATGGAGTCAACTGCTGCAAAATTCTTGCATTGTTCAGGAAGTAGTAAAAATCTTAACTTGAAAATAAACTGTCAGAGGGTAAGGATGTATATTGAAACTTCTAGGGTAACCACTGAATAACAATTCAAGAAAGTGGACCAGAAAGCCAATACAAGAAAAAAATAGACTAGAAATATTTGTTTAATTTCCTAAAAGGACAGGACACCATATATGAAGAAAGAAATGACAAATAGAAAATAGCAAGGTGGCAGAATTAAACCCAACTATATATGTAAGTATATTAAATGTAAATAGACGAAAAATAACAAGATAGAACTAAAATAATGAACCACAGCACATAGGTTGGGAAGGAGGTAATCACAGTCCAAACATTGTAAAATTATTATTGTTCAGGAGAAGAGTAAAGATATGAATGAGATTTAGGCTTTGTTAAGTGTGCATGTTAAAATATCTGACCTGCTGTGTGAGCCTGGGCAAGCCACTGCCACCCTCTGGGTTTCAGAGTTTGATGGTGGTGTTTTTATTCAGCACCTACCACGTGTGAGACACAGGGATACAGCAGGGAATGAACAAAATCCTGTCTTACGGAGCTTATCTGGAGGAGACCCATGGTGGGCATCATTGCCAATCCCCAAGACAACCACCTAAGGTAGGTATTATCAGGGCCATTTCATGGGTGGGAAGACTGAGCTTCATCTCTAAACTGGTGGGACCGGAGGAAATGATTCCTTCCCACCTCGGTGTTCCTCGGGCACAGACGTGGAGAGCAGCTCACATGATGCTGCAGATCGCGGAGATTTGCAAGTTTATTGATTTGGTCTGGTGGTGAGCGATCAGATTTTTTCTTTTCACAAGTAGCTTTCCCTTCTGAATTATGTTTGAGTTAGATTTACGATGATATTAGTTCCCACTCCCTGAATAAACATGGGAGGCAAGTGTTTGCTCAGGGAAAGACCTCTACAAGTATGAAAAGCCAAGGATGGGGCTGGGAGGGCTGGGGCTTCGCAATTTCCTGCACGTTTGCAGGGGGTGATCATTCACGCAGGAGAGCAACTGGAGGCAGAGGGTGCAGAGTTACCACAAGTGCGGAACTCCGTGGGAGGGAGCCTCTGAAGACAGTTCCTCCCATCTCTCTCTGCTCTTTTATCAAGAGGAGCTGGGTGTCCATAGTGCACCTAGTAGGTGTTGTTGGGGAAGCCAGGGAATGTGCAATACACAGGCCTCTCTTGCTATGGTTTGAATGCTTGTATCCCCCCAAAATTCACATACTGAAACCTAGTTCCCAGTGTGGTGGCATTAGGGAGCGGGGCCTTTGGGAGGTGCTTAGGCTGTGAGGGTGGGGCCCTCATGAATGGGATTAGTGCCCTGATGAAAGAGGCCCCAGTAACACCCCCTCTCCCCAGCTCTCTGGCCCCTCCCACCACATGAGGACACAGCAAGAAGACAGCAGTCTATGAACTAGGAAGTGGGCTTTCACCAGAAACCAAATCTGCCAGGGCCTTGATTTTGAACTTCCCAGCCTCCAGAACTGGAGAAGTACACGGTGGTTGTGCTATGGCATTTTGTTGCAGCAGCTGAAACGAACTAAGACACCTGCCTTCTGGCTTTTTCTATCCCATAAAAACTGCAGCCTTTCCTTGTGGCCTCTAGCTCAGGATAACTGCATTAAAGAAAGCTCACGTCTTCCTTCACCCATGGGCACCCCACCATGTTCCACTGAGATGAGGCCAGAGGTTCAGGAGACCTGTAGCCCTGCGTCAAAGTTGGGAAGCAGAGGATACACCCTCCCCTCCTAAGGTGTCCAAGGACAGGACACAACCTCATGTACACCCTCCAAGACAGGGGCTGGCAGGCACCACGGACTGCTCCTGACCCCTCCCAGGTCGCTGAGATGGTGTTGGGACTGCAGGCCCCACAGTCCTGAAGCCCCCAAAGGCCCCGAAACCCCCCATCAGCTGAATCAGCCATAACAGATTTGCAGCCACAGGGACGATTTAGCAGCTAATGAAAAATGGAAACTGTGAAAACAAATGGAGCAGCTACTTCTGTGTGGAAAATACGTTCCTCAGATTCTCCCTGAGAAACCGAGGCAGCCAGCATGGGCCACTCCACAGGAGAAGGCTTCTGCTTCTAATGAGCCATCCTGGGCTGGGAGGCGGCTACCATGGCCCCACGTGTCACCCCGCAGGCTCACGTCCCCGGGCCTCGCCTCTGGGCCAGGCTGCCAGTCTTACCTGGAGCTCCTATGGGGCAGAGACTGACTAGAGGGTGTGTCTGGTCACATTTGGGGGTAACACTGAAACAATGACTAAACAACGACCTAGGAAAACAGCTGAGGGCCTGACCCCAACTACCCCACCCAGTCTAGTCCATCACCCTCCTGCCCCCACTCCCTGCTGGAACCAACACTTATTTATCGTTTATCAGAGATGTTGGTTGTGCCTATTTTATAGATCAGGAGATCAGGGGATTGCCATTTGGAGAGGGGATGTGATGTCCCAAGGGTTGCAATCTAAGAAACGAAATTTGAACTTTGTGCACGTGAGCTTCCAAGCCTGAGCTCTTTCAGTCAAACAACTTGAACCTGAGTCACCACAGCAGCCCTCTGCTAACGGGCGTATTACCCCCATTTTATGGGAAGCATGTGAGGCTGAGAGGTGTTGAGCCACTGACGCGATGTCACACAACTAGGACATTACAGCACAGCGCTGCACGTGCGGGGCCCTGCCAATTCCGGGCAGTGGGCCACACACTGGGCATACCCGGCAGAGAGCCCAGAGGTGCAGGCTCTGGAGGCTGCCTGGGCGACCGCGGGGCCTGGCAGTGTGGCCTCGGGCAAACCACCCAACCCTCTCTGCCTTAGTTTCCTTGGATGAACAATCAGGAGAAACACAGTGCCTGCCGCACAGGCTTGTGAGATAGTCTGAGGAAAGCAGTCCCATGCTCACCAGAATGCCCCGTAAATGTCGGCACATGTTAACCCTCACTACACTGGCTATCAGAGTATAGATCTGAAGGAGGTGCTGCCCTGCCCCTTGCTGAACTCTTGGAGGAGCCTTGTGTTCTCCTTCCTTGGCACTGTCAATGCCCAGACCCCTGCCCAACCGGGGTGCAGGACATGTCTGCAGAGAACGAGGCCTGCTTGACTTCCGAGGCTCTAGACCAGCGGTGTCCAAACTGCGGCCCGCGGGCCAACTGCGGCCCACAATCCATTATTAATTGTCCCGCAGCAAATTCCAAAAATATATTTAGTTTACTTAAATAAACCAGGTGAGGCAATGCATACTTCACCTCGAGTGAGTGGCCTGGCTATTTGTGTATTTTACAGCATATGGCCCTTGGTGAAAAACATTGAAAAATTTTGGACACCCCTAGTTTAGACAGACTTTGACAACTGCAGGCAAAGACCTGCAGTTGGGAGAGAAAAGGCTTTTGATGTCTTGGGCTCTCTGAATGCCAACACCCAGAATGGCAGGTAACCTCTGCCTCACCACCCCTCCCCCTCCCGGGACACAAAACGTGCCTGCACTGGGGTAAGGAGGAGGGGGAGAATCACTAGCGAAGGAAGACTAGGTGTTTGCTGGTGTTCACCTGAGAAGGGACGGTGACGCTCCCCTCCAGCTGAGTCCTCTGGGCAGGGGCAGGCAGGTGGGCCCCACTGCAGCAGGAGGGGCAGGTCTGAGAGCAGAGGGCAGCCACACAGCCTGTGGCCATGGTCCCGACACCGAGATGGCTTTGTGGGGTGTCCAGGGCAACAGCGAAGGTGGTGTCAGAGGACCTCATCTCAGAAATCCCAGTACCTCTGTGTGTGAATGTGTGTGTGTGTGTATGTGTGAGAGAGAGAGAGAGAGAGAGAGAGAGAGAGAGAGAGAATGAACCAGACTCAAAAGGCCTGGAGGTCCAGATGAAAACACCCCAAGGACCAACATGGACCTGTGATCTGAGGCAAGACATGTCAAGGATATTTGGGGGGATGCCAGCACACAGCACAGACAGGACCGAGGACCAAATGCCCTTACCCTGCTCCATGCTTTGTACCCTTGCCTGAGATGGAAACTGCCCGATGTGGAAATGCAACTCCAGAGAAGTGGGTAGAGAAACTAAGTCGACTCAGATTTTGTTTCTTAGTAGACTTAATAGAATGAGAACTGAAGCTGAAATTAAGATTGGTTACCGAACGATAAAGAAGGCAAGATTTCTTGCATAACCAAGTCTGTGGTCTGAGTTTGCTACAGGCCATAGACCAAGAAAAGTTTTAAAATGAAGTGCTGATCTCTAGGATTTAGGTCAGCCCAAGGAGTAGAAAAAAGGAGGGTCAAGGAAGGATTCCTGGAGGAGGTGACCCAGGAACTGGGTTTTGAAGGTCATGCAGGAGTTGGTTAGATGGATAAGGGTGGTAGTGGTGAGGGCATTCCAGATTTGGGAACTGCCTATGAAAGGCTTGGCAGAGAGAAAGTGTCATCCTATTTAGGGAGTTAAGAGTGGCCTGAGGCCAGGTGACCATGGAAAATAGTGAGTTGGGTCGGTAAAGATCGGCTGGAACTTGGATGTTTGTAAGTGGTGAAGATTTCAGAGGCCATGCTGGGCCTGTTTCCCCTGGGTTGGGGGACTGGGGCTCCTTCAGTGCCAGACACACTGGTGTCACTCCCTGGGCTGAATGAGAGGTAAAAAGAGCAAACCACACTCCTATCATGATGCTGTGGGGTAAAGGAACCAACCCTCATGCGGAGCAGAAGCGGCATGACAAAGCATGCTAATTATGAGATCAGAAGCTCTGGGTGCCTTGGTATTGACATTACCAAAGACAGCAATAATTGCTGGTGGTGGGCTGGCCAGGACAGGGTTTGAGCTCAGTATTTCATGAAACTGAAGTCAGTGCTTATGTAATATGTAACATTTTGCCTGAGGCCTAAGGGTCAGAGGCACCTTACCACCTCACTGGTGGTCCTCGGAATACCAGCCATCAGCAAACCCTGGCGTGGGGGTGGGTGGGTATTGGAAATGCAAGGCCCAGGATGCAGCCCAGACCTCCTGGATCAGAATTGCATCTTAGCAGCATCCTCAGGTTATTTCTGTGCACAACGCTTGAAAGTACTGATGTAGACGGCAAAGGGTTCCTAAGAGCCATCAGCATAATCATTCCCCTCTTTAATTCCCTAAGGGTCTCTTTGCTGCCCCCTCCTCACTTGGTTCTATTGACAGTCCAGAGCTCGTCCTGCCTTCCCACAAGGTCTAAAACTACCTGCTCCATCGCTCCTTCGTATGTGGATGGGCCTGTCAGTCAGGGTTCCTGGTTGCAAACTACAGTATCCACTCTAGTTGGTTGATGCAGGGAAAGAATTTATTAAAAGATATCTGGTAATTCAGAGAATCTCAAGAGGGTCAAGGTGTTAGGTTTGGAGGTCATCTTGCTTAAACTAATATTCAAGCCCTATGGTGGGGGTCTCTGCCACACTAGGAAGGAGACACCAGAACTTCCCACCACTGCCTCCATAGAGCTGTTTGCTCTGCTGTCACCCTCAGCAAAAATGGATTCCATGCTTCGTCTATTTCCTCAGGTGGACGTCCCCCAGGGTCCCTCTGCTATCTTAGCCCTAGATGCAAGAGCGGCAGGAAGTCTGAGCGTGAGCTCTCTCACCTTTTGGAGGGAAAATTTCTGGTGTTGGGAATTCTCCAAACACAGGAAAAGTGTTCAACAAATCCTGGAAAGCCACAGCCGACTAAGGCCAGCTCTGTGGGCAGCTCCCTGGGGATGAGAGGCAGAAGGGGATGAGGGAGTCAGCCAGCCCCACCATTGTCCTCGAAACCCAGCTACATGACATGCTAGACTTTGGGCAAGTCACTTCACCTCCTTGAACCCCAGTTTCTTCATCTACAAAATGAGAAGAGGTATATTGGCATCATTATATTGTTGGGAGGGTTAAAAGAAGCAGTTTGCAAAGCCCTTAATATAGTACCCAACATGTTGGCTATCATTCAGATAATTATTAGCAAAAAGGTCATCACCAACAACCATACTCCTGCGCCTGAAGTCCGGCAATTTTCTGCACGTTGATTTTATTTCCATTGCCATCTAAACAGTCCACGAACATGTGATGAGCAACGAGCACCTACTATGTGCCAGGTACTGTACTAGGTGCTGGAAAGGTAAATGAGAACTACAATCTCTGCCCTCCAGCAATCAGAGAAACAAATACACCCACAGTGTTTTGCAGTTAGCTGGTGACTGTGATGGTGCAGGAAAGGTTCTCTCCCAGCCTGCGTCCTGGAGGAAACTATTCAGAGGAGAGAGCATTCAAGGACGAGTGGGCCAGTGGGTGAGGAGTGGGGAGAAAGATGTTGGAAGCCTAGAAACCAACAAGAACAAAGACATAAAAGGCACTTTTGGGGAAGACTTTATGACCTGGTGACTTTATATTCTGGAGTCAGACTGCTAAATGTGGGTTCAAATCGCAACCCTGCCATTCATAAGCTCTAACCCTGGGCAACTTTGTTCCTCTACCCCAAAAGTCTTAGTCTGCCATCTGTCAGAAGGGATAATGATAACAGAATCAACCTCAGAGGCTCTCAAGAAGATGCACGTTCAACAGTAAGCACAATACCTGACATGACTCAGGTGGCCGGCAAATGTAAGCGAGAATGATGTACGATTGGTTATTCAGGCTGGAGGTTAGGGTGAGTTGTGCCTCCGTGTGAGATGAGTCTTTACTGAAACCTCGCCTTCTTTAACAAAGCAGCACCATCTATTGTTTCTGCTGCCCCAGAAGCCATTCCCTTCTTCTAGGAAGAGCTCCTTGGTTTTCCCAGGCCTCCTCCAACTATATACAGTCTACTTGGTTGGTAAGGCAGAATTCTCCTTCCTTCCAGATCTTGGCCAATCAGAGTATAGCACATGGCCAATCAGGGCCAATGAGAGCCAGCCCTGGGACTGTACTTGAAACTGTTGGGGAGAAGCCCTTTCCCATTGAGGTTGTTAAGCTGAGGGGTGTAAATCTGGGGCTGCTGGTGGCTACTCCTGGCACCCCAAGGTTAGAGCTCTCCTGAGAACAAAGCCAAAAGAGAGGAGAGCAGACCTGAGAAAAGGAAATCAACAGATTCTTGTTGACATTTTCTTGGAGAACCTGGATTCAGCTGTCACTGAAGTTTACTCTATCCTCACCTTCTTAATACATGAACCAATACATCCTCTTTTTTCCCTTAAATAGTAAGAGTTAGTTTTCTGTTGTTCAAGCTGACAAGGTCCTGACTGATGCAGGTGGGATGCCCACTCACCTTTCATCCTGCAAAGGGGCCGTGGGCCCATCTTTGAGGCTAGGCATTGTCTCCTATTCAACGAGACAGCCAGCTCTGTCGAAGAGCTGAATGGAACCTAGTGGGCTCCACGCTCAAGTTCAGAGCATCACACTGTCTGGAATTACATTCCTACATTCATTCAGAGATGGTGTCTGCACAAATCCCAGAGACATGTCTCCTGCTCCTGAATGAAAAATGGCCTAAAGTCCTTTTACACCCCTGGATTTCTCTGACTGGGTGTCTGTGGCCCGGGGACATCTCGAAGTCCCAGATTTCTTGCCTGTTAGCAGAAAGGAGGGAGTGGAGGGTGATGGGCCCCATGAACTGACATCCCACAACGCCCTTCCCTCTCCAACTATGCCTGGCACAGGCCCCAGCAGCAGTGTGCCCTTGGACATTGGTTTCCAGTCATCTTCCAGGCATGTTGGGAGGATGAACTAAGTTTTCTGGAGCTCCTGCTGTGCCCCAGACATAGCACATGGCATTTATTCCTCAAGCCAGCCACACCGGGTGGCCCAGTCTACAGATGAGAGAGGCTACCCAGCTAGCAAACGCCACAACAGAGCTGCAGTCTGGTGTGCAGCTCTGTACTAGCTCTGATGGCGCTGGGAGGGTCTAACAGTCCTGCGAAGCAGCTATCCATATAACCCAGAAACTGCTCATTTGCAGCTCACTCTTGCGAAAAGGGCCCTGCTGACTGGGGCAGGGACTGGGAAACGGGAGGGGAGGGGAAGGGAGGGGAAGGGAGGGAAAGGTGGGGGCCAGGGAGCCACAGCCACCTCTGGCTCCAGCTTAGGTGGGACTGGCTGCCAAGTTGCACGTTTCCTCCAGGGCAGGCCCCAGGCAGAGCTCCTTCTGCCGTCAATCATTGAGGCTCCGAGGAAAGCTCTGGAAGCCTTCCCAAATCCTCCAGCTCACAAATACCACCGCAGCATGCCATCTCGCCCCCTCCCCTCCCATACGTGCAGTAAAAGAGAACTGAAAAATAAAACGACCCCTTTAGAACCGTTATGTTTCTATAAATACAGGATGATAATCATTGAGGCTATTGAAATAAACTCTGCCACCTAAATAAAGGCTACAGAGCATGAGTACATCATTATTCTCACAACAAAAGTGTTCTATTTCATCTTTTAAATACTTTGGCTGCTACTGCGAACCTAAGAACAGATAGAAGAAAATTGAGTTGTTTTGAGATGGGCGGCTGGGGTGGGTGTGAGTGTGTAAGCACCGTGTGCAAACCTCCAGCACCATGCACACTAATAGTGACCACTGGCCATGGCTCTTTGGATCATTCGTGAGTGTTTAAGAGGCCAACATCAAATTCAATGGGCTGATTCTCCATGGCTCTGAGCTGCTGCCCTCACACTGAGTCCTCACAACATTCATACTGTTCCATGTTGTGGGTGAGCTAACGGAGGCTCTAGGATGTAAAATGACTTTTCCAAAGTTCTACAAAAACCACAGGGCCAGGGTCAGTATTTCTCACTCAGGTCTTCCTGATACAGTTTCTCCTGGACCAGCACCCTTGCCTCAGTCTAATTCAGCTCTGTGAACGTGTATTCATTCAGTTGCCTCAAATCTCATTTGCAACAAGGCAGAATATCAGCAAATAGGTAAACACATAGCTTTATTTAACTCCTGCCGTATGCCAAGCACTGTAAACTGTAGGCTTGCTCTCTGACCTTAAAGCCTCATGGCCCGGAGTTCTGTTGTGGGCTTGTGGGGGAGCAACAGTGTCCTAGAGCATAAGAAGGGTCACCCAAGCCAGCCTTGGGTTGGAAGAGAGCCAAGGGAAGGCTTCCTGGAGGAGGTGATGCCCGTGCCAAGTCTCAGAAAACAAGAAGGAGAGAGTCAGACGAAGGGTGTAGATAGATGTGAGGCTGGGCAGAGGTGTCCCAAACAGTGGGGACAGAATGAAAGCAGCTGACACCATCTCAGTTTTCCCCTCCCTGATGTCACTACCTGGGTTTCATTGGCGACTCTCCAAGTCCAACATCTACAAGGCCCAGAGGGACCAATCTCCAGTTAAAGAGGGCCATAATCTGGATGTAGTGCATATGTGATATGCTGGAGAATGAATGAACCCCCTAATGACAGCTCCAACACAGCCTGGGAAGAGCAGCAAAGCCCAGAACTTGGAACCTGACAGGCCTGCGTTCGAATTCCCCTAGCAGGTCTCTAGACTTCTCGGACCTCCCTTTCTTCACCTGCAGAAATGGGCTAACATGTCGGGTTGATGACGACAGTACAGCTGACTTTTATTGAGCATGTACTATGTAGGCCACGCTCTGTTCTAAGCACTGCAGACTCGATTCTCCCTTCCTAGTCACAACATAGCAGCTGACTTCTACAAATGAGGAAATTGTGTCCCCAGACAGGTGATAGGAACACGGCGAGGTCACACAGCTGGAAGATGGAGGAGCCAGGTTTTGAACCCAGCTGTAGGTGACCACGTGTAACCATTCTGGGCAGAGAGTGGGAGCAGGGATGTGAGACTGAAAGAAATCCCAAAGGTGGCTGTAAGATGGAATTGCACAGAATGTGGAGACGGGTCACCTGGGAAAGCAGCCTGGTTGGCTCTGGAATGGTCGGCAGCCCGGTTTCCCTGGTGACTCTGACACAGCCCTGTGCAGGGGTGAGGTTCCTGTGCACAGGACACATGCTGGGAGGCACGGCCAACACACCTGAACTAGCCCCCTCGCCCCTTGCTGAGGGGAACAGCAAACACACAATTACCGAACTAGTCCCTTCAACAAGCTGGACCCTGGGGAGTCAGATGGCTCGCCCCACCCCCACTCCCGCCCCAGGAGAATCTTACAGAACACTTCTGTCTCTCCTCAGTTGCTTAGGAAAGGGGCTTTTCGCCACGTTTGGCTGGCACTGAGATACTGCAGTCTGAGTCACAGACACACAGGCAGAAAAGGTCACGGCTCCCGAATTAACTCGAGGAAAAAGTGCCAGTCGGCAAAGCTCTATGCAGGGTTTTCACGGAGGTCTTCCTGCCTCCGTGCATCCCAGGGAGGGAACACACATTGATTATTCGCAGCAATGGGGGCTCTACAGACAACGGCGTGCTTGGCTATTCCCACTGTCAGTTGTGTACTGAGCCTTCACTAAGTCTCAGGCACCACCCAGGGGCTTGTATGCAGATTATTTCCTTTATCCTCATGACAACCTGTGATGCAGGTATTATTATGATCCCTCATTTTACAGAAGAGCGAACTGAGGCTCAGGGAGGTTCAGTCACTTGCCTGATGTCACCCAACCGGTAAGGGCTAGAGTCAGGGTCTGGATCCAGGCTCAACCCCTTTGTGACATACCCCTCAGAGGGCAGAGACAGAGACCCACCCAGGGACACAGTTGCTTCCCAAGCCAGACCTGCCCGTTTCCTCAGGCTGAGCTCTTCCCATTGATCCTGGGCAGACAGTGGGGACCCAATCAATGGGGCCTCATAGGACCAAGTTCCCAGGCCTTGGATGGAAGTCCACCCCTACTGCACCTGCCATCCAGATGTCCCCTTACTCGTTTAACCTGGAACAAAACCAAGCTGCACGTTTTTCCTACCCTGCCCCAACCCACGTATCAGACGCAGGGGTTTTGTGGGGGAGGAATCCCTCTCTCACGCCTGGTGAGCCCTCGGAGAACTCAGAGAGCTTGACTGACTGTCCAGAGGGAGCTGTCTGGGCTCCATACCAGCTTGGAGGGGCCTCGGGAAGGAGAGCTCCAGGCTGGTTCAGGAGTCAGGCTCCTGGGCGGCCGGGCTGAGGCCCTTCCCCTCTCAGGACTTCACTTTCAGCCTCAGTACAGTGAAGGCCTGGAGTGGTTGAAATTTTTGTTTTTCTTTTTGGATTTGACGTTTTATTAGTATCCACCTTGGGCCATGCAGCAAACATTTGATAAAATACTTCTACCATGCACTAATTATGTTCTGAGTGTTTTACAGGAATTATTCACATTAATATTGACTCCTCCCAACAACTCCATGGTATAGTTCTTTTGCTACTATTATTTCTATGTCATAGATGGGAAGAAAGAAGAATAAAGGGGTCATGTGACTTGCCCAAGGTCACACAGTTAGCAAGTGATGGAGCCAAGATTCAAACCCCAATGGTCTGGCTCCAGGGCCTGGAGCATTCACTCTTCCATGCTTCCATTCCACACTTACATTTTCAGGCATGGCAGAGCCACGTTTGTCATGAGTGTGGCAGGAGCTGCAGGGCTAGGTCATGGCCAGAGGGGAAGGACCTTGAGCAGAGCCTGAAGGGTTCAAGTTAGCACTGAGAGTGGCAAAAAACATTGAAGGGTGCTAGCATGGGAACATACAACCAGGTTTACATTAAGAAAGATAGAGCTGGAGGCAGTCGGGGGATGGTCTCAGTGGGGTGAGGGAAGAGGTAGGTTGACCAGTGAGGAGGCCACTAGAAGAAAGCCAAGAGATGACCCTGGAGCTCACACCTGGGCAAGCATGGGGTGTGGGAAGAGAGGCAGATGCAAGAGATACGTCTGCCGTAGAACTGACGTGACGTGGCCTCAGATAACATGTGGATGGTGGAGGAGAAAAAGAAAGTTAGAAGGACTCTTGGGTTTCTAGCTGGCAGTCTGGTCTGGGAGGATGGGGTGCCGCTGGCTGAGAGGAGAATACAAGCTTAGGGGCAGATTGTGGTAAGAGGCGTGGAGCTCAGTTTGAGGTGTGATGCGTTGCAAGTGGTATCTGAAGGCAGCACCCAGCATGCATTTAGAGACCCATGGCTGCAGCTGAGAGGGTGACATGGGGGCTAGAGAACTCGGCCTCATCAGCACGCAGGTGCCAGTGGAGGGGATGGGCTGTCCCAGCGAGGTGATATGTGGAGGGAGAACACACAAGGGCTTGGGTTAGAACTCTGGGGGACCCCTCCTTGAAGAGAATGGGTAGAGGAAGACCGAACTCAACTTCCTACCTCTCTCGGCTTTACATTTGCCAAGTCCTGGCTCTGCCAGTGAGGATTCTTAGGAAGCTGAATGTTTGCCCTCTTTCTCTCAAACTCAGCTCGGGAAGCAGTAACCGGCTGCAGTACCGGAACCGTGGCTCCTTGCTCTGGCACCAGCCCAGGGTTCTCCAGCAGGCTCTGAATCGTGTAATTATCCATGCAATAATTACGCCTGGCAGAAGGCGCTGGCTTTCCTGCCTTCCCAGAGCATCACCTAACATCCCAGTCACCACCAGCCTGCTCTGAGGATGCTTGCTGCGGTCCAAGCGAGCCCTGCCCGAGAGCGAGTGCAGACTCTGGCCAGAGGGAGCCCACACATTCAGGGCAGCAGCAGGTGGGCACCTGACAATCTGTCTTTCCAGGGAAACCTGTCAGCACCACGCTGTTTGGCTTCCTGGATGTACAAGGTCCATCTCGGACGGCTCCCGCCCAGCGAGCTTCTGCCATCTCCCACGGCCCGATTCATGACCCAGAGGGTAAAAAAAAACCTGTCAACGTGGAGCAAGCAGCTAATCAGTTTACTTGGTTGCCTCAGGTCCTCCAATGTAATTATAATTCCTACTAAGGCACTGGTGAGTGTCAGACTCATTTCAACAACTGCTGCAGACACGATAATCAAAGCGCCAAGATTCCTTTGTTCCAAATCCTGCACAGACGAGGCTCACAACGTATGCTTTGGAGGGAAAACTAAGCATGGGATATTCCCCCCCCTCAACTCCTCTCCTTCCTGCTTCCTTCCTTACAGAGATCAGGGAGAACTGCCAGATTGTCCCACATGCAGCTGGAAACAGACCCAGACCTATGGGATTGTGAATGTGGGTCCCACGTGCTCACAGGCGCCAGAAGCCTCGTGATGAGGCAGGAGTGACGCCCAAAAGAGGCTGCTGGTGGCTTCCCAGGCACCTCACAAGATGGCTTTTACCTTGGCACATTCCCCAGCCTCTGACCCCCAGCCTGGAGGTTCGGAAACCTGATTTGCAGGCACACCTGGAAGGCACCCTTCTGTCAGGAGAATACTCCCAGTGACCTATCTCATGAGACCAGAATATAAACCCCACTGAGAAATGGAACCGCCACGCAGAATGGGACTGCTGATGTTGTCGTGACCAGCGCTTGTCTCCCTGGAGGCAGAGCTGCCTGGGGAGGCACATTATAATGACAAAGTTTCCTGGTGAACCTGGAATCCTCCCGGATGCTGGGTGAACCACTTGAATATTGAATTGCATCAGGCTCTGTCTGCTGCATCCTCTCCCTCGGAGGGAGCCGGTTGACATCACAATCACACAAGCCATGTCCCTGGCTAGGGCAGGACTTCCTTGGACGGGTTTGGTGTGGACCCTGCAGGCTGACCTCTGGTTCTTGAGCTGCCTTCTCCACACCTAAGACGATCAAACAGCGCCTGGACTCCGACTCCTTTCCCAGGCAGGACCTGATTCGGTGCCCACCCCTGAACTGCTGTCTATGGCAGGCCTGGCTGCGGTCCTTACCATCATGTGCTTCTCCAAGAGTATAAAGTTGTGGCTGGGCCCATCAGAGACAACATTTTCTGGCTCCTACTTTCCCTTGCATTTGAATGGGGTTAAGAACAAGCTCTCTCCAGTGACATTTGAGGATAAGTGATGTTTGTCATTGCCGGTCACAGTGGTTATGAAGCAGTGTGCCATTTCTACCCCGTTCACGGAGACGGAAGGAAGCCCTCGGGTTGGTGGAGGCTAGATCCCTGGGGGACCACATGCAAGAAAGCTACTTACTCACAGGAATGCAAACATTGGCCAGTTATATGTCTGAGAAATAAAATTCTATGTGTTAAGCCATGGAAATATTGGGTCTATTTGTCACAGCAGCTAGCACTACCCTAAAGAATAAATTGTTCTAATCTAGGCCTACTTCCATGAGATTGCAGTCATCACCCAGGGGAGTGTTACATCTTCGGAGATCTCAAATTCATATTCAGCCACCATCTCTTGGGTCACTGATGGCTGGTGGAGTGCTGTGCATAAATTTTATTTTCCCACGTTCTAACTTGGTTCTCACCCACCTCCCTCCCGATATGAGCTGATGTTACTTACAGGTCCCAAGCCACAGGCAGGGGTTCTGAAAGTATAGAGATACGTACAAATGAACCAACAACCAGTGACTGGAGTGTTCTTTCATCACTGAAGAGTAACACACTAACACACACACACTCACACACACACACTCACAAAGCAGACTGGAGACAGACCCTGGGTTGTACAGAGGGAGCAGTACAAATAAATGTCATCTATCTTCATGCCAAGTGTAACTAATTGGTAGTGACTGCCTGGAGTGCTGTGTTAAGAAGGATTCTGAGGTCATGTTCTGGCTCAGAAGCAAAGAGTCCTGTGATGGATGACCAATGTCTGCCATGGGTAATGGATGAGGGAGGAATAGTACCTGTCAGGAACGGTCACACTTGTGTTAGGACTAGGAGTGTGGTTGCAGCGGAGCCTATGTTTATCAAGTCTATAGCCTGAGGTTAACCGTTGTTAAACCTCAAATGAGTATCTATTATGGAGGAGGTATTTTACACACACCTTTTCAATTAATCTTCACAGTAACCCTAGGGGGGAGCTATTATCCTAATTTTACAGATGAAGGACCTGAGGCTCAGAGAGAGTGGGTGATGTACCGAAGATCACACAGCTCAAGAAAGGCAGAGCCAGGTTCCCGACCAGGACTGCCTGTCTTCTAAGCCTGTGCATGTCACCATCACACGGAGCACCTCTGAATTAAGTGGGGTCTGGATTGAAGGGTGCAATACATGTCAGTCTTTTAGTCTGGCTGCTGTCCACTGACATATTAGAGCAATGGTGGTGGTGGTGGTGGTGGAGGGGCCTTGTCTCCCAGGCAGCTCAGATGGGAATTGTGTAAAGAACGAGTTGGTTTGGGGTTTGAGCTTTCTACAGCCTTTCTGTCACTCTTATGCTGGT